>NW_025767737.1:0-348960 GCF_003918875.1 Haliotis rubra
GTTCACATGTTAAATATGTCTAACATGTTTAATTTCCTTTTCAATAACCAGAACTATCAGTACTGCCAACACCTCTAAATGGAAAAACAAACTGATTTCTTTACATCATTAGTCATAATTCCAGTGATTTCCTGGGTGATAAAGTCAATAAATGCTTTTTTCTTGCTTGTCATTTGCGCAAGTGTGTTTTGTTTGGGGGATTAAATGACTAAAGGTGAGTTATGTCTATAAAAAAATAGGCATGCCATAAGCGGGCACCGGAGAACATATTTACCCGTGCCATTGCAATCAATCTATCCAAATTACGCCATGGCACGCCAATATATGGGTATTCCGAACCCTGTCTTAGAAAGCATATACTCTCTGGTGGGTGGTTCGATCCTCGATAGTGTCAGCGGCAGAAGGCGTTACAAACCTTCTTCCTTGTTACCCTGTTGGACTCTCGACTTTGAAAAACGAAAAGCAAGGACTGGTCAATATACAGAGTCTTAATCGGTAATCCAGTGATAAACTGCGGATGTGGTATCTCCGTGGCTCAACACTCCTGAACTATTATTTCAGTTTTAAGAGTACAACCAACCAGACACATAGTGCAATGTTCTTGAACGATAAAGCCTCAAGCCTCATTTCACCTCATCTCATCTGCTAACAACATTAGCACTCAAAGCACGTGTTTGCCTGTGACCATTGAGTAATCTATGGGGAACGATACATTATCTGGATTCGAGTTATTTTCTCAATAATGACCTATAATAGCTTATTCCACAATGAAAACCCATAAACTACATTAATGATACCAAACAGCTAAATAGGTCGATACAAGCCCGTATACGATGCTATCTACAACATTTCATAATGCAAAATTGACAACCACTGGTAGTTATTGTTTGATAGGCGTTTCTCACCATGTAACATATGTTATATTTGGGATTACACTCTCTTAGTAAAGTACAGATTTTAGTACTTTTTTAGGTTGAGTCCCATCCGAGATTCGAACCCGCAACCTCAGAGTCAGGCACCTAATCGCCAGCAATAATAAAGTCAGACGCCTAGACCGCTCAGCCACTGCGGCTTCCATACAAGGAAGTGACACAGACTGATGACATAGTTTATATATTGATAGCAATCTTACTTGTCTTGTTATCGTCATCGCATTATTCACCGTCCATCCCTTTCTTTGTCAGTACTTGGTCATTCCACTCATATCGTTCAGACGAAGTTAGGTTACCTTGAAGGTCTTACATGTGTCTTTAAAGGAGACCTCCTTGACGAATCTACTCTTGATTTTTTAAAGGAAACACACAAATTAAAGTTCTGTGTACATGTTTAGCTTCTGCATAATATACATTCATCATAATTGATGTCATTTTCGCCATTCCTTCTTCGGAATGTGTTCGAATTTTATCTCCTCACAGATGTAAAGCATCATCGAAGATGTACAAGAATCAATTCAAGATTTGCCTTTCGCATTTTTGTCTGTTAGGGCGGAGTACAGGATGAGGCTGTTCCCTCACTGGCATTACGCGTCCTTGTCATGGTTTTCGCAATACAAGTGGAAGGTAAGGTGTCATCTTCTGTTTGATCTACAGTAGGAGACTTTCATGTAATAAAACGAATGCATTCATCCGAAGTTGAAACAAGTGTTTGTCGGGCACAGATTTTTCGAAAGTGAAGACTGGAGGTAGGATTTTGTCTATCTTTTTTACTGAAAACGCAAGTGAAGCGATCATTGCATTACAGCTGTCGAGCATACACAACGGTGTCTACTTCATGCCATGCGGAATGCCTGCCCAACATTCCCTAAGGTGGCGCATCAGTTCTTCTGTGACTGCAGCCTTTACGCTGTACTGTCCAAAAGGTTATAGAATTTTGAAGGAAAGTCTACCTTCAGAACTCTGTCTTCAGCGAATGATATCGGTTTTAGATGAATGAGTAGTGAGTTTTGTGAAAAATTATCGTGTCTGTTGGGATAAATTATCCATCGAGGACTAGACATTGCAGTACAGTTACACAGTGCTATAGACGATCCAATATGATAAATGGTCGACCAGCATGTGATGTTATGAAACACTGTTTACTGAAGGTGAATTGTTATTAAACCGATGATCTCCGGAAAGTGATATTATATTTTGTATTTAGTTACCGTGACAGTCGCCACCTTCAAATGGTGATCTTGCCATTGAATGTATCTGACATTTAACAACTACAACTGCTGCAGCTTAAGTATGCAGATCTATAGATTATTTTAATGATAAGGAAGCCTGCACCACCTCAGGGCGGATACAGAAAGGTGCGTGCGGGTGGGGGTGGGGTCAATTAATGATCTTTCAGGACAAAGGGTTGGGGTGGTGCGCGCCTCCTGCTGAAATTTAAATTGAGTAGACCCGTGAACATTGGCCCTTCAGCAACCCATGCTTGTCGTATGGCGACTAAAGGGTCGGGTGATCAGGCTCGATGGTTGGTCGACACATGTCATCGTATTCAACAGATTGATGCTCTTGATGTTGATCACTGGATTGTCTGGTCCAGACTCTCGATTATTTACAGACCGCCGCCATATACGCTGGAATATTGCTAAGTTGAGTGCAGCATTAAAACAACAAACCGAATTACAAATCAAATATGGTTGCATCAGTATTATTAAACCATAGCGTTATATATCCTCTTAATTTATCAGTCCATTATGGGAACTGAAGTATATACATAATATTAATTATACCTGTATTTTAAACGTCGTTAAAATTATTTTCAGTTCCCATTCTCAGTACCTTTGCCGTGAGTATTATCAACACTGACCTGTTCACAGACGCATCAGAAACAAGTACATCCTGCCCCCGCACTGCCTGTATCGGCCAGGCTGTCAACATCACGAGTAGTGTACAACGTTACCCTGGCCCTTTTTCAAGATGAGTGGCACATCCGGTCCCCATGGGCGCCGCCATCTTGATCAAGATGGCGACCGGATGCCGCCATCAGGAGATCACCGGGTTCCGGTTCCGGTGCTTCCGGTTCCGGTGGGTGCGCACGCATCGCGATGACGTCACGACCGGTTCCGGTGGGTGCGCGCGCATGACGATGACGTCACCTCCGGGCCAAGATGGCGGACGCGTTTCAAGATGGCGTCCCATCCGGTGGATCGCGTGAGATCTCGCGAGATCTCGTGGATTCTCGCGGGATCTCGCGAGCGTAGACGCCTTCAAGATGGCGGAACGGACGAGCGGCGGACGGGACGGGACGGAGAGGGAAGGGAAGGGAAGGAGAGGAAAAGGAGAGGGAAGGAGGGAGAGAGGGGGTGAGGCGGACACGATGGCGTGGCTAGACAAGTGTTAGTGTGTGTGTGTGTGTGTGTGGTTAAAACAACATTGGATGTAGCATTCTTTCGAGCCAGGTGGGTGGCCCTGAAAAGGGCCGTTGTGATGGTATGGACGGGAAGGTGAGACCTCACTTTGTGGTGGCGATGGTACATAGACAGAGCAGGTCGAGGCCCCGGAAAATAAATTTCCCGGGGCAGACTTCGTCGTGGAGATGGTTAGCCCCTTTGCGGACGCCGCCCCCGCAGTAGGTACACACGTAGTACGGTGCACCTGGGGCGACATCGAATTGGTTGGACGGCAAGGCTTTCCAACACGTTTGGCATATAATGAACTTCCAATTGGGTGGTAGACATTGCCATGCCGGTGGCGGAGGTGGTACTGCCGTGGATGGTGGGCTGCCGCTGCTTCTGTCTCTTCCCTTTGATGTCAGCCTTCCCTTGTAAGGTAGGGCTGCATCGTAGGCATTGCCTCCTACCACAATTTTTCCTGTAAGGCGTCGGTCGCATGACTTCTACTTTTCTTGTATTCATGTTGCATGAAGATAGCTCTCACTGACCCATGCTGGAGTTTATATATGGGCGACCAGACAGCGATGACGTGTCGTCGATGACGTGGTATCGATGACGTGGTATCGATGACGTCATGGTCGCGCGTGAGGGTAATGACGTGGTATCGATGACGTCATGGTCGCGCGTGAGGGTAGTGACGTGGCACCACTGACGTCATGATCGTGAGCTCTCACTATATAGGATGAGCGGGATGACGGAAGCAGTGTTACAACCAGCAATCATGTCTGAAGAAAACTGGGATTTAGACTGATTAATGGACACAGCATCGCCACCCCCCTTGCCGGCATGGCAGTGTCAACAATGTCATGGCTGCCTGCCTGTTTACGCTAATGGGACTGATGACTATCGTGGTACCTTCCAATGTGTGTACTGTGGCACTGTCTTGAAGGACACGTACATCCGCCGATTGACCCATGGGAGCAAGTGCCCCGTCAAGACAAAGATGACCATCCATCCCTGCCAATGTATGACCCCACTGTGGTCCCTGGAGTGAAGTACACCTGAAAACGGCCCTTTCAGGGCCATCCATCTCTCTCAAAAGAAAGGTTCGTTTCAATGCCAACAACAATAATAACAACACTAGGTTGACATTTTTCAAACGTTTTATTTCCCCCGCTAACAAGAACACTTTGACAAAAGAGACAGGATTAGGGGCGTCCCTGATCTTTTGTTTACAAACGGTATGAACTGTAACATTAGAACTGTAACATCAGAACTGTAACATCATCACATCAGAACGATAAGGTTGTGTCCTTTGGCAGGGGTGTGGATCATGGTCAGCGTTGTTGTTGTTGTCTGTCAGGCGTGCGGGTTGAAACCAACGTCTTACACGTTCTTCATTGACGAGGGTATCGTAGGGATCAAACTGTTCCATCACTTCGTCAAAAGACCATCCACGGGCACGATGAGCCAGTACATACAAACAGTACATTCCACAAGAGGCACTGAACCAGGGTTGAAGTGATTGGCCATTCCACTGTTGTTGGAGCCATCCGGCGAAGGTCATGACATTTCGAAAGTCTGGATGCTGTTGATAGGGATGGAGCCCATAACTGTCAAAGTAGTCCATGGCACCTGGTACTGACGATACACGCACACCCAGTGTTGTCCTGGGAGATGGCTGGGGTCCGTGTTGACAATGTAGGCTTTAGGATAATGTCCCTCCTGCTGTTCACACAGCACGGTGGTGGCAAAGTGATCTCGGGCAAAGGTACCTTGGTAGAGGGGTCGCAGCAGGGGATCCTGTTGTACGTAGGCGTTCAAGTGTCTGGTCGTCAAGCCACTGTCGTCGTCGTCCATCCTTAGACCATCAGAGCGTTGCGGAACCGATCAATTTCCAAAACGCTTTCGTATTCCTCGTAGCAGACGAGCGTGACGGGCGTGGTAGGGTTCTGCAAACTGAAGTTCAAGTCCCAACTTGCCCGTCTGTCGTGGGTAGTTATACCCTTCATCTGCGCCCAGATCCGCCGTCAGATCCACCACCCACACGGTGAATCCGTTCCTGAATTCGTCCAGGGTGAGGTTGCAGGGATGTTCTTGCCACAGGTGTCCCGTGTTGCGGAACAGGTTCATGTACAACTGTTTGAGCGAGGCACTGTTGTCCTGAAAGTCGCTTTTGATTTCGGTGCCATGCACTTCTTGCCCATTGAGTTTCAGCTTGAGACTGGTCACGTTGTTGTGCTTGAAATGGTAGGGTTCTTTTCCTTGCTGCCGGCAAAAGCATCATTGTCCACCAATCCCAACACCACTCGTTTGGGCAGTTGGCCTCCAATCAGTTGATCTTTGTGGAAATCGCGTCCTCCTCCTGAGATGTCGTGGGCTGTGACTTGACTCGGGTCAAAGGATATTTGGCCGTGACTCCTGGTGACATGTGTTTCACGTGTTGTTCCCTGCATGGCAGGATCAATGTTGACTTGGCGCACGTAAAACTCGGCTTTGGTCAGTTCAAATCGGCACTCGACGTCTCCAGCACTCATCAAGTAGAAATCACTCGGGCTGCGAATCAGTTCTAGTTTCATGGGGACTCCATCCACCAGGTACCGGTCTTGGAGAAACAGGTCACAGTGGGACGTCCTGTCAGTTCCACGTCTCGGGTGGGTAGAATGACCCCTCGTCGTGCGACAAGTCCGGCGTTGGCATTCTGGGCGCCAGCATTAAAGTGATCCATTTTTCCAGCTTCATCGGTGTACCATCCTGACACTGGAGATGGGTCCCTTTGGCTGCCTTCCCATAACTCAGCAACGTTTCCAAATAGGCTCGGTAGGGATAGGTACCCATGGAAGGAGTAATTTCCAGTTGGTTGTGTCCCACTTGTACACGCACTTCACGAAAGAGGGAATGCATCATGTTGTTCACCGTGGACACGGCGAGTGCCCCATCGCCCTCACGAACTGCATTCGTACCATCTGTATTCTTGATTTTGAGGCAGATGCGGAGGTAACACTGGCTCAAATCGATGTAGGCATTGACAGGGTTAGCAATGTTAAATTGAGGGGCCCGCGACCGAAGGGGGTGCCAGAGGGCTGTATCGAATCCACTGACCTTCTTGGACGGACGTCACCACAGGGGGCACAGAAAAGAGATCCAGTTGGGCCTTGGAGCATTCACAGGCATCTCGGCGCATCATCTTGACAGCTGATCTGGACCACAGGTCTGCACAACAGGTCTTGACCCTACGGTGTCTGGTGTTGAACTGAACTCCTTTCCCATCGGGGTGGGTCTTTATCTCTTTCTCTCAAAACAAGGGTTTACGTTTCTTGGTGGATCCCACGGACTGTTTCCGTTTTCGTTTGCGAGCAGGTGATCCTGGTGGGGGTGCTGTCGCAAGGTGGCGAGTAAGGCTTGTTTTCCATGATGTTTCAAACTGTCCCCCACACTTCGGTGTCCTGAACGGATATCTTGCACCAATCCCGGCAACATCTTGACGCCTGATTTGAGAGCTGATTTTCCCACCGTCTTGAGGATGGAGAGCGCTGAACGTCCCAAGTTACCCAAGATGTTACCGAAACCTCTCCCTCGTTGATGAATGCGTCCTCGGTACACGGCTAAGCTGCCTCCTCCTCGCTGCTGTCCACCCAAGCCGCTGCCGCTGCGGAGTCTGATACACTGATGTCCTACCATGCTGATTCTCAGTACGTACCCAGACGACGGGGACGGAAATGAAGTGTCACGATGGTCTTCCCAGTCTGGAATGGCACGAGACGTCCTACGTCATCCGTTAAATAGATTCGAATGGCATCCGTGGTTCCCTGACGCAATCCCATGTAGCGTAGGTGCTGAGGGGTTTTGATCACGACGCTGTCTTCCATCATCTGGCGCGACACGGGGACATACATCAGTAAGGGAGCCATGGTATCCCCCACGATTTGATCTTCCACTGCATCCGAGTAGACGTACACGGTATCAAAACCAGCCAGATGGTGTGCTTCCTGTTCACCCACGACGAGAGGACGGTCAAACACAGCCACTTGCACAGGCTGAGCAGAGACTTGACTTATTTCTTCTGCTTCGTCCACCATGGGGAGCTGTATGAATCCCAGCATACGTACTAAAGGAGCAGGCAACACCAATCGGGTGGTGTAGGCAGACCTGATGGCATCGTGGTCAGGTTGACTTGCGGTTCTGCAGGAGGAACCCGTGATGGCTCTGCACATGTCTTTCCGGGTGGGAGCATAAAAGTTGACATGCGTTTTGCCACGCATTTCAAATCGGAGGTCTTCTTTGGGGTAGTTCACGGTGACGGTGAAACGAGCTCTGGCATCCGCTTGGTAAACATCTTGCGTATGCTTGTCCAACAGCCGTGCACAGGTGTGTTGAAGCAGGATGTTCAGTCTCTGGACCAGTTGGCGACAGGAATACACTCCTTCTGGAATAATGACCTTTTCGCTGACGGCTCTGATGATGCCTGGGTTCTCTTCTGTCACGGTCGCATCGCGTTCTGCTGAACTGTAAGTCCGGGTCATGCGTTCCAAGTTCACATGAAGGACAAACCAGTTGAAGGGGTATGACACATTGTACCATGTCATGGGGAAATGAAGTTCACTGACGCCGACTTCCCACTCCTGACGATTCACTTGAATGGGAAAGGGTAGTTTGACTTCGTAATGATTCACTCTGTTGTCGGATGAACATCCATGGACGCATCGCTGGGTAAGGTCACGTAAAAGTCCCGCTTTGGAAAACACAGACACCGACATCATCTCTCTCTTAGGGAACCAGACTGGATACAGAGGGGGTTGGAGATGTAGTCGAGGAAGGTGGCAACGTGGATGATGACGACGACGACGACGACACCAACGTGGGTTGTGGGAGCAAGTACCCCAAGCTACTGGCCAACAAAGCTGTCCACAACTGTTTCTCACCGTTGTCCAATGCCAACTGAACCATGCCTCATGATGACCACGCCATATATCAGAAACACTTGGGAGAAAAACACCACTTCACTTCGTGGCAAGTCCATGCCAAAGCAACACCAGCGTGGGATGGCTTGCCGCCCTCCTTACACCTTGAGATCGGTTCACTCTGCATGATGGTGGAGGCTCCACTGACGGTGGGAGACTGGAGGCCACGCTATTTAAAGACCAGATGAGCCGCAGGGATCCATGAATCAAAGCTGGCAGGGTATCCTGACCATCTCACCAACACTTCATCCTTTTTTTGACGACGTCGTCGTTTCAGGACCTGATCCACTGTGTACACATCATCCGTTTTCTGAATGGGTTGCAGTTCTTGTGGGTAAAAGGTGCCTTGCAGCACTTCTCCATGATCATCTTTCACTTGGTAGACAGGAGGAACACGCCCTTTCACCACCCGATCCACGGTGAACAGTTCGGTGGTCCAGTTGGGAAGGTACCCTTTGTCAAACGTGCCCTTGGTCTTGTTCAAACGGACACGGGTCCCGGGTAACAAGAGAGGGTACTTCTTCTTCTTCTTCTTTGTCTTGAGTTGGCGCTGCTTCTGCTTCTTCTGTCGTTCCATGTGATCCAACACCCGAATTTCATCGTAGGGAGCGTTAGGACGTACATCCACGGGGCGTTGTCCAATCGTACGATGGACACGATGATTGTAGGAATGCATCAGTTGGGGTAAGGCCTTCAGGTAGTGGCGTGTCCCTTTGTTGGGTGAAGTAACGCCACATACGGTTTTTCAACGTCCTTTGAAAACGTTCCACCACAGAGGCTTTGGTTTCTGGTTTTGACTGGTGTAGAAATGAATACCCCGTTTCTTGAGGAAGGCTTGAAAAGGGCATTGACAAATTCAGTCCCTTTGTCTGTCTGTAACTGGGATGGCACACGTCCTTTGGCTTGTTTCAGGATCCGTTGAAAGGCCTCTATCAAAGTGGCACCGGTCTTGGCTTTCATGGCTGCACCCAAGCCATTTTGGAGAAAACATCGATGACACACAGCAAATACCGGTTGCCTTGGTTCTCTTCTGATACGCAAGGAGATCGCTCAGATCGGCTTGCCACAATTCATCCACGCCACCCACACGGTAATGATCCCTGGGAAACGAGCGTCGGGCTGGTTTGTGCAAGGTGTACGTGTCCTGGTTTTCAACCATTGCCGCACCTGGCGTTGGGTGGGCCTTGGCCCCTTTGGCCCCGTTTTGCTTCCCCTTCCTGGGTCCTGCTTTGGCTTGATGTCCTGCTTTGGCTTGATGTCCTGCTGCTTGCCACAAGGCAAGCCACCCTCCATAGCCTGCTGGGTGTTTGGGATCGTAATAGGTGTGGTGGAGCCATCGTGTCCATGCAGGTGACAAAGACGATGATGATGATGATGCTTTGCTGATGTTGTTTCTCTTTGGACGTCTCATGATGACACTGTCGTTGACATCACCCTCTGCTCCCTTTTATTAAAAGTGAATCCACTGACGCACCCGGTTGAGAGGGGAGGAGGGGGTCTCTACAGCTTTTTTCTTCTTCTGGGGTTCCAGAGGAAGGTTGGATGCAGGGGGTGTCAAAAACAAGTCAGCGGGTGGAGGGTGTGGACGCTTCACGGGGGTGTCAGGAGGAGGCTGGGTGGATGACCCTTTGGTTTTCATCATCCAGGACCAACGTAGAGGGTTACCAATCAGTTCATGGGGTACATTGCTGGAAGCGAGATACTGACCCAGAATATTCCAACCCCGTGGAGGGCCTAATTTGGTACGTTGTCGAACAAGATCATTGATGAGATCCACCATGTGCGTCCCAGGCATGGGTTCCCCTTCCACCACGAATTGACCCGCCTCATTCCAACCCAAGTCGGGATGAGCACGAATACGGGCCATCAACTGCCTGGCCTTGGTCTGTAGCGTTTTGGGAACCGTTTGCACGACTTCATTCAGAATGGCTTCGACATCATCGGGTTCTGAAAAAAAAAAGAACAAACAAACCATGAGCCACTGCTCTACGACCGGCTTCGCGGACTCCTTCTTAGGAAGGCGACCTCTACGCGGGACATGTAGATACACGACTCAGTAAGTCAACCGTACTTACGGTGAGGAGATCCAGTCCTGGGGGTGCCAACCCTGGGAGTGCCAACCCTGGGGGTGCCCGTGGCCTCTAAAGGTCGTGGTTTGACAGCGGCTTGGTCTTGAAACGCCAAGGTGTGTTGCAGCAAGGTGTTATACTGCTGCTCTCGGTCCCTAAAAGGAACCGTGTCATCACGGACGAGGGTATCCATATCGTGAAGCGTGTGCACACGTTTCTGTTCCAACAGGTTGGACTTGAGCAAATGTCGTTGACGTTTTTCTTCTTGCAGACTTTGCCATACCTCTTCTGGGACCATCACCATCTTCCGTGCATGCTTCATCTTGGTGGTAGGACGGTGCAGATGCAACTAACGCCAATCTAGGATGTGTCCTCTATTTATGATCTTCCTTGAGGATCTTCCTTGAGGATCTTCCTTGAGGATCATCTACCCAACAGGCCAGACACCAAGGGACCCACCACCGATGCCAAGGCAGACAAGAGACCTAATCCCCTTCCTTTCTGCTGTAAAGTTGACGTTTCTTGGACACAGACACCTTCTTTTCATCAACGTATGCATCAGTGACCCATGCTTTGTAAACGTTGACGTTGCTGTGCTGTCATAGGAATGTTGCCTCCATACAAATTCACCACGCATTCACAGATGGCTTGAATCAGTTCCGATGGGGCCTGTTTCAAAATAGCCTGTCGCATGGCTGGTGTCGCAGAAGGACTACACACATGACAGAGCGCTTCTTTGTGACGCTTCAAACGTGCCGACATGATGATGATGGTGTCGTCCCTGCAGCTGCTACCATTGAACTGACCAGGATGGGGTGGGAGGCCTCTATTTATGGTAATGTCGCTGGAGGGAGTGGGGGTAATGCCGTTGTGGTCTTCTTCTTCTTTTGACTTCGTAACACCATCCGGGTCAAGGCTGCACCTGGGGCTGAGGGTGAAGTGACCCTTTTCTTCTTCTTCTTCTTGTTCTCTTGTCGGGTGGGTGACTTGCGACGCCCCTGGGGTTGCTTAGGGGCACGGCGGCGACGGCGAGGTGCTGAGGGCTTCTGCTGTTTTTCCTGTAGGTAGGACTGCCAGTTCAGCAAGATACGGGTCAACACACCAGCCAACGTACCACTTCCACTGCGTTTCATCAGGTAACTCAGGCGTTCATCCAAAGGTAGTCGTCGGATTCGCAATCTTGGTCAGCATGTCTTGGTGTCTCAACAGCCAGGTCTTGTGCTGCGTCTTCAAAGGAACACGTCCTGCTCGCAGATTTTCACGGCAATGACAAACCATTGCAACAGTCGATGACGTCCTTTGACAGCCACGCCTCTGCCGAAGGGAGTCGTTTCTTCACGATGATGGGTTTGACTTTTCTGCGGGCGGGCATGCTTCTGTGGCTTCCTTTGCGTGGGTGCCCGGCTAGCGTTTAGCACCCGTACGTTTCTTTGCCGGTGCGTTTGGTGCTGGTGGTACGCCGTTGGGTCAAGGGTTGAAAGGGTTGATCATGGTGGGAGAGAGGGGAGACGATGGAAATGAAGGGGAGAGGCCGGAAAAGAAGAAGGGGAGAGAAGGCAGCAGGAGAGGCACGATACGTACCGACAGGGACAAACGTGTTCATGGTGGGTGCTGTGGGGTACAACTGCTTTAAGGAACGTCTTTGTTTGGAGGAGGAGGAAGAAGCAGGGAGGAGGAGCACTTAGACTTTCGTACAGTCGTTGCACACCTGACCGATGTTGTTCGGTGGGATCACGACCCAAGGTGGTCAGGAGTGTTTTATGGATCGGTTTAAACAACCCTGTGGCAACAGCACGTTTGCGGGCTGGGTCTGTTTCCGTCTGTCTCCCATGGCAGCTCTGGGTCAACTGGCCGTAGGGTAGACGCTCATCTCTATTTATCACGACTTGGGAATGTAAAGGATGGTGGGGTTACGAAAGAGATGGGACCGTACACGGTGCTCTTTGGCCGTGGTCGGTTTCAAGTCCAGAAACAAATAGGAATAAGGAGCCAAAGTGGCATCCTCATAGGCTTCCCGAAGGAAGGCCGTCTGTCCTGGAAAGATTTGTCTGGCCAAGTGATCCATTTGCGAGGCGTCCCTCGGGGTTTTTAAACAGCACCATGTAGTGGGCATTTAAACTAATGGTGCGATGATGAGGCGATGAAGCAAAGAGGTTTTGCGTCAAGTACAACACGGACGTGTTGCGATGATGACTTTTCTTGGTAAACCATCGCAGAACTTCGGCTTCTTCCTCTTTGGTATTGTCGCCCAGCAAATCATCAATGATCAACCAATGGGGCGTAGGCAAACCCTTCTCGGTCTTAGCCCCAGACCCTGCAGGTAACTGCGTGTTGGCTTCCCCCATCGTTTGCACAAACGTCAGGGGTATCCCTAACCTCGAAGTCAGAACTTCCAAGTCCTCATGCATGGGTTGCCATTCACTGTACACCCACACGATGCCCTGAGGTGGAAGATCAAGGATCCCCGGTTGAAACACATGTTCCATGAAGGCTTTGACAAACGATGTTTTACCTGACCCTGTAGGGCCTGCAATTAACATGGTAAAGGGATGACGTAACGTGAGTGGGGTGACCATGGCCTCCACCAGGTCTGAGTCTAACACTGTCCCTGATAGTGTCCCTGACATACTGACACACGTCTTACCACCCTGCGGGTTGCACCGGAAATGACCTCTAAGAGCTAAGATCCCTGAAGATATAGAAGACACAACCCTTTGAAAATGGAATTCACATTTTATTGAGGAACAACATCAACATGGCAAACAGATCAACAATAATAATGATGCATTAACAGATCAACAACAACAGGTCATCCACAGATCACCACCAGTTCAGGTGATCATTGGGATTGCAAGTCGAACACCGTAAAAAGTCCATTTGACCGGGATGAAAATGGTTTTCATCGTTAAACATGGGAATGTCGGCAAAAGTCTCTGGCTCCTCCTCTGAGGAGCCGTCACTGAAGTCACTGAAGTCATCACCAGATCCGTCTCTGGAGCCGTCACTGAAGTCATCACCAGATCGTCTCTGGAGCGTCACTGAAGTCGTCTCTGAGCCCTCTCTGCTCTCACTCTCTGCTCTGCCCTTGTCTGCTCTGCTTCCATGGTGATAGCCATCGGGAGTAGATCATACAAGTCTTGCAGATCTGGAGGTAACTCTGCCGGGGATCTCTGGGGCCCCAGGACTGATCCCTTGACCCTTCTCGCCTCCCACAAGTCAGTCATCTCCAACTGTTTCTTTGGAGTCTGGGGTGCTTTGAGACTCTTAGGCTTGGGGGTGCCTCTTGGTGAGTGTCTTGGGAGGGGACGTCTTCTTGGTGACTGTCTTGGTGGGGCCTCCTCCTTCTTCTTCTGTTTCTTTGGAGAAGTCGTGGCCAGGGTCCCCTGGGGAGGTGACGTCATCTTGGTGGGTGCCTTGGGAAGGGGCGGGGTGGAGACCTTCTTCTTCTTCTTCTTTGGAGAAGTCTTGGCAGGCGTGGTCTTGGGAGGTATTCTTTTTCGAGGCACGGGCTTGGGCGTCATGTCGGTGACCTCTGGATCATTGGAGAACAAAGGTAGAGTGCAGGTGGCATATCGAAGATCATAGCTGGGTGGGTGAGGCCAGAGTTTCACCTGGAGTTTGGCCAACAGCTTGCTGTACAGCACACCATGGTCATAGGTCATAGGACGTCCATTCCTCAACTTGAACACGATGTGGAACAGCTTGTTGAGGAAGGTCTCCCCTGCATTTTCCTTGGCATAAGCATCGTTGATACCGATGAGGATCAAGCGAGGACACGATCTGTTGGCGCTGTCGGAGAGGATACGCAAGTGGTCTTGGTGATACGCCATCCAGTAATAGTCTTCCTCAGTCAACTCACAGAAGCGACCCATCATGCCATACAGTGTTTCTCTTTTCGGCTGAATATCTGCCAGCTTGCGGATGATCGACGGCAACTTTTGTTCCATCACACGCAGCCGGTCCTGGAGATCCATGTAGTTGGTCTTGTATAACTGGCTTTGAGTCATCATGGTGTTGTGGAGATGGGCCATGTCAGAAGCGAGGTCCTTTGCCTGCGAAGCCAAGTTGACGAAGGAAGAAGGGAGGTTGCCTGGAGATGCCATCTGCAACGACTGAACTGATGCAACTGATGACCCGCTCGATCGATCCTGCGTTTTTATAGGCAACACCAACAGCGCGAGCTATGACGTCACTTCAAATGACGTCACTTCAAATGGCGTCACGATCGTGTTGTTTCTGGATGGCCTCTTGCACTGCTTTTCTGAACTGTTCTATAAAGTGTCTCTCTTCTAGATAGGTGGCAAGCACAAAGAGCAGCGTGAACAGCATGATGACGAATCACGATGGGGTCAGAGTCTTTTTATAGAGATACACAGGATGACGTCACGTGGCGCGTGCATGGATGACGTCACGTGGCTCGTGCATGGATGACGTCATTGGGAGTTGACCCATGGATGACGTCACTCACAACAACAACAGCGTGTCACGAAGATGCATGAGCGCTTTTCCCAACTTGTTTTTCCCCGACCATGTCCAGGGTTTGTCAATATTCGGATGAGATACACCCATTCCTATTCCCCATCGTTGATCGTAGGGGCTAGCTTCAGCTAACGACTTTGGGTAGGATTGAATCAATCTCTGTTTCAAGTCCTTGTTCTGGGAAAATTTAGCCGTGATCGCCTTGGTCATCACTTCCAGACTGACCGTGTCCCACACTGTTTGAGTGAAACCTTTCACACATCGCCCCAGACGTTTTTGCTTTGCTGGAACAGCCTCGTGCAGAATACGCGTCGCACTGTCGTAATCTCCAAAGTACATGGCTTTAGAGTACATGTAACACTGTTCAACACAATTAAATGTAACACCATCCAAGGTAAACACAGCTGGATGAAAGTTGCTGAACGGTGACTGGATTCCATAGAAGAATAACCAGGGAGTGTCACTTGTGACTGTGCCTTGTCCGTGGGAGTCTTGAGACCCAGCAAGGTCATGGCTTCTGTTTCTCCACATTCCTCCAAAGCTTTGCAGAAGAGGGAGTAAGCTTGGGGTCCACGTCGGGGAAGCATGTCTAACAATTCTCTGACACGGTCAAAGGAGGTCCGAGGTTTTTCGATAATCTCTGCCTTCATGAGGATGGTCAGGACTTTAAACGTCATCAGTTTGTCGACCACGGCTTCGACCTGCTTGATAGCGAGCACGAGACCACAACGATTCTCCCTAAGCCTATCGCAGTGAACGGATTCCATCCTTCTCTTTTCTTAGACAACAGAATCTGTAATGACTCTGACAGAAACGTCTCTTTATATATACACGCAGGGTCGTGATGACGTCATAGGGTGTGTGACGTCAAACTAGAAAGAAAAAAATTGTCGTTAGCAGAGCGTGGTTTCGATCCACGGGCCTCTGGGTTATGAGCCCAGCACGCTTCCACTGCGCCACTCTGCTCTCCCTTCTCTTCCCTTTTTTTGTGACAGTACCTATGACATGGTAAACGTGACCGTGGCCTCCACCAGGTCTGAGTCTAAGAACAGGGTACAACAGGGTTGAGGGTGACCATGGACTCCACCAGGTCTGGCCCTGAAGAGAGAGAGAGACGACATAACACAAGAGTACAATACAATCACAATTTATTGAATGATAGAACAACAAATGAACAAGGCAATCACATTTTATGGGTTAAACATCAATACATCAGAGCATGTCTACATCAAAAGTCCATGGGAGGGATGGGTTCACTCTTTATAGCCATAGGGGAGAGTTTCCCCTGGGGACGCCTTTGGGGTCGTACTGCACTCGGCGTTTGGTGTAGACCAAGCGATAGGTTTTGGTGGTGTCCTTGGACAGCAACACGTTGCCCTGACGAAGTCCTCCGCGAATGATGCGGTGTGGGTACGGGACCGTGATGTTGGCTTGATCCCTCTGACAGACGAGGTTCTTCATGCTGTCAAAGTGGACATGTTGGCTCGCCCTGTGATTTAAAGTAAATCCTCGGACCTTGCTGATGCCCACACTGCCGTCAGATTGAGGATGGCGCAGCTTGTAGCCATAATTTTTGGGTCCTGCCGAGACAAAGGTTTGAATGCTGTTGCCCCCTCCCAGTTCATCAGTCAGCTCTCCCAAGGTATCTCCCAGTGGTGGGTTGTAACTTCGTGGACGGTGAATGTAAATGATACTGTCCGTATCAAAATAGAGGACACGTCGATCCAACGGTTGCAAATAAGAATACAACTTGAGACGGGCTTGTGCTGTCACCCAGGCTGCAATGGCCACATTGTGGGCTGGATGAGGGTCGTGAAAGTCTGCCTGAGGTTCATGAGTGACACAGATGAGGTCTTCATTGATGATGTTAATGTCTTTCACCACACGGCACTCATCCCGGAGGAGGGCAAAGTACCTCTCAGGGGAACTGATATATTCCGTCTTGGCAAACCCAACGCGTTGACCAAACTTGCCCCAGTGATTGTTCAGGCAGGCCTTGGCTAAGGCACGTAGTCCTGGGTTTTTGTGAATGCGAGCAGGATCCAAGGTGACTCCCCTCTTCTGCTGTATCTCGTGGATGTAGGCGCTTGGGTCTGACAACCTTCGGGGTAGCCACTGGCCTCTTGCTTGATCTTGAAGAAATTGTTGACATACTTGGCAAACAGTCCTCCCTCTTGGGTGTCAGGGTCGTAGGTGGCAAGCGTGTCAAAGTGCCAAGCCTCAAAGATGTGAAGCACTTGATAGCCACACTTTCAACAGCAAACTGAAGCTCTTTGCTGACGTAGGTACCGATCCATGCCCGGTCTTCATCCCCGTGGGGGCAGGGAGCATCCAACTGCTCTTCAGCACACGTACGGCACAGAGGAAAGAGCAGTTTGCCTTGACACTTGTAAGGAAGAACAGGATGATAGAGGTCGGTGGGTGGCAAGACTCGGCACTGGATCAGGCCGTGGAGCTCAAACAAGTCAGACACGGGAGGATGATCTTTGATCTCGGGTGTCCCACGGGAAAAGTACCATACTTGCAGATGTAAGGGTACAGCGAGCAAACGTCCACATATTTGATTTCTTCATCTTCTTTGGCTTCGTAGTACAGTTTGGTGGCGTTGGTACGACCTCCAAAGAAAGCATCTCTAGGATTCAACGGGTCAGGCATGTAGGCATGGGGTCCTTGCAGGGTAGTCAGGAAGGCTCTCAGATCACCGTTGTCTTTCTGTTGTTTCAGAAAATCGCATTCCCAGAGGGTCACCACTTGGTCGATGTCGGGATGTTGACGTAACACACCCAGGCGGTACATGGTATGATGGTATCGTTCCCAAGGGGGTGGTACCCAAGCTAGCATGGCGTTCACATCGACTCGTCTTGTAACAGCGAGTACATCCATGCCAGAAACAGCCCAAGTATTCGTACACGGTGCGTGTCTTGGCGTCGTAGCCATCTGCCATGTAACGACTTCCGTCAGCACAGTCAAAGCCTACTTCTCCACCATTCCGAGCATGTTGGATGTGGACCCCAGGGTGTTGATGCATGACCCAGTTGAGCCAGTGGAGACACTGAAGCGAGTAGCGACGCTGGGGACGATAACCTTGAGTAGGTAGGATGGCGATGGTGCGGGGTTCCAAAAACTGTTTTCGGAAGGTGAGCATACAAGCCATGGGTAGAGTCACTGCTTCATAGAAAGGGTCCACGTTGTTCTGTTGAATGAATATGTTGCGGAATGCAGCACAGCCTCGACGCAAAATGTCCACATCACTCTGACAGTAGGTCAACAATTCTTCATCCAGATCAAACACAGTCCCTTCAGCCACCCGTGCATCGTACCAGGCCAAGAAAGCTTTGCGTTCGGCAGAAAACATGCTGTCAGGATCGTAGGTAGACACGGGAGGATAAGGACCCACATAGCCTTGGTGAGCTTCGGTGTTGAAGAAGTGAGGGAAGTAGCCTTTCTTGAGTTCCGTCAATGCAAACGTTTTTGGAAACTGCTTCAGAGCCATCGTGAGGAAGTTGAGTGAATCCTTGAAAACAAGACGTCCCACGGTCATCTGCAAGATGTGATTCCCACGTAGTGTGACCTGGGGTGCTTTCACGAGATGTTGATGGAAGTACTGTTGGAGCAAGTGTCCATCATACCCTCGGTAGTTGTGAGCAATGACCAACACGTCGTCATCATCAATGGTAGGAGAAATGTCGTCTTCGTCGCCTTGTTCTTTGTCGTCGTTGTCTTGTTCTACATCATCATCATCATCGGGTTCTGGTGATACCAGTTTGGGTTGTTTCGAGGCACGGCCTGACGGCTGCTGCTGGGATGCCTTACGTTTCTTCTTCTGCTTCTCTTTCTTTTCCACCAGGGACATCAGCCAGTCGCCCATGTCCTTCAAGGTCGTCGATCCCCGAAACACTTTGATGCGGCTAGGCCCTTCTCCTTCCTTACGCCAGGGGCACTTGTCACACAGCTGATCCGAGGCCTCGGAAATACATTTTCCACATCCTAGATGCACCACACACAAGTTGGGAACATGAGTCCCTTGATCTTGAGTACATTCAAAGTCATAGAAGATGAACTGACGCTGTTGTCGTTCTTTGTCTTCATCCATTTTTTCACCGTCTTCATTTTGTTTCGGTGGTTCGATGACGGACATGTAACACTGGTGGTTGGGTTTCAAGGGTTCTTTGCAGATCTTACAGTCACGATTCGTGCCACACTGGTGGTTGGCCATGCCCTGGATTTTTCTCACGTTGACTTTGGCATAGCAACGATGACAGGTGTGGATGGTGGAGCAGGTGCTGGGATGGTTGGCGGAGGCCGTCCGATGGCGTTCAAAGCAAGTAGGGTTTCGGAACCATCCGCCACATTGGAGACAGGAGAGCCCTCCCCTGACCACGTCGCCACAGTATCCAAGACATTGGCACCAGTGGCATTGAAATTCTCGGGTGCAGCGATGATTTTCAGCGTGGGCGTAGCCTTGGTCACACGTTTCACAATAGTAGGGATAACCTGTGAAAGCAGGCATGGAGGTAATGACATCGTAATGGTGATGGTGATGATAGAGGTGAAGGATCTTGGTGGGTTGAGGCACTTCACTCTTGTACAGGAGTCGATTCAACACATCTTGGGAGTAGACTTTGAGCTGATAGTAAGGGGCCAAACGTTGACTGAACAACTCCCACGTGGCACGCCCTGTACAAGGACCTTCGGGGATCTTGAGTTGGCGAAACAAGCCCTTGGCAGCCTTCAGTTGCGCTGGTCTTTCTGCCTTACGTATGTATTTCCATTCCTTGGTCCATTCTTTGGTCACAGGATCGGGTTGGTGTGCGTGGTGACTGGCCACGACCAGGGCACGGGCAAAGCAGAGCTGATCCTCATTCTTGATTTGAACGATGCATTGTTTCTTTTCCAGGAAAGCGTTTAAGCCAACGAGGTGTGTTGCCCGGCCGTGTCCCTCACCGATACGATCAGGATCCTCTACATGCAGTAAGAAAATGTCCATGGTGTCATCGATATGTAAGTCGTGGTTGCTTTGTTGTACTTTTTCCACTTCGCCCATGATGTGTTCCCCCCTGGAGGTCACCCATCCGCCGAAACGTGATTCGAATGTCTGTATCCAGGGCGGGGTGTTCCAGGGCCAATCCCACGCGATCACCATCCTGGCCACCCACATCGTCTCTCAAATCTGCTAACACGGCATCAAACTGTTCTCTGAGAACGACGGGAAGGTCTTCAGGCTGTTGACGCTGCAGCCAAACAGGGTTGAACTTCAGGTGGTAGCGCTGGGTACCAGTCCGGAATTTCTTGGTTGTTTTTTTGAGTCGTCCGCTCCAACTCGTAGGGCACAGGCTCCTCTTCAAGTTCATCTTCGTTCATTCGTGGTGACGACATGGTGAGAACTGGTCAGAGCCACGCTGAGCCTGGTTTATATACATCACGTCACCCTATGACGTCACAATAGGTCGTGCCAGTGCGCACCATGAGCTCATGTGTTATTTATAGGAATGATGTCATACCCCATGACGTCACACTAGCCTGTTGAGTCAGGAGGAGAGTGGTGCGAACCGGATGCAACCGGTGCGAACCAGAGGCGTCAAAGTGACGTCATCAACCCCAGCTATATAAATTCAAGGTTTTCCAGCACTCCTCATCAGTTGCTCACTGAAACTGGAAGCATGCAGTCGTCTCCCGCCTCCGCCTCCGCCTCCGCGCCTCCTTCCGTTGCCGCCTGTGCGAAACAGATGACCACAGTTATCTACACTGTCCCAAGGTGACCTGTGCCGAGTGTGGTGCTCAAGGTCATCGCTATTACGTATGTCCCAAGAAGACCAAGGACAACAACAAGCACGATAACAACACCTGCTACAACTGTGGAAGAAACGAAGGTCATCTCAGTTACGCCTGTCCACATCCCTGTCGCCACTGTGGTCAAGAGGACCATAAGAGTATGAACTGCTCTAACAAGGGCCAGAAACGTCCGGCTCCCCCCACCTACCAGCCAAGTGAACCGCCAAAGAAAGTGAGTAAACGTGAAAGCCAACATTTACTGACTCTACTCCATGACAAGGTCCTCCTCGTTCAAGATCGCATAGACACCATGTACTCTCTACTTCAACGCATCTTGGAGTTTGTCGAACCCATGGACGATTCCAGTAGCAGTGCCTCCAGTGCACCACCATCACCACCATAGATACCTCGGTGATCTCTCACCCACTCATACCAACGGCCCTTTTCAGGGCCACCCACCTGGCTCGAAAGAATGCTCCATCCAATGTTGTTTTAACCACACACACACACACACTAACACTTGTCTAGCCACGCCATCGTGTCCGCCTCACCCCCTCTCTCCCTCCCTTCCCTCTCCTCCTCCTCTCCCTTCCCTTCCCTTCCTCTCCGTCCCGTCCCGTCCGCCGCTCGTCCGTTCCGCCATCTTGAAAGGCGTCTACGCTCGCGAGATCCCGCGAGAATCCACGAGATCCCGCGAGATCTCACGCGATCCCACCGGATGGGACGCCATCTTGAAACGCGTCCGCCATCTTGGCCCGGAGGTGACGTCATCGTCATGCGCGCGCACCCACCGGAACCGGACGTGACGTCATCGCGATGCGTGCGCACCCACCGGAACCGGAAGCACCGGAACCGGAACCCGAGTGATCTCCCCTGATGGCGGCACATCCGGTCCCCGTGGGTCGCCATCTTGATCCAAGATGGCGGCGCCCATGGGGACCGGACCGGTGCCGCCATCTTGAAAAGGCGCCAGGGGTTTGTCGAAAGAGGCGACTAACTGGATCGGGTGGTCAGGCTCGCTGACTCGATTATATACAGACCGCCGGCATAAAGCTGGAATATTGCTTTACTGCAACGTACAACTCTCACTCACTATTTTTATAAAATGTTTCAGAGCTTGATGATAATATACTCATGCCAATAATGGTTGTCACCCCTCTCCCCACCCCACCCCACACCCCTCCAATTTAAAAATTAAAGGTTGTGACAACCGTTATTGGTATGAGTATACTTTTCCTTATTGAAGGAACAGGAATTAGCTCTGAAATGTCGTATAAAGAGTAGAAACAGACTGTTATCCATAAAACGTGTCATGTAACATCGGAAGTAACTTTGTTTTCAAATCAATAAACATCACTTGTCAGTATATTAAACTAAAGTGCAAGTATTACCATTGAGAAACAATACGTACTGTCCTTGATGGGATGGCTGAGGCAGATAGATAGTCTCACAACAGGTCATGATCTCTCTGACTTGTCTGTCTCCTGCCTCCAGTTTGTAGTGTATCATATCGCGTATACCTAATTACAACATGTATTTCGAGCATCTGGTATAGGACCATGAGCCTTGTACCTTTTACTTCAATATAATTGCAACAAATGATTTCAAAATGTTTTTTGTGATGTCTTCCATCATGTCATCGCTTCCAAATTGCGCAGATCAATGCTGTTGATCATTGGATTGTATGTTCCTGACTCGATTATTCACAGACCGCCGCCATATAGCTGGCATATTGCTGAGTGCGGCGTAAAACTAAACTCCCTCACTCACTCAGATACATTTGAATTATTATTGAAGCGTTGGCTATGCGATGCATTTTCAGAGGACCTGGGTGATGTTGCATCAAGACTGCACCTTAATTGTGCACCACTGAAGAATGAGACGTTCCGTGTTTTGGACGTATGTACGGGGTTGAGCGCTGATCCAAGAGTTAACGTGATAGTGAGGCAGTCTCTGACATGTATTTGTGTCTCTAACAAAGACCAATACCCATGCATGAACATAAGATAAATGTAACATCCTGTGTGGACTTTGATTGTATTATAGAAATGTTCATGTTAAATTGCAAAATGCAGTATTCCAGTCCAAATGTTTTTGACACGACCAAGGGACCCAACTCTGCACAGCAAATTGTATCAACAGTGTTATTCGTGTTATCGCTAGTTTGGTTAGTCCGGGAGGTTTTCAGTTTGTATAATCCATAGATCTAGAGCCGCAAGGGTTGTCACAAAAGTATTTACTCACTGACACCAGGGGCAGATCCAGGATTTAGAAAAGGGGGTTGGGGGTGCACATAAATCATGAAGTCTAAATGTTAGGGGGAAAATGCTCCACATGGAAAAACAAATCTCGGAGGAAAAGGGGGAAGGGGATGCGCCACTGTTCACTCACTAGAACTTGCAAACGGATGGTATATTGACTCGGGACAACACAACATCAATTTTCCTCTTCCTTTTTTCAGTTGAAACTCATGAATGGTGAACGGACATATAATGGGTTGACAGGCGATGTTGCAGTTCCAGTTCGCGACGAAGCCCATGATGTCAATACAACATGTTGTGTGGTTGGTCCTGGAACAAACTGCCTCGACCTCTCCCAACGACAACGGACAGCCGTATGTTCACGCCCAGGTAATGATGTTGAAACAATGTGGCTAATGTATTTCCCTCTTCATGCCAGTGTGCATTTGTGCCTGTGGATAACGTCTTATGGGTTGAAGACTTAGAGCTCAAGTTGGCTAACATTTTGTAGGATACAAATATGCTAGAGATACTTCAAACGGTGTGAAGCGGAGAGTGGTTGTATTGGCTTTGTCACGAATGACTGCATGACTAGCAGACAGTGGTATCAGCCAAGGTGGCTCACTGATGCCCAACCTTTATCTAGCAGGCAGAGGTATCAGCCGAGCTGCTCACTGACACCCAACCTTTACCTAGCAGAATCTCGTATCAGCCGAGGCTGCTCACTGACACCCAACCTTTACCTAGCAGACTCTCGTATCAGCCGAGGCTGCTCACTGACACCCAACCTTTACCTAGCAAACAGTGGTATCAGCCGAGCTGCTCACTGACATTCAACCTTACCTAGCAGACAGTGGTATCAGCCGAGGTTGCTCACTGACACCCAACCTTTACCTAGCAGACAGTGGTATCAGCCGAGGTTGCTCACTGACACCCAACCTTTACCTAGCAGGCAGTGGTATCAGCCGAGCTGCTCACTGACACACAAACTTTACCTAGCAGACAGTGGTATCAGCCAAGGTTGCTAAATGAAAAGACTTGTGTATGGAATCTGGACAATAAATTTATTATTTGACAAAAAAAATAATGTACTTACACTCATATATCAGTCTTAATAATTTGGGAGATTGCACGGTAACATGGAGTATTTAAGTTGCCTTACGTAATGGATCCATGCCCGTAATATTTTGATAAATTGTTACCATTACAAAATCCAATTTAATCTCATTGTAGGTAAACCTAAAGCGAATCCTCACATGCGTTCGACAGGTCATGCAGATGAACCCACGTTGAGTGGTGTAGTAGTCATCGTTGTTGGTGTGATGTTGGCGGTTAGAGGCTTGTGAATTACCTTGGCTTACCTCTTTTGAAGGAAGATCGGACGATATTATACGAGTCCGTATGAACACCTGGCAATGGAGACAATAAAACGGTCCTAAATGATATCCACATGTTGCTTAATTTGTCTTGCCTGAGGTCGTCCAAAGACATAAAGTCACGCTTGACTTCATCAGTGTTCCATTCACGTCATGGCGTGGTAGTTTGATTGGAAGGTTGCCTGAAGGGACACGATAATTAGACATTACCGCTTTGTGAAACACACGATTAGTTGAATGGCGCTGACCAAACAAACGTAAACGATGGGACGCAACGTGTTACATTGATGACCTCTGGTTCCGAGGCGACTTAATGGTTGAATTTAAAATAACGAGCAGAAGGTACTGCTAAAATGTTCTGAGAGGGTGTCTTCCGATTTATGAGAAATTCTGGATAAAGTGTCACAAACTTTGTACGACTTTCTGCAAGTTTAGTGTTACTCTGTATGTTCAACCATAACCGTCTTCGTAAGGAACTGCTTCAGAAACGTTTTATTTTTCTGAGACAAGGTCTGTTTTTAATAACATCAATGAGCAAAGGTGAATGCAGCAAACATGTTCCTTTTATCCCACCAATGATATATCACAAGGACGTGTACGCACAAATGTACAGAAAGGTTTGTTTAGTGTTTAACGCCGCACTCGTCAGTATTT
Source organism: Haliotis rubra (assembly GCF_003918875.1). Classification (NCBI taxonomy): domain Eukaryota; kingdom Metazoa; phylum Mollusca; class Gastropoda; order Lepetellida; family Haliotidae; genus Haliotis; species Haliotis rubra. Next base: position 24,874 of record NW_025767737.1, read on the forward strand.
CGGCTTTGTCGCGGCGGTCTGAAAATAATCGAATCTGGACCAGACAGTCCAGCGATTGACATCATGAGCTTCGATCCATACAATTCGGACACGATCACATGTGTCTACCAAGTCATCGCACCACACCACCCGATCCGGTTAGTCGCCTCAAGCATGGGTTGCTGAAGACCGATTCTATCACGGATCTAAAACGTTTAATTGATTGTTTTATTCAGAAATGGTATCATGACATTACTTCAGGTAGTAAATTATCGCTATACAGTAATATCAAATGTGAATTTGGATATATATTATACTTAGATGCTTCACATCCAAACACTGTTAGGTATTTAACTATGTTACTAATTTCATGTCATAAATTTAAAAAATGAAACTGGGCGTTATGAAAATATTGATAGGCAGAAAATATACTGTATCTACTTTAAAGAAAATAATGTAAATGTAATTGAAGATGAATATCATTTCGTTTTAATTTGCCCAAAACATACTGTACATCGAAAACAACGCATTAAATTTTATTTTTGGAAGAAACCAAGTATGTTGAAATTCGACAATTATTTACAAACCCATCCAAAAATAGTGTTGCAAAATTATGTAAATACATTAAGTTATGCATGTGAGTACCAAAATGTTTTGTCAAGCCTCCTTTTGTAATTGCAAATTTTTTGTATATTTCAATGGATAACCATATTTTATCCTCTATACTCTAAACTGATGACGACCCGTGAAGGTCCGGGTTAGAATATTGGCCTTCAGTAACCCATGCTTGTAAGAGGCGACTAACGGGATCTTGTCAGAATCGCTGACTTGGTTGACACATGTCATCGTATCCCAACTGTGTTGAACTCTGCTGATGCTGCTGATCACTGGACTGTCTGGCCCCGAGTCGATTATTTACAGATCGCCGCCATATAGCTGGAATATTGCAAAGTGCAGCGTTAAATAACAATCAATCAATTTAACGCTCACCGTTTCACGAACACATGTTATCGACAGTATTGGATTGTGATTCAGACATACTTTTGATGTAGTAGAAATCGAACAATGAACTGAGATGTGTTATGGCTGGTGACATAAAAATCATTTTCCCCAAAAATGCTGAAAAAATATCCTCAAGTTTTACAGATATTGAACGTTCCAGTGACTAGCTGGTTACTCAAAAAATACTCGTCAGAAAATGTATGCCTTGAAGCGCGGGAAATATATACATGTACATCGACCGTGTCCAACAACAGTACAACATGAGGAGTCGAACCTGGTCTGGCAGATGACGTGTCAATATGTTGAACCTGGTCTTGTAGATGACGTGCAATATGTTGAACCTGGTCTGGCAGATGAAGTGCAATATGTTGAACCTGGTCTGGCAGATGACGTGCAATATGTTGAACCTGGTCTGGCAGATGACGTGCAATATGTTGAACCTGGTCTGGCAGATGACGTGTCAATATGTTGAACCTGGTCTGGCAGATGACGTGTCAATATGTTGAACCTGGTCTGGCAGATGACGTGTCAATATGTTGAACCTGGTCTGGCAGATGACGTGCAATATGTTGAACCTGGTCTGGCAGATGACGTGTCAATATGTTGAACCTGGTCTGGCATATGACGTGTCAATATGTTGAACCTGGTCTGGCAGATGACGTGTCAATATGTTGAACCTGGTCTGGCAGATGACGTGCAATATGTTGAACCTGGTCTGGCAGATGACGTGTCAATATGTTGAACCTGGTCTGGCAGATGACGTGCAATATGTTGAACCTGGTCTGGCAGATGACGTGTCAATATGTTGAACCTGGTCTGGCAGATGACGTGCAATATGTTGAACCTGGTCTGGCAGATGACGTGCAATATGTTGAACCTGGTCTGGCAGATGACGTGCAATATGTTGAACCTGGTCTGGCAGATGACGTGCAATATGTTGAACCTGGTCTGGCAGATGACGTGCAATATGTTAAACCTGGTCTGGCATATGACGTGCAATATCTTAAACCTGGTCTGGCATATGACGTGTCAATATGTTGAACATGGTCTGGCAGATGACGTGTCAATATGTTGAACCACAGCCTATGGGGAAAACTGTACGATACTGGAAATACAACACATGTTTGAGTTAGATCAGGCGAAAGAAGCACAATCATTATCTATTCACCAAAGTAAATACTGTATCCTTTTGAATGAACTGCCATGTGACCTCGAAATGTACACACAGCTAGTGAATCCCAGCCGACACATCTTGAGGAAGATGCCCTTACATCAACACAACATGCACACGTATGTCCGGCTGTATGCATGGAGGATTAACACTGCTAGTGACGACGTGTTGATAACTCTTGTTTGTTGTACGTTCTGAACTGGAATCTTTTCACGTCTCCTGAGATCGACTGTTTGTGTCTGGTTCACAACGACTCTCCACTGACCATGGAGTATCACATAGTCGCGTTGATTGGAGTGTTATATATGTATCAGACTCGGCTATCTACAGGTAAGGTATTGGTTAATCTATGTGTGGGTGCTATAAGAAATATCATAATATTACATGTGTCATCAGATGGCACTCGATTGTTCACAGTCTTCGTCCTTAGAGGAGGCAGGATCCGCTGTAGATGAAGTTCCAGTTTCATATCTTTGATTTGGCCGGGACATTGTTGCGAGACTGGCACACGCACGATGTAGTTACTGAGATAACGCACTGATCATACGAGTGAGTGAGTGACTGAGTGTGTTTGATATTACGCCGCTTTTAGCAATATTCCAGCAACATCACGGCGGGGGACACCAGAAATGGGCTTCACATACTGTACCCATGTGGGGAATCGAACCCGGGTCTTCGGCGTGACGAGTGAACGCTTTAACCATTAAGCTACCGCCCCGCCCCCTGATCATACGGTAACATACATTTATATGTAAGTGTGCGTACGTGTTTGGGTGTTGATCTGTGTGCATGCGTGCGTGCTTGAGCGTGTGTGTGTGTGTTGGTGTGTACGTGTTCGTATGTAACAACCAGCAGTTATTATGAGCTGGCTACAACTACTGTGACAGACAACTGGTGTTAACCAGATGGTTTATTCAACAGAGTCAATTACTGCATCCCCGTTCAGAAAGCCAGTCCTAGCGAGCTCCCCTTCCCGAGCCACAGACGGGGTCTGTATACACTCATGTGTAACTACAATGGCAGAACAGCCGACGGGGACTTCTTCGTTATGCAAGTATTCTGGTACAGAGACAATAGCCTCGTGTTCATCTCACCATCGGGGTCAGTGACCCCATCTGATCTGGAGGGTCGTGTCAGCGTGGTACATAACGCCTATCAACACAACATATCTATCAGCATCAACGCCAGCATAGACAATGGTTCCGTGTGGCGGTGCCGTGATGATTTTACCAGGCAAAACAGCAATGACATAGCTATCAGTAAGTATTAAGTAAACCATCGTGGCTACATTAATATCGAGATATAATGTTGACAGATTAATAATACTGTCAATAACATTGCCACAGGTCCCACGTACTTATAGTACTAGGAGGGACTATAGTGGGGGAAACAAATAATGCCATAGCGATAGTCTGTTGCGGCCAACTATTGCAATACAATTGCAGTGGGTTTTTTCGCCTTGAATTGTCTCATTTGAATCCATTTTCCTATGAATGTATAATTTTTATTACTCGCACGTGGAAAATACTGCAGTGTAATATTTTTACGAAAAATTTACACTAGTGTAATTAGCACGACAATGTGTGATACTCGATTCTGATTGGCTGAGAGCTCATCAAAACCGTACTTAAATGACAGTTTAAGGACCGCTAATTAAAGTGACCGATTCACCGCGTATGAATACAACGAACTCGTTGACCCTGTTGTTTGTAAACAAACATGTCTGACATCGGAGACTTCTACCTCGGCAGCATCTTTGATGTTTTTGAACTGAACAGCGAATGGTTCGACGATGAATTTCTGGAGCCTAACGCAAATGAAGAAACTTCGAAGCTGGAAAATTCTACAGGTAGCGATAATTCGTTTCACATTTCTTAAATTGAAAAGTCAGCAGGCGTCAACTCGAACGCTAGGTGTATGTCTATTCATATGAAAAGGAAAGAAAAAAAATGGACTGAAAATATTCCTTAATTTATGTCTTGTATTGTAGGAAATGTTTCCTTGCATAAATAATCACTTATTACTAAATTTAACGGCAGTTTAATTTATTCATAAGTAAATATTTCACTCAAATTTACGATTTTACTGTTTTAGATATAAAAAATGAACCTGCTACCAAGCGTTTCAAAACAGTGACCGACAATGATCTGGAACATATTGTTTTGGATTCGAGGAGCAAAACCACCCTTCAAACAACTGCGTGGGGAGTAAAAATCTTGAAACGTAAGAGCAAAGACAATCCTTTTAAATCAACAAACTGATCAAGATTTGGCCTAACATATCCTATGATAAACGAGGGTGATGTAAATCATCTTGAACATGTTAAATAAAGTTGTTACTTACCTTTTAACAAATTGATATTAAAACATTGAAGCGCACGTAAAATAATAATTTTTTTATTAAAATATATTTCCAGAGTGGCTACAATTTCACGAACACTCTCCCGAGTTTGAGACACTTCCAGTTGGTGAAATGAACGCTCTGCTGAAGCGATTCTACGCTGAAGTCCGAACTTCCGACGGGAATTATTATGCCAAGTCATCGTATGTTGGGATCCGAGCAGCGATCCACAGACACCTTAGACAGCCACCATTTAACATGAACATTAGCATTCTTCAAGACAAAGAATTTCACTCGGCCAACGCCGTTTTTTGCAGCAATGTTAAAAAAAATAAAGCAGTTAGGTCTGGATAATCCAGCACATCACAATGCCATTTCAGATGGTGATTTAGCTAAAATTAGAAACAAACAAAATTTGGAAAACCCTGTAGACCTTCAAAACAAAGTGTGGTTTGATTTGACCCTAGGGTTTGGACGAAGGGGCTGTGAGAACCAGAGGGAGTTGTCTGTTCATTCTTTTGTTGTCAAAACAGACGATGTTGGCTGTGAATTCATATCCATGACACATAGCGAATCCACGAAAAATCATCCTGGGGGCGTAGGCGATTCCGAGTACACAAAGCCACGTATATACGCGACAGGAACTCCCCCTCTGTCCTGTTGTATCTTTTCGAAAGTACATGTCCAAGTTAAATCCAGAAAATGAAGCCCTCTTTCAGCAGCCTCGTAAGAATGTGTGTGAGAATGATGAAGTTTGGTACACAAGTAAGCCCCTCGGTCACAACACACTGAAAACGATGATGAAACGGATCTCGGCCAGTTGCGAGTTGAGTCGGGTGTACACAAATCACTGTGTTAGATCCACCACCGTTACACTGCTTTCACATGCTGGGGTGGAAGCAAGGGAAATAGTGAAGATTACTGGGCACAAAAACTGCCAGAGTCTGTCCTCATATAACACTGATTCGTCAGCAGCGCAAAAGCGGCAGTATTCCGCCATACTTCAAACTGGGTCTAGCGGACATGACATCAACAACACACGTCCTAACCTGTCCGCTTCCATCCCCGCCGTAATGCCCAGTCCTTCAACTTCCACTGTCCAGGTTTCCCACATAAACGCTGGTATGTCGGGTCTTATCCAGATTGGGAATAGCAGCGTCATTATTAACAATTACTTCCACGAATAAAGTTAGCGGCGAGTAAACTTTGCGAGTTCATAACTTGAATGGGGCGAGTCGATTGTGATAGAGAAGGGGAGGTGAATAATTCACTTGATAAAATCAAATAACTGTAGTTGCTCACAGTATAAACTGTATATTTTGTGATCTATTTATGCTACTTGTTACATACTGGAACCATACTGGTTCCTGAAATAAAGCAAATTGTGCTGTTATAAATGTCTTATTTTGTTCATTATACAACCTGTCCCTCAACTGGACGATTCCAAGCAATTTCCAGGAAAAAGGCCACTTCACGCCTTGTGTTCTTGCGCTCCAAAGAGTGCGGTTTTAAAACGCTTATCTGTCGTGCTAGAATGAAGATAAAGCTACTCTGTTTTCAATTTTGCGGTCCTTTATCGTTGATTTAAGACCGCTAAATGTTCAATTTAAAAACCTCACGCTAACGCGTTCGGTTTTTAAATTACATTTAGCGGTCTTAAATCAACGATAAAGGACCGCAAATTGAAAACAGAGTAGCTTTATCTTCTAAATCCTGTCAGAGAGCTTTGATCATCAAGTGGATGTCAGATCCAAGTACAAGGGCACTGATGTGTGAGTTGTACTCGTTGTATTCCAAGTCCGTCCTTCCACAGAGATAAATGTTTGCGGCAACCGCCCTCTTTCAATAGGATATTTAACTAGCTTATTTCACTGTACCACATTTCAACACCGTATGGTTTAATATTTATTTCAATGTGTCCTGTTTATTGAAAGTATGTGTTTTACACACCGGCTACATGCGAGACATAAGGTTAACTGTCAACATTAGTATACCCAGTCTTGGCGAGAACTCGCATTGTTACCCTCAAGGCGTTGCCGAATTCTGAACAGTGTGAGCAAATAGTCCTGATTATGAACTGACATGGCGGCCTCAAAACTATGCATTCTGTTAGGGCTTTACAGAAAATCTTCAGACAGTACATCATATTTTCTAACGTGTTTTTTTCAGGAATACTGTTTTGGAATATGTGAATACGCCATGGGACAATAGTTCAGGTATGGTATTATTACAGTGTTGATATATGCAATAAACAAGCTCACTGAAATCTGATATTTTCTTCACATAATAATAACGAGGGTACTTTTAGTTGAAAGTTTTACCGCGCAATACTCCACACCACAAAGGGGCATGCTCAAAGCGTGCACAGACACTACAACATTATTACCCCGGATAACCGAAGCTGCCTGTTTGACGCTAGAAGGTTATAGTCACATGACTTTATCCCACCGGGTACCCATTTTCTGCTTGGTGAACAGAGGCAATTTTTATCAACCTCTCTCTCCTAAGGTGAGACCACATGTATCACATGTGTTTCGTTGTGGGGCACGACTGAAGTTCTACAAACACTCCGGAGTCAAGCTGCAAAACACAGTCACCCATCCATGGACTCTCCCAACTCAGCGTTGCTTTGCTACAACTGATTTGTGATCTGGCCCAGATTTCTCGAAACAAACTTAAGTCTGAGGTTTAACTTAAGTAATAGTTTTAACTCTAATTTGAGAAAATGCATTCCCCAGAATGAGCTGCAGTTGATATTAACCTCAAACATAGTAGACAATTAGAGTTTGGTGGATAGATTACTTAAGTTGTTTGGAGTTTTTATTTGAAAAATGCAGTTGAGTTAAAAGTTCAGTTGTTTCAAATTGTCAAATTCAGTTTGAAATTTAAGTAAAAACTTAAGTCTGTTTCGAGAAATCGGGGCCTGAGCTCTATGCACAGGACCACGTGCCACCATTCAATAACATGTATTGTATGTGATTCATCAATACAGGTATTCAGACTGGATACAATCTGAACGAATATCACACAAATGTGATAAATGCACTGTTCCTTATTTTCGTTATTCACCCCCAGTGATGCAGGAAAACGTGCTCTACTTCCGGTCATCTGACGTCCTGTCCCCCCGACCCTCCCAGCGTGTCTCCCCCCACCAACACAGGCATAGATTCACTTGTACTTCCCTGCATAATTTATTTTATACGTAATAAACCTTCTTCTTTCAGTAATGTGCAGTTTATACTACATTTCCCAGATATTTATGTATTTCTTCACATTGAGTCTCAACGACGGTGGTCCTGTCCTATTCAGATCATTAGATATAATTATCTGTGTAATATCTATATCTGTAGGAGACATTTTTGTTAACACACAAAAGGGATTTTTATAACTCAATTTTTATTTAACAATTTTCATCTATTTGCTGTTTATAACTTGTGAAAATTACCGCACATATTTGCAGTCATATTACTTAATCAGAATGTGTGTGCAGAGACGCCCACAGCTGTTAGGATTTACAGGAAAAGTGGGTGCAAAACCACGACTATGAATATTAAAGACCTGTGTCTAAGTGTAACTTGGTTGAACATAAAATTTCATTTAAAAAAAAGCCATTGGTTATGTTTTTTAATTAACTAAAATCAGTAATTCAGGGCATTCATATAACGTTTAGACCTGTTTGTGAAAAAACAAATAATTATTTGTTTATAAAACGCATTCGATTAAAGTCAGCACCAAGCATATTTATGTCATTATCATTACTGGTTAGAATGTGGCATTCAAGTAGCCTAATACCTTATGGGGACAATCCATACTACTGGCTGGCAAACTTATACTATGACATCACAGTCTGTGATGTGACCCCCACTTGTTTGTGACGTCACACAACCACGTTCTACTTGTGTTTACCACACCGAGTGTCTCAAGGAGCCGTATGAATCCATCGCGCGAAGTTTTGACAGAATGATGTCAGATTCACGTCTGCTTGTTTACATCATGTGACAGTCACGTGGTATAAAGTTTCGCCTCCAAACCGTAAGAGTGCTTTAAATTCTAAATATAGCAGAGGGAATCCCCTCTTTACGACCAATGTCAGCTCTAAGAGTTACGCTCTAAGAGTTTCCTTTTCCTCTTAGCTAAGAGTTACGCTCAGAGTCATTATAACTACACTTTTAAGTGAAACTCTTAGCTGAGAATTTTCTTAACGACTTAAGAGTATTCTTAAGAAATTTATGAGAATGTTTATAAATACGCCCCCAGATGCAGTTCACTCGCACAAGTAATGGTTTGTAACAGTACAAATTGAAAAGCCCTTACATGTTTGACATGCGATCTCGATTGATTCTATTTCATTTTAATCCTTTTGAACTAGCGTGGCTCTTGTCTCTCACACCAGGCTGGCAGGCCGTGGTGTAACTGGGCTACCGTTCAAACCGGCGTTACTTCCACCTCACTAACTCATCTTCACTTACTCCATAAACATTCAGGTCTCCCCGCAGAAATATTTTAATTGCGTAAGCGTCTTCTTTCTTTGAGGGCCGCCGGGGTAGCTTAGTGGTTAAAGCTTTCGTTTGTCACGCCGAAGACCCGGTGTTCGATTCCCCGCATAGGTCAATGTGTGAAGTACGTTTCTGGTGTCCCCCGCTGTGATATTACTGGAAGCGGCGTAATACCTAACACGCTCACTCACTTTCTTTTGGTGTATCTTTTTACTATATTTCCAGGATTATATGCGCAAATATACAAGCCCATGAGCGCCTCTGAGCAGCGTGTGTCAACCAGTGATGTATTCGTGGATGAGTACGCCAGACCTTGCAAGATACCTCGAGTTCAACATATGTCATGAGTCCGATGAAATACACTCGGCTATTTCCTTGGAAACATACTCAAATTCATCTACATTGTATTCCCTTACACAGTAACACTGTACTGACAGATTGAAATTTAATTATAGAAGTTTTGTGAACGTATTTATTGATATATTTGTTTATTATTTTACGAAAAAGATACAGATGAAATGTTTTAAATCACTTTTATGTATGTGTTCAACCGCCTGCATATCAGTTCAGCCTCCACGGAAGTGGGCGATGGGGTGACCTAGTGGTACTGGCGGTCTCTCGTCACGCCGAAGGTCCGGTTCTATTCCCCACATGGGTACAATGTTAGAAGCCCATTTCTGGTGCCCCCGCCGTGATATTGCTGGAATATTGCTAAACGCGGCGTAAAACTAATTTCACTCTCTCCACCGAAGTATTGAGAGTGTGATCATATGCTCAGATATATGTTTTACAAATACTCGATAGTTAGTGTTTCTGTGTCATATATCAATCCCCATTGTACATGTGTCCTCTATAGAAATGTGTATGCTACCATATAGTGTTCATGTTATACGCCGTTATGTGAATTCCTTGCAGATACGTTTTGGGTAATTACGGAAAGGAAGATATAGTTTGACAAGTAATGTGTTCCAGTTCTCTAACATGTCAGCTGTAGACGACTAACGGGATCATCGTCAACAGTCATCGTATCTCACTGTAGATAGATGCCCATCGCATCTCACTGTAGATAGATGCCCATCGCATCTCACTGTAGATAGATGCCCATCGTATCTCACTGTAGGTAGATGCCCATCGTATCTCACTGTAGGTAGATGCCCATCGTATCTCACTGTAGATAGATGCCCATCGTATCTCACTGTAGATAGATGCCCATCGTATCTCACTGTAGATAGATGCCCATCGTATCTCACTGTAGATAGATGCCCATCGTATCTCACTGTAGATAGATGCCCATCGTATGTCACTGTAGATAGATGCCCATCGTATCTCACTGTAGATAGATGCCCATCGTATGTCACTGTAGATAGATGCCCATCGTATCTCACTGTAGATAGATGCCCATCGTATCTCACTGTAGATAGATGCCCATCGTATCTCACTGTAGATAGATGCCCATCGTATCTCACTGTAGATAGATGCCCATCGTATCTCACTGTAGTGATCATATGCTCAGATTTTTGTTCATAACAAATACTCGATAGTTAGTGTTTCTGTGTCATATATCAATCACCATTGTACATGTGTCGTCACTGTATATGGAAATGTGTATGCTACCATATAGTGTTCATGTCAAACGCCGGTATGTAAATCCCTCGCAAATAACATGGTAATCAGTAGAGTATTTACAGAAAGTCGTATTTGTGATGGAATATTGCTGAGTGTGGCGTTAAACAACAAAGACAGGAGCAATCAGTTGTAGCGACTTGTTTATTGTGTTTCTCAGTTTAACCCTTAATATTGATGAAACAGATCAATATCGGCGTAACTACGCACGCCTTTACGCCTTCGTTTACTGATATTGAGTGAGTGAGTTAATATTTATCATCACATCGGCAATATTTCAGAGAACAATAAATAATCAGTAAAGATCAATAATATTAGAAGCTATAAAACTGTTTACGATGAAAAGTAAAACTACTAGTGTATCACAGATAGAGACACAAAACTAGCTTGTAACTAAAACTTTATAATGCAAGGCAACACAATATATAACCAGGCTGTAGATCGCCAACAACTGAAGGTTGATCCCAATATCAGGGACCATGGAGACTTACAGTGCCTTTGCTACCTACATGGACCTTAGTTGGATTTACACCACCCCTTCAGCCGCTGGCGATTGTAGGAAATATTTAGCCGAAATTTAATGTAACAAAAATACTACGTTAAAAAAATATGGTAAGCTCAAATTTAACTTTGAAAGTTTTGGGACTTACGTTACTGATATTGAGAGAGCCCAGCTTATAAGGGAGGTAACTCGTGAAAGAATGTTGATGCGCACTTGAAATAGACCTCTCATCTGTTCATGGCAGTGGTGACTGGAAATACCGATAGGGTATTCAAAATGTCGGTATCCCTTTGAAGGTTAAACATCATTATTCGAACTGTGCGCGTGAGTGCGTGCGTGCGTGCATGTGAGTATTGACTGCCGGCCAGACAATCTGGTGTTTGACAGCATGGTCTATCAACGCAACAGAATGAACTTCAGATCCCGTTAGTCGCCTTTCATGTTACCACATAGGAATGGTTTATAAATCTGCTCCCAAGGGAAGCAACTCTGCAATAAGAATTGTGTTGCATGAGACGATTAGCCAGCCATGTGTGTCTGTCCCAGGTTACACACCACCAAATGTTTTCCCACAGACTTCTATAGTAACCTTATAATTTTTTTAAAAAATAGACAGGCTATCAACAGCCATTCCATATACACATGGGTACACTCTGGCCTTTAAACTACCATAAAAACACAATATCTGGCCAACTTGTCCGGCTCGTTTTGCGAGCACAGGAAGCGGAACACATCGACCCCAGTTTCGCACCAAATGTCACCTACTGGAAAATATCTGTACACACAATAAGCATAAGTGATGGTGATAAAAATGACAGCACAACATATTATAAATTGTGGTCAGTTTTAATTACTGGTTGGATGTGCTTTTGAAAAACAAACATCTCACACTATTTCATCTAATCACAGCTGTCACATGTCTCTGTCTCTCTTGACTTGTTTACATACGGACCGGCTCAACGAGCAAGCGATACTGATTTAGTGTAGTGTAACCTCCCAGGAGTAGTGTTTGTGTATCAAGTCAGCCATGCTTACAAAGCTCACCGTTGTTGCTGTGAATACAGCTAAAGAACGTAGTTAAGCACCCCCTGACATATCTCACGATTGAATGAGCCCCGATCTTATCCCTCTGGAGCATATCTGGGACATTATTGGTCGTCGCGTTTAACAATGGGAACCTCCTGTACAGAACCTGGCCCAACTAGAAGCTGCTTTACACGAGGAGTGGCGTAGACTGCCCCTTTAGAGGATCAGGGGGCTGACAGTGGTATGAGGAGGAGAAGTGCAAATTGCACTCGATATTGACCTTGAATCGTGTAAGACACACAATATGACATTTTGAATATTGACATTCACCAATAAATTCAACATTAAACATTCCAGGGTCATACTTGTAGACATTGTTTTGTATGAAAATGATTGGGCTTTTTTTTAATGAGCAATTATCATCATAAATCAACATGGATTCCAATCATTTTGTCGTTTTTCAGGGTCATACGGTTCAGAAAAACTCATGTTTTTCCATCGTGGTCACCTCGAGAAATTTTACGTACGTGTTGAAAACCTTTCATTGCAATAATACAAGGGTGTATAGAAACAAGATCAGCCGCAGCACTGCTTTATTTCACAAACCACGTTGAATAACCGGCTAAAGTTCACCTAGAAATGTACTTCCTACAGAATTCAGCTTGAAACCATCAAATGACAAAGGAATGTTATAAATGAATAATTGGCTTGATTCAATCGTCATATCGTCAACCTTAATGATATTTTAAACTTTTATCTAGGTGACACAGGGAAAATGTGGGAAAACAACGACCATAATGTTTGTTTCTTACTCTCTTATGAAAATTAAATATTGAACTCGATGAACCGGTGACCTAACGGACCATAACAACATAGTAAGGTCAATTCAAGCATACAGTTGTCATTTAAATTACAAGTGTATCACACAATTGGTGTCGTCGTTGTAACGTCTCTTGGTCAATAAATATGATGAATGTGAAAAATGAACTGTCTTCTTATACTTAAACAAATGCCATACAGCACCTCTCGGCATGAATCGCTGTTCCTCAAGTCAGCGCGACATATATTGACCATACAAATTGTCATGATGTACTTTCTCGCTCTTTGGATAAAAGACAAATGAAAGGGCGACAGTGCGACAAATGGCCAAAAGGTCGCACCTTTTAACACTTTTGCATGTGTTTTTAAGGACGACAACGAGGCAATGTACCTTCTAGGATTCCATAGTAAAGTGTGGTCAGAAGAAAACATGAATCTTCATGAAAATAATTATATTCTTATTTGTGAATCAAGGTACTGAACCGATAAAATTTTGTTTCAACAACTTTAGACATGTATGTAGAACCAATGGACGCTAAAAATGTTTTTTGAAGATACTTTACGAGAAATACCAGTATAATGACTGGATGGTCTGGCTCAGATTCGGTTATTTACAAACCTCCCTCATAAAGCTGGACTGCTGCGGTGATAAACAAACAAATCAAATATAGGTCTTCAGCAGGGTACGGTAAGGAGACTGAATCCTGGCCCCGACTTCTCGAAACAAACTTAAGTTAATGTTTTTACTGAAATGTGAGAAAACTCAACAAAAACCATTTGTCAGAATAAACTGAAATCGTTATTTTACTCGAACATAGCAGACAATTTAAGTTTAGTAGACGGGTTACTTGAGTTGATTTGGCTTTTCTTCGTTGATCGATGCTCATGATGTCATCCACTGGATTAATTAAGGATCACCGTCATTAAGCTGGAATATTGCCAAGTGCGGTGTTAAACAAAGAAAAGAAAATATATACAAAAAGCAAACTGCGCGCCATTCACTTCACGAGAAACATCGAGGGTGCTCTCTCCTTATCCAGAGACCACGCTCCATTCACTTCACGAGAAACATCGAGAGTGCTCTCCCCTTATCCAGAGACCACGCTCCATTCACTTCACGAGAAACATCGAGGGTGCTCTCCCCTTATCCAGAGACCACGCGCCATTCACTTCACGAGAAACATCGAAGGTGCTCTCCCCTTATCCAGAGACCACGCGCCATTCACTTCACGAGAAACATCGAGGGTGCTCTCCCCTTATCAAGAGACCACGCGCCATTCACTTCACGAGAAACATCGAAGGCGCTCTCCCCTTATCCAGAGACCAGTGGTCTCTCCTTTTCGAGTGCTTGAGAATGCTAGAGTCCAACTAAAATCGACCCGAGTACTTGAATACTTTTGAAGACTTACAATCTGTTCAACCCAGTTAACTGACTTACATAAAACTTCAACCCTATTACACGTCTCAGTCTGTACTGCAGCCCTATTGAACACTGGCATACAATTGAACAACCGACTGCTTTCACAGCTGAATGGAAGTGTAGGGTAGGCTCAGCACCACACCACCGTATAGGTTTTAGGATGACAGCTTGTTGTGTTGTGAAAGGGTCTCACTGAATGTGTACCCTTGCTAATTCATCTCTCTTTAAGGCAGGGTCAGCTTTAATACCTGCATGTCCTACATATGAAGGACCCAAACATGGCCACAACGCAGAGACAGGAGATATACTTGTTCCTGTCTGACTACCTTCTGCAGTAACTGATTATCTATGACAAACTGCAGTTTCCGCGCTGAGTGTCCCAGTGTAGGGAATGGGTAATTTATACATGTTGTTGTTGGTGATGGGGTGTCGTGTGACCGTACTTGTCAACGGTGAGTAACTACCAAGTCATAATTTATGTATTACATTTGCAATAATATGTTCCTTGTTTTTAAAAACTTAGATTCGTAAACAGGGACGTGGATGTAGATTCTTCTTACAATCGGTCACAAATAGCTGGTCAGAATACAGATAAATATTGCAACATGACACCTGTGTGGCTGTTATAACACTACATTTATTTCATAAACCAGATCTGTATAAAACTGTTCACTGGTGCGGGTTGTCCGGTCATTTCCTGTAACGCCTTCCGTGTCTGTTGATTCCAATACCGTAATCGCCATTCACGCCCTGGTGGGTTTCGCTAAAGTGGTAAAGTGCCTTGTATTGTTTATAGTTTTCCAACCACACAAAACTTCCTGCTATCTGACTCAAGTGCTCAGTCAGTTACTTTGATCAGTTCTTAATTGGTGTCAATCATTGATCAGTAACGGGTTGATGCCATTGCAGAATTCAATAATTGTCCTGTGACGGACTGATGTCATTGTTGAAGTCAATCATTGACCTGTGACGGACTGATGTTATTGAAGAAGTCAATCCTTGACCTGTAACGGGTTGATGTCATTGTAGAAGTCAGTCATTGACCCGTGACGGACTGATGTTATTGAAGAAGTCAATCCTTGACCTGTAACGGGCTGATGTAATTGTAGTAGTCAATCCTTGACCTGAGACGGACTGATTCTATTGTAGTAGTCAATCATTGACCTGAGACGGACTGATGCTATTGTAGTAGTCAGTCATTGACCTGAGACGGACTGATGCTATTGTAGTAGTCAATCATTGACCTGTAACCGGCTGATGTTATTGAAGTAGTCAATCATTGACCTGAGACGGACTGATACTATTGTAGTAGTCAATCATTGACCTGTAACCGGCTGATGTCATTGAAGTAGTCAATCATTGACCTGAGACTGACTGATGCTATTGTAGTAGTCAATCATTCACCTGTAAGCGGCTGATGTCATTGTAGTAGTCAATCGTTGACCTGAGACGGACTGATGCTATTGTAGAAGTCAATCATAGACCTGTGACGGACTGATGCCATTGTGTAAGTCAATTACTGACCTGTGACGGACTGATGCCATTGTAGAAGTCAATCACTGACCTGTGACTGACTGATTTCATAGTAGAAGTCAATCATTGACCAGTAACGAGGTGATGTCATTGTAGAAGTCAATCACTGACCTGTGACGGACTGATGCCATTGTAGAATTCAATCATTGACCTGTGACGGACTGATGCCATTGTAGAAGTCAATTACTGATCTGTGACGGACTGATGTCCAAGAAAAAGTCAATCATTGACCTGTAACGGGCAGTAACATTGGCAAGTAGCTACTACTGCAGTTTTAGTAATAATACAAAGCACGTTTCATGAAAAATTTGTGCTAACTAATGTTGACACAACTAATGTTGAACAGGTTGCCGTTGTAATGTTGATGTAACGTAGGAAGCACTGACCCCAAACACTAACAGGACAAGAGACATACAGCTCGTCTTGATTATAGTGCGATGTGTTTATTGGGCTATTTCATATGGAGCGAAAGCTTGATTATTACTGAAACCTTACGTTCAACATCAAATTACCGGTCGTAGATTTGAAAAAAAGTAATAATATACTAACCACTAAATATAACGGGAAAATACACGTTAAACGTAATACCAGTCAATTTAGTACACATCTAACTGTTCCCAGGTACTCTACGACTGACGTCATTCCCTGCCACGGCAACAGAAGGCAACCTGTACACACTGGTGTGTACCAGCAGCAGTGTAACAGTACCACAGAGAACCTGGTACTTGGAGACTGCTGCCGTCCTGGAGACACACCACTCAAACACTAGTACTAGGTGCGATACTGTTGTACTCAATGTTGGAGTGGTTGATACGTACCTGGCAGGACGTGTTGATGCTATGACCTGTCGTGTCTTCCAGCACAATGTGACCCTACGGATAAACTCTACAATAGACAATGGAACTGTGTGGTGGTGTAAGGATAAAACTACAGATGAAACTAGCAATACTGTGACAATAGGTAAGTAGATATTGTCAGGTACTGTACTTTCTGCTGTAGACAATGGAACTGTGTGGTGGTGTAAGGATAAAACTACAGCTGAAACTAGCAATACTTTGACAATAGGTGAGTCGATATTGTCAGGTACCGTAGAATGTCCAGTAGACGATGGAACTGCACAGTCGTGTAACGATACAATTCGTTGACAATAGGTAAGTAGATATTGTCTGGTACTGTACTCTCTCCTGTAGACGATGGAACTGCACAGTGGTGTAACGATACAATTCGTTGACAATAGGTAAGTAGATATTGTCAGGTACTGTACTTTCTCCTGTAGACGATGGAACTGTGTGGTGGTGTAAGGATAAAACTACAAATGAAACTAGCAATACTGTGACAATAGGTAAGTAGATATTGTCAGGTACTGTACATTCTCCTGTAGACAATGGAACTGTGTGGTGGTGTAAGGATAAAACTACAGATGAAACTAGCAATAATGTGACAATAGGTAAGTAGATATTGTCAGGTACTGTACTTTCTCCTGTAGACAATGGAACTGTGTGGTGGTGTAAGGATAAAACTACAGATGAAACTAGCAATACTGTGACAATAGGTAAGTAGATATTGTCAGGTACTGTACTTTCTCCTGTAGATAATGGAACTGTATGGCTGTGTAAGGATAAAATACTGATATCTTGAGACTTGTAAAGTGCATTTTGTACGAGGTCAGTTAATATTTTTTTACCAGATATAATAAATGAACCAGCAACTTCAACTTCATTCCTCCCCACTACTACAACGCCTACAACTACGTCACCTACAAGTACACCCCCTACAACTACATCGCCAACAACTACAACCGATGCAGCAACAGCGTCATCAACTGTCAGTGACACATATATAGGTAATGTAATATGTTTGCCTTGGTGGGCTGCTCTAAATGTCATCATGAACGTATTAAAGTCGATTAACATGCCGACGTTTGACATCATACCCCAACAGCATGGGTACATGTTCATACTTTCAACCACCAGTTTGTCGAGGAACCCTCGGGGATCCGGGTTATAAATTGGTCTTCAGCAACCCATGCTTATCGTAAGAGGCGACTAACGGGATCGGATGGTCAGGCTCGCTGACTTGATTGACACATGTCATCGTATTCCAATTGCGTAAATCGATGCTCATGATGTTGATCACTGGATATCAATGTTGATGATGCGGCGCTAAGCAACAGTGAAAACAAAAGTTTGTCGTGGAACAAACTCATGACGATTGAAACGCATCTTCGTCACGCTGAAGATCCCGGTCCGATATCCCGCCGTCAACTTCCGGAATATTGTGAAAAAGAAAAACAAACAAACCAAACCCACTCACTCACTCCTTGATGCATGTTAACTGGCCGATATTTCTGCTGTTGTTTTTTTTTTCTCAAGATGCCAATTACAAAGTCATATGATATCAACGCACTGCCAGACCCGTGAAGATCAGGGGAAGAATAGGTCTTCAGCAACCCATGTGCTTGCCACAAAAGGAGACTATGCTTGTCGTAAGAGGCGACTAACAGGATCGGGTGGTCAGGCTCGCTGACCTGGTTGACACATGTCATCGGCTCCTAATTGCGCAGATGGATACTCAAGCTGTTGATCACTGGAATGTCTGGTCCAGACCCGATTATTTACAGACTGCCGCCATATAGCTGAGTGCGGCGTAAAACTAAACTCACTCACTCACTCAACGCACTGTCACCAACAGCTGAAACATTGACGATCTCATTATTCGTTGTCCAGGATTTCAGGGAATAATTTCAACTACAAAGGCACTAAGCTGGTATATTCTCTTGCCGTCAGGAAAACACGTTTCTCTCGAAACGGGGATTTGTTTTCTGGATATGATAGACGAAATGCCCGGAGACAGATAATTCTCGTTTTACTGTTGTTATGTAACTTGATCTGTTGCAGGGAATCAGCAGTCCGTCATCTACATTGCCGTTGGCGTATGTGCTGCTGTTGTCGTTGTCATCGCCATTGTCATCTTCATCATCGTTGTTGTACTTTTAAGAAGAAGGAAAGCACAAGAAGAGAAACTAGGTAGATTAACATGATACATTGTGGTCAACCCTTTCCTTACGCTCTATTGGCACTGCCATAATACAACCACAGAAGTAGAGTGAGTGAGTGAGTTGAGTTTTACGCCGCGCTCATCAATATTCCAGCTATATGGCGGCGGTACAGAAGAGGAAATAATGTCCTGTGTAATACATATAAAAAGGTGGAGGACCCCAAACACGTTTCTACATGATATGTCTGGTCCTGTATTGAAATACTTTTCCAAACAGCAGGGGATCACAAGATATAAGTGTTCATGACAAAAGTCAAATTAAGTGATATGTATGTACACCAAACCACTTACTAAAGTTGTATAGCACGTACCACTCGTGTGGACACCACACTCTGGCTTGAGTGTATAATTCCTAGATTTTGCATTTTCAAGGCCGGTCGATTTATCTCTCTGGGGGGACATTATTTCTGCCATTCGCATTGTTTCTGCTAATTATGCAGTATTTTCTTGATTTTACTCACTGCCTATGAACGAGCGATGAACTAACGTTTTGTTTAGTTAAAGCTGTTCCCTTGTCACGAAGGGGACATGGGTTGATGTACTCTCTATGTTTCTTTATGTTCCCTGAGCCCGAAGTACATCAACCGGTGGACCTCAAGGGACCAGTGAACAACGTATTTAAGTCACCGAACACCTCAATGTTAATTTTGAACTGTTTAAAGCACGGGCATCGGGTCATAAGAAGGAGTACCAGAGTTCCCGTACATCATACGTGACTCAATTATTCGAGATAAAGAATTACTAACACTGAGAACCAAATGAATTCCCACAGTTCGACATTCCCAGCGGTTAACATAGAAAATGTTACTCGCTTGTAAGCGGGGTATATTGGAAAAAAGAACAGCTCTCAGCCAAACAGAGAGCGCCATCTATATGTGAGGTAAGATAAGGACTACTGGTATGACAGAGACTGACAGAAACCAGCCTGTAGTTCCCAGTGTATTCTATGTGCCAGTCATGAGCAGACTGGTGAACAGGTAACCCAATTCGTTCAATATTATCACACAGATATTACTGTAATGCATATCTCTTGTTAGGTTACAACAATTTTCCAAGTATCCCCTGCCGTTTGCGGAAGGGCCATTATGTATATGGCAAACTTACCAATCACCCTGGGAGAGATCCTTTAACTGAGTGTTGGGATTCTTTCCTTATAATGTGTATATATGATATCACCTTTTTAATGTATGTTTCCAGATTTTGATGAGCCAAAGGACAAAACAACGAGTGCTCCTAGCACCATCTCTCGCCCAGTGATGTTGGAAGACTTGGAATACGCCCGACCCTACCAGACACCGCGAGTTCAACATTAGCCATAAGCCTGGATGAGTAACACACGGGGATGCTCTGTGACGCAGTTCAAGAGGACTCTAAGATTGGAATTATTGTACGCCTTCATTTAGTCTCGCTGTGATAAACAAATGAAATGTCATTGGACCCATTATACTATACTGCTATGCTCTCACCATGGATCCGTGCCAACAATAGTAGATGACTTGCTTTAAAACGTGAGGTAGTATCTGACTACATTGATGATATGTGAAGGGTGGCGCCCACAATGTGTTTCATTATAAGTTGTTTATTGGTCACTAGGGGTGGGTATTGCAGAGAATTCTCATATTGCGATATATTGCGATGCGAAAGCATGTACTGCGATATGTATTGCAATATATTGCATGAAGTTATTTTCTACAAAAACTACTTATAATCGAGTTATTTCTTGATTTATAGAGCAAAAACACAACAACAAATTAAGCTTTAATAACAACTTTTAATCATGATAAAATAAACATGTGAATAATATTTGGCACAAATGAAACAAGGACATATCCGAACATTTCCGAGTGTTACGAAGTTTTCCGAATGCAAGTCAAAATACCGGTTTCGATCAGCGTATTGCAATACGTATCGTTTTCACGTCTGAACCGGTAAATACCCGTAAACCAGTTTATTGCGCAGCCCTATTGGTCACGAGGGGGACATGGGTTGATGTACCAGAACGGCGAGGGGAACATAAACAAACATAGAGGGTACATCAACCCATGGGCCCTGAGGGACCAGTGAACAACGTGTTTATCTTACCAAACACCTCAATGTTAATTTTGAATTGTTTGAAGCACAGGTATCAGATCGCAATAAGGGGTACCAGAGTTATGAAATTAGCCAATGACGACAACAACCAAAACACTACTAACACGAAGTACCACAGTTCGGCATTCAGCGATCATCCTGTGTGTATGTGTCCGCGTAAGTGCGTGTGCTTACGTGCCCATGACTCTGTTTAATAAATACTCTATCATATGTCCAGGTCTCTATGTCATGGCTTTTGTTTAGTTTTAGTAGTTTTTAGTTCGTTTAAGCTTCACTGATACTGTAATAGTGTAATTAACATTATGTTGAACGTTTCGATGAATATTCATGAGTACATGAAATTCGTAGTGAATGATATGACAATATATTAACGAGAGTGATAATATCTCCCTGGTAATAAGGTCAAGTCATGAAGTCAGGGTGTGACTGCGTGATTTTTTAATCTCGAAAAAGAATTGTACAAAAACTCAAATTCTTACATTAAGGTAGACTGTTGCCAAATAATGAATTACAAATGTCGGTATCACTCAAACGAAACGTAGCTTGAGACAAAGAAAGAGGTAAATTTAATTCGCTTTCATAAATAATAACATTAATAACTTATTGTAGTTATTTTCGTTGTTTTCATTAACGCCTATGCTCGGCGTGTCTCAGGGTGATCTGGATAAATTAATACTAAAAGCGGCGTACAAACTCACTCACTCACTCACGAGGCTATGGAGTTACTGAAAGTAAAAAGTTTAATTTTCAACCTTGCTGAACTAGGCTGGAAAAATGGAGTTATATTTCGGCTGAACTAACAAGTTCGTGCAAAACCCAATCCAAATCGAGAAACGAAGTTCGAAAACAGCATAGCTACTGTCGAACAGTTCCGGATTTGACAAGCCCGCCAACTGGGCCTCCGCTAAGACTCGGAAATGTTCTCAGGTATCCAATCAACACGGTGAAGTTATCATATGCACTTCACCAGGTAAGACTGTTTTCTCACGATGAGGATATTCATTACAGAAGACTTGACTGGAAGGCGCCATCTTGTTTGAGGCAAATGCATAAAAAGGTTGGTTGGTTGAATTGTTGTTCACACTCTCAGTAATAGTCCAACTATTTGGCGGCGGCATATAAGGGACCGTTCATTAGCTATGGCTGTTGGTGGGGGGTTGGGGTTTAATGAGGATTTGTATGGAGAAGCATGTATAATGTGAATGCCTCCCCCCAATCTATGCACAAAGTAAGTCCCCCGCATGTAATGTTCTAAATCAATGACCCCCCCACCCTCCCCATAATTTTGATGCAAATACTTCTAATGTTTTAATGTACAAAATTGCTAACCACAAACACACACCACCCCCACCCCCACCCCCACCCATCCCCGTGCTGGTGTACAAACTTGATACATTTATGACCTCCCCTCCTCCCCACAACAAAGCTGGTGAACACCCCAACCTCCCACCCCTTTAAAATCATCATCACACCCTCCTAAGCCATTAATTATGAACGGTCCCTAATCGTGTCTGGACCAAACAATCCAGTGATCAGCGAGCCTGACAAGTCGATCCCGTTAGTCGCCTTTTGCGATAAGACAAATTCTAACCCGGATCTTCACGGGTGATTTGACAGTGGAATCTGATAGGTCAGCTGAAGGGATTTTACATGGAAGGTATATATAAGTATATACTTATACACCTGCCAGCCACGTGAAGGGTGACTCGTCACAGCTCGGTTCACTCTCTATTGGGCAACAGGTATGACAATGCTACGCTCTCATATTTAGGGACGGTTCATACGTTATGGCTAGGGTAGAGTGTGTGTGTGTGTGTGTGTGTGTGAGAGAGCGAGAGAGAGAGAGAGAGAGAGAGAGAGAGAGAGAGAGAGAGAGTGTGTGTGTGTGTTTTGGTTTTGTTTTTTGTATTTATTTTTTGGGGTGCGGGGTGGGGGTTTGAATCTAAGGTGGGTTTCACCTATTTTGTACACACATGAACTAGGGGGTCGTCATTGATTTTGTACATGACATAAATCTTTCGGGGGGACAACAGTTTCTTTCCTTTTTGAGATTGTTTGGGTCAACCCAAATATTTTGTATAACCTCCGAGTGCACGGGGTCCCAAGATGAAAATATTTCAGGTTGGATAAGTGAGCGAGTGAGATATATAAATGTAAAACTAGTAATATAAACTAAAACATTTTAACTATGCATGACAATACAATATAAAAACAGGCTATAGATTGCCAACAACTGAAGGTGGATCACCATACTAGGGACCGTGGGACTTTTGCTACCTGCATGGACCTTAGCTGGATTTATACCATCCCTTCAGCTGTCAGCAATTTTTGACGGTCTACCATGATATTAAAATAGCATATATCCTGCAGTCAAAATCATAGTAAGTTTAATTTGCTTTAAATGTTTTGGGACTTACGTACCCTCTCAGGGGAATAATAAATGGTTGGATAAGTGAGTGAAACATCGACGTTTTGGCTGGTTGTTCTAAGGGAAGCAGCTCCAACCAACCAGGCGCAGTTGTGTAGCTTAGTACTTGAAGCGTTGAAGATCCGCGTTCAATTCCACACATGGGCACAATGCGTGAAGCCCATTTCATGTGTCCCCCGACGTGATATTGCTGGAATGTTGCTAAAAGCGGCGTAAAGCAATACTCACGCACTCAGTCACTCCTACCACAAATATATCAACAGCCTCTGTGTATGTCCCTGGAGAGTTACGCAGTTGCTGATAGGACGTACACAATCTGTATATCGACTCAACCCTGCTTATGCAACTCGGCTGTGCTCCTGTCAAGCATGCGGAAACAGGTAAAACGAGTTTGTTTTCCCCGCCCAGGAAATGATATTCAACAATAGTTTCAACGCCGCACCACGTCTAACAACAGGATAATGCTCATATCGTGTCACGGTAACCCATCGCACCCGACTGTAAACTATGTATTGTTACAGGTGGCCAGACTAGACGGTGAAACAACTGTGGGTTATTTCACTGACATACAAGACATTCCTACACATGTCTGAATGTGGGGACATGAACATTTATAAGCTAAAAGCTGAAAGAAATGTTTCAGTTGAGCATAAGTGACAGGTATTGACTGTACAATAAGTGCTCTGCAAAAGTGGGACAAGTACACTTTCAGGCACGCCTGTCAACACGTTTATAAAGTTGGTTAGAATAGTTTTTCTTTCATACGAATTTCAGCATACACTTCACATAGGCTTGTTATTGTCATATAACCGACAGGTAGTTGATTCACATTGGCTTGTTATTGTCATATAAACACCAGGTAGTTGATTCACATTGGCTTGTTATTGTCATATAAACACCAGGTAGTTGATTCACATTGGCTTGTTATTGTCATATAAACACCAGGCAGTTGATTCACATTGGCTTGTTATTGTCATATAAACACCAGGCAGTTGATTCACATTGGCTTGTTGTTGTCATATATACACAAGGTAGTTGATTCACATTGGCTTGTTATTGTCATATAAACACCAGGCAGTTGATTCACACTGGCATGTTATTGTCATATATACGCCAAGTAGTTGATTCACATTGGCTTGTTATTGCCATATATACACCAGGTAGTTGATTCACATTGGCTTGTTATTGTCATATAAACACCAGGCAGTTGATTCACATTGGCTTGTTATTGTCATATAAACACCAGGCAGTTGATTCACATTGGCTTGTTGTTGTCATATATACACAAGGTAGTTGATTCACATTGGCTTGTTATTACCCTATATAAACACCAGGCAGTTGATTCACACTGGCATGTTATTGTCATATATACGCCAAGTAGTTGATTCACATTGGCTTGTTATTGCCATATATACACCAGGTAGTTGATGCACATTGGCATGTTATTGTCATATAAACACATTGGCTTGTTGTTGTCATATAAACACCAGGTAGTTGATTCACACTGGCTTGTTATTGTCATATAACCACCACGTAGTTGATTCACATTGGCTTGTTATTGTCATATAAACACCAGGTAGTTGATTCTCATTGGCTTGTTATTGTCATATATACACCAGGTAGTTGATTCACATTGGCTTGTTATTGTCATATGACCACCAGGTAGTTGATTCACATTGGCTTGTTATTGTCATATAACCACCAGGTAGTTGATTCACATTGGCTTGATGTTGTCATCTAAACACCAGGTAGTTGATTCACATTGGCTTGTTATTGTCATATATACACCAGGTAGTTGATTCACATTGGCTTGTTGTTGTCATATAACCACCAGGTAGTTGATTCACATTGGCTTGTTGTTGTCATATATACACCAGGCAGTTGATTCACATTGGCTTGTTATTGTCATATATACACCAGGTAGTTGATTCACATTGGCTTGTTATTGCCATATATACACCAGGTAGTTGATTCACATTGGCTTGTTATTGTCATATAAACACCAGGTAGTTGATTCACATTGGCTTGTTATTGTCATATAAACACCAGGTAGTTGATTCGAATTGGCTTGTTATTGTCATATAACCACCAGGTAGTTGATTCCCATTGGCTTGTTATTGTCATATAAACACCAGGTAGTTGATTCACATTGGCTTGTTATTGTCATTTAAACACCAGGTAGTTGATTCGAATTGGCTTGTTATTGTCATATAACCACCAGGTAGTTGATTCACATTGGCTTGTTATTGTCATATAACCACCAGGTAGTTGATTCACATTGGCTTGTTATTGTCATATGACCACCAGGTAGTTGATTCACACTGGCTTGTTATTGTCATATATACACCAGGTAGTTGATTCACATTGGCCTTTTATTGTCATATGACCACCGGGTAGTTGATTCACATTGGCTTGTAATTGTCATATAACCACCAGGTAGTTGATTCACATTGGCTTGTTATTGTCATATAAACACCAGGTAGTTGATTCACATTGGCTTGTTATTGTCATATAAACACCAGGTAGTTGATTCAAATTGGCTCGTTGTTGTCGAAATATTCTCAAGCACGACGTTAAACCTAATTTCACTTCACTTCACATATATTTGTAAGTCCACAACAAACCTTTACAATGAAGACATTACACCAGTCATACTCTGCTGCAGCTGAGGAATGTATTTACAGTATATTCCGTATTCTGAATTGTGGCATTTCACTTGACTGTCCATTTCGAGCACACTCATTCCAAACTCTGAAAGAACACAGAAATAGTCACTTGCCACATGCGTAATTATATTCATTTGGCTACAAAAACACATTGTCAAGTCAAATTCCACCCGTTCATGACCTATATTGGGGACACTATGACATTTACTTTCTGTGTATCTTCAACATTTCCTGATGATTCACAAATGTACTTCCATTAGTCTTTGCGTTTCTTTGTTTTGTCAGGCTTGGCGTACAGATCCTCCACACTGGTGTCGTTAGGTTTAACTGTAGGCCCTGGCTTACTTTTCTTGTGTTTCTGCACTTGTGCGTAAAGATCTGAAGGAAAATGATAGGTTTATACTTGAAATACAGAAGTAACAATTACATATTACAATGCTTGTTGACTATAATACTAAGTAACTGTTACTCTTCAGTTGAACACATTCACTGCCAACCAGGAACACATCAGTACAACAGTAACAAAGATGTTTCACATGTCTTCAGCACACTCTCAGTCGATCAAATTGATTGACATAAAGTTAAAGGTATCACATTATCTGGTATGGATACAATTTAAACAGCTGAATTAAAATCTACATAAGGTCACACACAATTTGAGAAAATATAATCTCTGCTATTTCTTTGTACATTTCAAGTTGGTGTGACAATTTGACAATACCCAGACTAAACAGCTAAACAATATGACAATACCCAGACTGAACAGCTAAAGAAGTTGACAATACCCAGACTAAACAGCTAAACAATATGACAATACCCAGACTAAACAGCTAAACAAGTTGACAATACTCAGACTAAACAGCTAAACAATATGGCAATACCCAGACTAAACAGCTAAACAATATGACAATACCCAGACTAAACAGCTAAACAATATGGCAATACCCAGACTAAACAGCTAAACAATATGGCAATACCCAGACTAAACAGCTAAACAATATGGCAATACCCAGACTAAACAGCTAAACAATATGACAATACCCAGACTAAACAGCTAAACAATATGGCAATACCCAGACTAAACAGCTACACAATATGGCAATACCCAGACTAAACAGCTAAACAATATGGCAATACCCAGACTAAACAGCTAAACAATATGACAATACTCAGACTAAACAGCTAAACAATATGGCAATACCCAGACTAAACAGCTAAACAAGTTGACAATACCCAGACTAAACAGCTAAACAATATGACAATACCCAGACTAAACAGCTAAACAATATTCAATACTCAGACTAAGCAGCTAAACAATATGCAATACTCAGACTAAACAGCTAAACAATATGCAATACTCGCTGTCTGGCGTGCACGCTACATCCTTCACAACACAGGGATGTAATAGCAAGGAAGTCGTAATTATCAGTATTTAAGGAAAATTGAGTTGAAAATGTTCAAAATGTGCTTTTATGTCAAATATTAGACTCTGATGCAATATGTTCTAACCAGATGGACGTTTCTCATAATATCCAGATAATCACGTAGTCACATGGTAGCATCAGTAGAATAAAGGGGACTGGTTTTTGAATTAGTATTCTGTTGTTGTTGCGTGTGTTTTGTTTTGTGTTAATTTGAGGTTGAATTCTTGGGTTGCAAACTAATTTTAAAATTGTTGCTGGTGATATTGTTTGTAGGGATCGTAAGATAATAAGCTGGTGTGTTAGTGATAGGTGAATTCCTTACCTGTGATCACATGGTCATTTGTTGAAGGCTGCTTGGGTGATGTGACGTCATTTGAAGTCTCATAAATATCATTTTCAACTGTAATACCCAAAAGAAAATATTGAACAGGGATATGCATTCACGCGTTTAATATATATGATAACAACAGCAATAAGCATATCTGTAGTTACATTTTACTATACATTGCAGGACCATATTACACCGATCAACGAACAGGTCAATATATCACCATTCCTGTACATCTCTGGTCCATATTATTCCGGTCAACGGACAGGTGAACATATATCACCATTCCTGTACATCTCTGGTCCATATTATACCGGTCAACGGACAGGTCAATATATCACCGTTCCTATACATCTCTGGTCCATATTATTCCGGTCAACGGACAGGTCAATATATCACCATTCCTATACATCTCTGGTCCATATTATACCGGTCAACGGACAGGTCAATATATCACCGTTCCTTTACATCTCTGGTCCATATTATTCCGGTCAACGGACAGGTCAATATATCACCATTCCTGTACATCTCTGGTCCATATTATTCCGGTCAACGGACAGGTCAATATATCACCATTCCTGTACATCTCTGGTCCATATTATTCCGGTCAACGGACAGGTCAATATATCACCATTCCTGTACATCTCTGGATCATATTATACCGGTCAACGGACAGGTTAGTATATCACAATTCCTGTACATCTCTGGATCATATTATACAGGTCAACGGACAGGTCAATATATCACCATTCCTGTACATCTCTGGATCATATTATACCGGTCAATAGATAGGTCAAGATATCACCATTCCTGTACATCTCTGGTCCATATTACTCCGGTCAATGGACAGGTCAATATATCACCATTGATATACACCGCTGGTCCATATTTCACCGGTCACTGCACAAATCAGCATGTTGCTATCATGCTATGCAGTATGAGACACTTACATAAAGATGATCTATTGTATATTCCAAATATAAACAGAACTATCGCCGCCTGAGCAAAAAAGACATAACATAATAGTATGATCTTACCGACAATTTTGTCGTCGATGTCTTGTCCTTGTAAGTCATGATCTCTGAAATACATTTTGTTATCATTTAAGAAAAACAACAGACAAATCATACAATATACTCTTATCTTTTAGACTATAACCTTGCTTCAAATATGTACATGTAATCTGATATGTTTCTATGTCGTGATGTTGCTTGAATGTTGCTGAAAGCGGCGTAACAGCCATCACACTGAATCCGATAGGTTTCTGTTCTGCAAATTATTAAATATCTCATGGAAGTAATTAACAAGCCACTTAAACATTTTTATACTCATAACAAATCTCCGCCCCAACCAGTCTATTGCACCATTCCGACTTTGTGTTAAACACGTATCCCTAAACACCATGAAGCATTTTATACTGGAGATTACTTACTCATTGTAGTAGGTATGTGATTGCCCGTTCTTGTGGTCACACGTCCTGGCTGTAACGAAATCAGTGTGCATAGGATATGATTTGTCTCCCACAAGACGATGTGAAGTAATCATTTCCCAGAACAATAAGGGTTTGCTCCTGTGACAGTAAGTCTGTTTCATTGCAAACCGATATATATTATCTTGAAGCAAACTACAGCTTGTATCAGAACATCGAGTATTGTTGCGTTGAAAAGGGTGGTGTGTTCCTTACTTTTACTGACAGAACGTCGTCTCTGTCTTCGTATACACAGAACAGTGACGACGACGACAATGGTGACTGCAACACCTCCCCCTACACCAGCAGCAATGTAGACAACTTCATTACCTGCACCTGTAAAGAAATGTAACTCAACGTACTCCCTGCAAAAAGGTATGTCCGATGATATATAAGGGTGAAAGTTATCTGATTGGAAAACATCCCCGGCCTCATATTCATGCATTTGGACCTGTGAAGATCCGGGTTAGAATTGGTCGGGTCGTCAGGCTCGCTGACACATGCTATAGTATCCATATTGCATAGATCGATACTCATGCTGGTGATCACAGGATTGTCTGTCCCATACCCGATTATTTACAGACCGCCGCCATATACTGATTGTGTGGTTAGACAACAAACCAACCCACCAACTAATCACGCAGGTGGTTCATATAGATGTATCAAACTCATCAGTATTATTGTCCGAGTGAGTGAGTCTTTGGTGTCACATCGGCAATAATTCTGACATATTGTGACTTGAACAATTCATTCATTAAAAGAAATCGAATTAGAACATAAACAACTAAAGTATCACAGAGTGTAACTTAAACCTTCTGGCATCTGACACATAGAAGGAATGTGAGTAGAAAGAAACTTTACCTGAAGTGACACGAGATATGTGAGTGTCACTATCATGAAATAGAACTGAAAACATTATTGAATCATTGATTACTTTATATCCATTAAAACAACGGCGTCAGAGTAATCGTGAAACTATTTGTTTGTGTTGTTTCATACATGTCGAACTTCAAACTGTATTGTCAGCAGATTACATTGTGAGTGAGTGAGTGAGTGAGTATGGTTTCACGCCGCGTTTAGCAATATTCCAGCAATATCACGGCGGGAGACTCCAGAAATGGGCTTCACACATTGTACCCATGTACGGGGGGAATCGAACCCGGGTCTTCGGCGTGACAGGCCAACGTTTAACCACTTGGCTACCCCATCGCCCCCAAATTACATTGGGAACATTACAATGGAGGAACCAAATCACATACTTTCTTAAATATGAGGGCCTTAAACGAGCAGTTTTATGTTATGCAAATTCCATAGGCATTAGTTTATCCGGAGGTAAATTATGTAATCCTGTGTATCCCTATATAATGAAATATACATACAGTCGCCTGTGACATCAGAAAGTATATGATATGCTAGCTGATTCACGGTTTGTTAAACTCCCCTGCTATGACAAGTGGGAACACGTCAGTGGTTTTCACTACTCGGACTTTGACTGGACATGCTTCAACTCGATCGCAAATATATGTACTCCAAGTACTGAGTTAGGATGGTTGCAGTACATAACCATTCACAGAATATTGCCAGTGAAACATTTCCTCTACAAAATCACCTATGTGGATAGCCCTAAATGTACCTTTGTAACGATCATGACGAAACAATTGATCATATCTTCTGGGAGTGTGACATGGTGGAAAGCATATGGCGTGAAATGAAAATATGGCTCAGAACTGTAGACGGAGAATTGAGTCTTACTGACTGCCAGGTAATGTTTGGGATTAAACGAGAGCATAACTATGCATTAAATCCGATAATTATTTTCGTCAAAAATATTATATACAATTGTAGTAAGAAAGGTATCATTCCAATTATGTCATACATCAAGAGACAAATTATACAATATTATAATGCCACAAAATATGTATACATTAATCTTGACCAGGGACCCTACTTCCTAAAACTACGGTCCAGTTTATACATGCTATTCAGAACCGTTGAGTAAGTCAATTATCTCAGTGTACATGTAACAATGTTATTGAAAATTATACTGAAGTATTATCAACCTTACACGTACATATTGAACTGTATACCTTCACACATGTCAACCTGTATGTATACCTGGGACAAAAAAGCACAAAAAAACCCATCAAGGTCACAGAAGAGAATTTATTACCGACTTCATCAGTAGTTGTTGTAAAGGTTGTTGTGGAGGTCATCGTTGATCCAATGCTACGTATGTTGAAATAAAAAGGAAGCTTGTTATCTACGTAAACCCACCTCACTGTTTATAGAAAAGCTAGAGAGAAACGAGCCATGCTCCTGACCTGGTAAAAAGGTTCCATCGGATGTAAAGACACGATTATAGCATCTCACCTCCTTCGTGGGGAGAACTGCTTCCCGTCATATCAGACGGGGATGTAATAGCTGTGGCCGAAATTGTTGTTGATGTAGCTGTACTAGCTGCAGCAGTTGTAGTTGATGTAGTAGTTGTTGATACGTCTGAAAGGTTGCGTCATAGTTATTACATTAACACCGGGATATTGACTAAGTGGTGGAAATGGTGGAAATGTCAGTTCGTGGATAACGTGTAGCGTCATTTGTAAACAGCCACTCAGAATCAACGTCACACATTAGTTAACATAGGGATTGTGCTTATTTTGCAATGAAATGGGCAATGATCTCACTACATAGTCGTTACCGTTCATGGAGAGACGTTGACCGTGTTTAAAACCGAGCGTGAAGTCAGAATAGAACCGTTGTGTGATTGTATTTGTACGCGTGAAGCTGAACTTGTTGTAGTTATCAAGTACTTTGTACATTTAGTATAACAGATTATGTGCTGCAAATTATTTGACCAATCTCATAATCATGCCTTGATAATAGTTTTGAATAAAGAAAATGCCCCATTAAAGTGCTAGATATTCTTCTATTGCTACATCTACATGCAAAGGCATTTGAAGTAATAGGTATTGGTGTTGATGCCATGATAATACTTCCAACTATTTTTGTCTTCTACCCTAGAGTGCGTGTGTATAGTACAATATAACTACTGGATAAGGAAGCAAATTATCTTAGCATGTCTAAACCCTTGTCTAAACATTTTCGGTTCCAGATACATTCAGAAAATGTTCATGCTGCGTTTTTGAGATTTTACATATATTCACAAACTAATTAGTTTACATTCTGTGACGTTTACAACAGTGTGAGGCCTTAACGACAGAAAAGTAGATTCATTCAATTATAAGTGCTCATCACATTTCAACACTTTTCACAGTTTAGTTGTGCAGTGATAATTTTCAACCAAATTATAACATCAGTCGTGTGTTATCCGTAAATGTAATGTAAAGAAAATTTGGAGGTTGTAGTTACATTGGTAGTGAATTGAATTATATATGTGAATCTCTCTCAAATTATGATGATGATGATGAGTGAGTGAGTGAGTTGAGGTTTACGCCGCACTCAGAACTATTCCAGCTATATGGCGGCGGTCTGTAAATAATCGAGTCTGGACCAGACAATCCAGTGATCAACAGCATGATCATCGATCTGCGCAATTGGGAACCAATGACATGTGTCAACCAAGTCAGCAAGCCTGACCATCCGATCCCGTTAGCCGCCGCTTACGACAAGCATAGTTGCCTTTTGTGGCAAGCATGCGTTGCTGAAGCCCTATTCTACCCCGGATCTTCACGGGTCTTATGAAGATGAGAAATATTCGGTCAGATGTGTTTCAAAACCCGGCCTTCGTCATTCAGGGACAGATCATCGATACCCAGCACTGTATAGGCCTACCCAGGAGTACTGACGAGGTTTCTAAATTGTTAAAGGTTCATATTGCTCAGAGTGGTATGGACATCAGGCTTTCGCGTATACATATAGTACTGTAGTCGTCTACTTTAAAACTGAAGTATATATTGTCAGTAATTCAGTATCATGTAAAATTAAGATCTAACATTAATCAAATGAAAGTAGTTTGTCTTACAGGTTACTTCCACTCGTGTTTGATTATACGATTACACAGGTGTCTCGTAAAGGTGTTTAGTCACTCAGACCAGTCATAACATACTCACGTATCGTCCATCTGTTGCTCTCCAGTCTACCTTGACCTTGATTGGTAGATTGTTTAGGCTTCTTCCACTTACAGTCGTGTTTAATAATATAATAAATTATAGTAATGGACATTTGTTATGTGCTATAATCCACACACTAGTACATGCTCAAAGCACGGGGGGGAAGAGGGAGAGAGTCAGTTATATACAGAGGAGAAAAGGTAAGTCTTAAGTCGTGATTTGAAAGCTGTCAGAGAATCAGAGTCCTTGATGTGGACTGGCAATGAATTCCATAGTCTTGGGGCTGCGGGAAAGGACGATCGTATACCAAATGAGGAAAGTCGGAAAGTTGGTACAGTAAGTAGGAGCTGGTTCTGAGATGGAAGAGTTCTGGCTGGTGTGTATACAGCGATCAAGTCAGTGAGGTAGGATGGGGCTTGGTTGTGGAGGCATTTGTAGACAGTACAGAGAACTTTAGAGTTGATACGTGATTCAATTGGGAGCCAATGAAGTGATTTGAGGACTGGAGTAATGCGACATGATTTTTACCGCATACATGATGCGGGCGGCCGTATTCTGTACAGTCAATACACGTTTCTCAATAGCGCATTAGTTTGCTTCAACACAACACGGATTATTTACATAAACAAAGCACAGCACACTCACGTATCGTCCAATTGTTGCTCTGCTGACTACCCTCACTATCCACGCACCACCAGACAGATCCATTATCTATGGAAGTGTTCACCCTGAGAGTCACATTGTACAGGTTGTTACTGCAGCTGACATTGACACGTCCTGACAGATACTCAGTATATTTGTCATTGTTAACTATATCTAGTGCACATTGTGTGTCTGACACATAACGTGTACGGAAGATTATATCATTCCTCCAGTACCACTCTCTACTCCTGCCACTGCTGCCACTACTGCTACACATCAAGGTGTACGGCTGGCCTGGTGATGCTGTTGATGGATAACTTGTCAGCTGCAGAGTGGAGGAACCTGTAGCAAATAACAAACGTCATTCCAGTAGGCTTGTATGTCTCACAACCGCTGGAGATCAGTAGACACAGTGCTTGAGAAATAGACTAATTCATTTGTATTTTACAATCTCGATAAACATTGTTGGTTTTCAGATTCACGTATTATTTTGAGTCATTGGATGCACGGAAATGCTGACATTTGTTTCCTAATTTGAATAGGAATTGTCTTAACAACCTTGATTTGTGGTAAATAAACCCATTTACACTGATGTCAGCTGCCTGGTTACTCGTTTTCCGAGAAGATTGGTGATGAAACACATTGCGAGCACATTCAAGACTAAACTGTGACAGTATGGCGATTGTTTTACCATCAAAGTCTCCGTGACCGCAGCCAAAATTTGTGTTTTTCCAAGTAATGATAACTTGCACTGAACAGGGGAAGATTTATTACAGACTACACAATCTCTATCATATGGGGAAGCAGACCTGGATGTTCTTTGTGACGGTAAATAGCTGCCAAACACCAGATCGACACGACATATATGGAGTGAGTGAGTGAGTGATGTTCTTTGTGACGGTAAATAGCTGCCAAACACCAGATCGACACAACATATATGGAGTGAGTGAGTGAGTGAGTGATCTAAGTGAGTAAGTGAGTGATCTAAGTGAGTGAGTGAGTGAGTGAGTGAGTGAGTGCACAACGTGTGGATGCTACTAGGATTTTCAATCTTGTATAAATGTTTTTATAAACATACAGGAAGTTTTGTTATTGGGCGTGTGGCCTTGGGAGTTTCACGGCAATATTTAGTCAATGAGAATATTGCTTAAATTTCACATTTTCTTCGGATGACAGTTGATGATAGCGGCATTACTAGCTCGGTGTGTATACCTGTAACTATAATACATTAATAAAGCACAAACTGCATTGTGCTCGCCAAAGGCTTGCTACTTTACACTATATTATTAATGTGTTGTGTGTCAGTAAGTATTGATGAGTGGCCACTTCCGCTGTTTCGATGTCTTGTTTATTCATAGTATGCGACAACCAGACTGCATGTACTTGCGAGTTATTCGTCATTGTGTTTGTGATACAAGAAAAATGCAAACAAAACCCGAAATAAGGAAGTTTTACTCAACTTACTCTTACATGTAATTAAACATATTCGAACACTCCTCATGATCAAAGCCATGACATGGTAGCTGAAATTGTACCTGAAAGAAATCAATATCTAACCAGGATAAGCTTCAACTCACCCACTGTATATGTAATACATCCGCAGGCGAACAACACGACTGTAAGTGGAACATCCATGTCAACACAGTGAGGATATATACCAGTTGTAACTGTGGATTTCAGCTTGCGTATTGCCCAAATGGCCTTTTCATCTCCAGTGACAAGATTACTGATCCACCCCTCACGACTAAAACTGTCACTTCTGTAGGACCCGATCTACGTTTACACGTCCATATAATACGTCGTTGTCCCAGCCATTGGCAGCCCTCGTGTGGGCTGTATTCACCGCTGACTTAAGCTTGTGTCGTTATTATGCTGTAACACTGGGTACGACACGGACCAATAGCCACATTTCAATATAAGGCACCCTGTCGACCATGCAGAGAACCTGATTCGGAATGAGATACCAGTTTATGTCAGACCAGGATGTTTTATTGTCGATAAACAACCCGGCTCAAATACCCTAGTTACCTTGACATTGCAAACACTGTTAAACACGCGAATGAAAGTATGTGGTTAGTGAACATTGTTGTAACAACATAACTCTGTTGATACTCAGTATACCGGGTGCTGTACGTAGACTGCAGCCTATGTTGGAATGCGCCACAGAACGTATATTTACAGATTTAATATGTATTTTAATTAAAATGCAGTTTTGAGACTTATCTATGGATAAAAAAAAACATCAACTGTAGAATACACACAGTTAACAATATGAGTCATGGGCTTGGCATTATTTGCCTGTACATCCAAGTCTTCTGTATGAAATGTCAACACCAATCGACTTTTATGTTGATGTCTCGATGAATCGGAAACTATGGAATTGTTTCCTTTTCAATCCAGATTTGTTCGAAGAATTAACCGTTTATCCCGTTCATGTGTGATATGTAATGCATAAAATTATTATTTCAGAAAATATAGTGGGTTGCTCACATATAGGTAGACATATAGGTCACAAGCGGACACTGTTTACTTTGCACTATGACAGAGACACTTTTCACTTTGCGCTCTGACAGACACAGACACTGTTCACTTTACGCTCTGACATACGCAGACATTGTTCACTGTGCACTCTCACAGACACAGACACTGTTCACTTTCCACTATGACAGACACAGACACTGTTCTTTTTTAACTCTGACAGACACAGACACTGTTCACTTTGCATCATGACAGACACAGACACTGTTCACTGTGCACTCTCACAGACATTGTTCTTTTTGAACTCTGACAGACACAGACACTGTTCACTTTTCGTTCTGACGGACACAGACATTGTTCACGTTGCACTGTCAGACACAGACACTGTTCACTTTGTGCTATGACAGACCAGACCCTGTTCCCTTTTCGTTCTGACGGACACGGACACTGTTCACTTTGCACTATGTCCGACACGGACACTGTTCACTTTGCACTATGTCCGACACAGACACTGTTCACTGCGCACTCTCACAGACATTGTTCTTTTTTAACTCTGACAGACACAGACACTGCTCTTATTGCAGTCCGACAGACACAGGCACTGTTCACTTTGCGATCTGACAGACGGGAATGACGGATTGTATGGCAGCATTATCTCACAGACATTGTTCTTTTCGAACTCTGACAGACACAGACACTGTTCACTTTTCGTTCTGACATACGCAGACACTGGTCACTTTGCACTCTGACAGATAGATATCATTCATTTTCGACTCTGACAGACACAGACACTGTTCTTATTGCAGTCTGACAGACACAGGCACTGTTCACGTTCCACTCTGAGAAACACAGACACTGTTCACTTTGCGCTCTGACAGACAGGAATGACGGATTGTATGGCAGCATTATCTATGAAACATGACACGGCCGCATGTCATGTTGTTTGCTTAATGCACCCAGTATATATCAATACACTGTATCTGGAATCATACAGATTATGCAGCGTGGACTGTAAATGGCATACAGGAGGTTACGGATCTCGAGAAAGAAATATACTCAGCAGCAAGAAAAACGCCAGTACGAATTCAAAATTAGATAGATACTGTAATCAAATCATTACAGAAATGGACATAATAAGCGGATCAAAAACATTTTTCTGTACAATATTTTGACACATCAATGAATAACTTAGCATAATTTCAAGACATTACGTACGTGAACGCTTGCAGTCCATTCAGACTCTTGACTTCAGTATTTTGTATGAACACAACGACCGACAATAACTGCAGCATAGCGTCTGTGCATGGAGTGCACCATTCAATTGATGGAGGCCATTGGCACCTTGAACCACGCTCTGAGAAAGGTCTGTGTTCGGCCTTGGTATGACATCATTCAGTCTCCTCTGAATCATCCCTAAGATGTTCAGTTGAGTTTAAATCAGGACTAACGGCTGGCCACTGCATAATGTGGAAACCGTTCTGCTGTAGGAATTCCCCTGTAGCTCTGGCAGTATGGGCCCAGGCGTTATCATGCTGGAAAATGTTGTTCCGGTGACGTGTGAAATGTGGTATGACGTGGGATCAGAGAGGTTGGCCGATGTAGCAACGCTGTGACGCACCGCTGTGATGCCGCCTTCTCTTCCTGGACCAAGGTTCTGAAACACCACAGGACCCACTCTCTGGTTCAGGCCTATCCCACTCTTTACCATGATGCCTGCACCTCCCCATGAGTCCCTTTCCATGACACATTGGTCTGAGTAACGCTGGCCACGTCGTCGCCATATTCTTGTTCTGCCATCTGCAGTTGATACACAGTACCGACTCTCATCTGGAAACAGAACATTTCTCCATTGCCTGTATCGACAGTTTTGGTGTTGTAGGGCAAACTGTAGACGTTCACGCCGATGACGAGGTGTGAGGATAGGTCCACGGTAAGGTCTACGGCAATGGAGGTTCCCCGCTGTTAAGACGTCGGCGTACTGTATCAGTACTGATTGGTCTTCCGTGTGTTCCCACTGTCTGGCGTGCTGTTTCGCATGCCTGCATGAAGGGATTTTGTACATGCTGTCGCACAACATGGCGGTCTTGTCGTCTTGTGGTCACCCTTGGTTTGCCAGTACGGGGGCGATCATTTGTGGTGTTGGTGGCACGGAAACGTTGCTGCAGCCTGTAGATGGTTCGAACGTTGACCTGGAAGTGATTGGCAACGGCTTGTGCAGTGTGGCCAGCTTCAAGTCTTCCTAGCGCCTGGTCCTTCTGAGCTGTCGTGAGTCGCGGCATCCTGCTGACGTTGTAATGAGAATGTTTCAACCAGGTTTCGGTGTGCATTTTATAGGGCTGGTCCTTGTGAACAGCACGTGCAGCATGAGTGCAGCATGAGTTGCATGAAGAACATGGGGAACACCGTACCATCTCCGAGGTCAGGTTGCGTTTTTGAGACCATTTCCTGGGTTCAAGTCGGAGTTTGGGAAGGTATGTCTTTGCTCAGGTAAAATTGTTGAGATGCTGTCAAACATATACAATCAAGACATTAAATGAGTTTACAGTTATCCGTTTCTGCGAAGGAAAATTCCAAACTGACGTTACTTTTGCTGCTCAGTCTACATATCGCCCAACATTACTACTAGTTTTATGCATGTTCAGTTCCCGGGGATTAAGCAATGTCTTGCTATTTTGACTTTGTTACAATGCTGCAATGACAATGGGCATCGACCAAAGCATGTTAGACTATGCATTTCAGTCAGACAGTAAGCGTCTTCTGTTGTTTCTGTCTAAGCAATGACGCACAAAGTTTGTTATGAAAACGGGTTTGTGTGTTTGTTGATTAACGTGGCACACTTCAAGCTCTATGGCGGCGGTCTGAAAATAATCAAATCAATCCAGTGATCAACATCATGAGCATCGGCCTACGTAATTGAGATACGATGACACGTGTCAACCAAGTCAGCGGGCCCGATCATCCGATCCCGTTAGTCGCCTCTTACAACAACCATGGGTTGCTGAAGATCAATTGTAATTCGGATCTTCATGGGTGTGGCAGATAGTATTCATGATGTATAGACACATGTATATTCCCAAATAACGTACGGGATCGGGATGTGATGGAACGTCTGTGAATCGTGTCCTCTCTCGTGGCATCTAAACTTGCAACTGCAGGAGAATATTTCAACTCGCCACTTACAATGTAGCTGCACCAGAGCATGTCACCTGTTTTCAATGTTATGTTAACTTGAGAATAGACCGATCCAGCCTGTCAATCAAAGCTGGCGCATGAGTCAGTTTTGGCCAATCAGCAGGCCGGGCGCGTATTGTTGATTTGTCAGACTTATTTCCGGGGTCAAGCGATGACTACGAAGCGATGTGCTTCGAATTATGTCCTACACACTCGCTAGATCTATTACATATTGCTGCGATTTCATATGAACCTTTATCAAAACCATTACGGTCAAGACAAAAGATTTGAGGTGGATCAAGGAATGCGATAAGCCTGGCGATCAGTTAAATGTCGGCACTACCGTTCACGAAACCTACGTCTGCTCGAAGGTGAGAAATTGCACGAATTTCCACACTTTCGCACATGTGCAAAATCATTACCAATAGATGACAACAAATAGCAGTTTAT
Organism: Haliotis rubra; assembly: GCF_003918875.1. Taxonomy (NCBI): domain Eukaryota; kingdom Metazoa; phylum Mollusca; class Gastropoda; order Lepetellida; family Haliotidae; genus Haliotis; species Haliotis rubra. The sequence goes on from NW_025767737.1 coordinate 65,055, forward strand.
GAATTTGCAAGTGTTACAAACACGGACAATTCTTGAAGCTACAAAACTGTTTTTTGCTTAACGTTTTTAGTCACTACTTGGCATTGAGTTGGTATACCATAAAGCACCACAAAACAAATCTGTCAGCGATCTGATTTCGCTTAAGGTCGACCGAAATAGCAAACCTTGTTGTTGATATTGTTGCCTTCGCTCTTAGAAATTCCTAAATTTGTCACACGTTTTAGGATACTTTAAAGTTTCAAAACACAATCTGAAGGCCTTCAGTGTCTGTTAATAGTGCAAAAATAGTCAAGGAGTAATATTTTTTTTATTCAAACGGAAATATGGTCAGTGTCAGCAATTGCCTATCATGCAATATCCAAATATCAAAATAAATTCACATGAATGCCTATAAAACCATGCCTTAAATATTTCAGCATTTCTATAAAGCGATATGGGACCTTGAATTGAATTACCTTATTCCATGTGGATCGAATACGAAAACTATGTGAGAAGAATAGTGGCTTTCTGGAATATTGGACGGAGTGCAATAAAGTGTATTGCTTAATTATGAGAACAATATTTATATTTTTGTTACAACATAAATTATTTACATGTGGGGGAGGTATATTGGTACATTTTAGGAGTAATAACACAACTGTCATTTTAAATAATTCACAGGAAATGATAGCGAGGTATGTTTTAAGAATCTTGCGTCATTTAGTAAATGTGGAAAGGTAATAAAATAAATAATAATCTAATTAATTATGAATAATTATTTAATGGATTGACACATCAGATTCACATGATTTTAAGCCAGAACTAGACAAACAAACATTATATACCATCACAGAACAATCGCTTGGTACTTAGTTTGTTGGCTCCTGCTTTAAGATATCTTTGGTTTTTTAAATAATATATTTACTAATAAGATAATTCGTAAAGTGATTGCTAGTATCATAACTCATTAAATTTATTGAAAAAGCAACAACAAAGGCTACGTTTTGGTCTCATCCTGGTCAGGCAGTATTCAGTCCTGGAACAGAATAACTTAAACAATTCTCAGTTGACTTCTCATGTAGCTGGATTGAATATTAAAACATATATTTAAACCAAATCCGATGTAATTATTCCTATAAATCATCAGCTTTTGAGGAGATTACCAATATTTGAAGTCTGAGTCAAACCTAATGTTTATTAAAATGTTGGTTTTGGACAAATTGTTCAAGGTTTGTTGATGGATATTTGGAAAATGAGTTTCATAACAAAATGTACGCTGGTTTGCAGCTAGGAGGGGAAAGCTTCAGGACATTGCCATGTGTGTTTTCCTAAACTTTTGTTATGACTTTTACCAAATTATGAATCAACTTTACTATATTTTTTATGACACTAGTAAGTATCTCAGAAATGGAAATAGATCAAAATAGATCAATATCTAGGGATATGGTCTCAGATCTAATAAAACAAAGATTACCATTGTTTAAGTAGCAATAATGTCAATATCCAATTTTATTGACATAAAGCTTTGAACTTGGGATATATTCTTGGCACCTAACTTACATTAGTAGTTAGCAGTTGAATATATCTGAAGAAAAAGCAATATATTTGTATTTTCAGTAACATTCTATTTCAATGCTAGTTAATTGTTTGGATAACTGTGGATCCACTGTTCAAAGATTTTGCATCACAGGTTTCCTATTTCTGGAAGATGGGTCAGCTAATGTACAGGTGCAGACTGTATCTTGGATCTTCTTTGTGTTCTGGTGCTGTGACATACCTGTAGATAAATGCTGGCAGTTCATGAAGTCCAGTATAGTGGAGGTTTGTAACTTAGGAGTCCACAACAAAGTACACAGAAAAATAAATTGGAAAAGATGAATAAAAATGGATTTCCTTATATTCAGTGTCATTTTAGGATGATGTACAGATTTTGAAGAGTGAAACGTTACTGAGAATTTGCTGCAGATCAGCTGCTGAATATTTGCTTCTGGGTATGTCCAGATACATCCATGGAAACATACTGTTTACAAGCCCAATCACCTTTTCTAGATTCCCAAATAAGATCAAATATGTGCTGTGATCGATTTGTTTACATTAATATATACAGTCAAATTAGGTGCACGAAGTAGTAGACGGGAAATATTTCTGCTTTGTTTTTATTTACCATTCTTTTAATTCATTAAAAGATAGAAACTCATGTTTTCAGATTATTGATTTAACTAACTTTGACCAACGGATAAATATATAAAGACGCCACGCGCAGTGTTGACAATCTATATATAGATACCGAAACGATCTGCAACTTGAACATGTGGTTGTGTTCACAGTTTTTATAAAATTACAATGGGACTTTTTGAAAAAATAAGAAACAACAAAATTCAGTTCCCCTTTCCCTGCTAATATCTTTGACGGAGGTGAATTGCCAGATAGATTAACTGGTTCGAAAGAAAATACGCTTCCTATTCTCAGCAGCTGTCCGAGACGATTTTTCATCGGGCATGTATAACTGATTTTCACTCGCCAGTTACAATCTGTAAACTAAAATATATTAAAAATCTAGTACGTGTAACTTTCCTCTTAAGATATCATTCACCAACGGCGGATACCAAATTACCACAAGCAGAAGTCATCAACAACGTTCTCAATCACGCACGTTTCGCTGGCGGTGACGCCATTGTGATTAATCAGTGGTTGTCCCCCCTAACGTCAAAAACGAAGTGCGCGGGGCTTATCGTCCGGGACTGGATCGGTCTGTTGTTGTTGTGTGTGTATTTAGGTCGCTTGAAGGGATTGTGAACTGACGATATTACTTCCTGGTCTAACAACAAACACTTTAATGTGTAGTTCAAGTGTAGTTATTATTATATATATTATCAGGCGCAGAACGAGTATGTGGGTTGACAAGTGTGAAGGAGTATTCAGTGTTACAGCATAATAACGACACAAGTTTGTGTCATTGGCGAACACAGCCTACACGAGTCGGGTACCAGTCGATGGATAACAGATACCTGTGTTTGAGAATTGCGGTAGCATTCTGGAGGGATAACCCTGTATACGGGCATGAGAGGACCATATTTACAGCAAGCATACAAGATGGTATCTCCTGTGTTTGTTGACATGGATGTTTCTCTTACAATTGTACTGTCGGCGTGCGTGTTCACTACACATACACAAGGTGAGTTGAGGTACATCGTGCTCATGTAGCTGTCTGTACCATCCCGCCATTAATCACAAGGAATGTTGGTGATGTTTTGTTCACCAGACTTTTTCCATAGCGATAAGATGGTTCTAAATCAAAGAACCGTTTCATTGCTTAGTCAACATTGACATATTTATCTAATTATTTCTTCCAATCGTGCTTTCAATCCCTTTGAAACATTTAAGAAACTTCTGTCTCTCAAGCCTTCACACTGATGGATAATTTTGCAACTGCCACTTGCGTTTGGTTAAGTATATGGAAGTTTAGTATAGTTTACCGAAGACGTTGTAAAATGGAGAATGTTTCAATGTCCTTAAGACAAACCACCTTAAGTCCTGTGTATACGATACATTATGTTGGCGGTATCAGACTTTGAGCCTACATTACGACCAAGATAGTACAAAACTACATTGACGAGACACATTCCACGCGTCAGCCCCATTCATACATTGGTGCGTGGGTTCAAACAAACCATGATTGTGTTCAGGAAGAATGAAGCAAAGACTTGAAAAGATACTGTTCAGCTCACACTTGTACTTTGTAACAGGTTCCTCCACCCTGCTGCTGACAAGTTCTCCATCAACAGCATCACCAGGCCAGCCGTACACCTTGATGTGTAGCAGTAGTGGTAGCGGTGGCAGGAGTAGAGCCTGGTACTGGAGGGATGATGTAATCTTCCATACACGTTACGTGTCAGACACACAATGTACACTAGATATATCCAACAATGACAGATATAGGGAGTATCTGTCAGGACGTGTCAATGTCAGCTGTAGTTACAACCTGCACAATGTGACTCTCAGGGTCAACACTTCCATAGATAATGGATCTGTCTGGCGGTGCGTGGATAGTCAGGATAGTCTGGAGAGCAACAGATGGACGATACGTGAGTATGCTGTGCTTTGTTTATGTAAATAATCAGTGTTGTGTTGAAGCAAACTAATACGCTATTGATAAACGTGTATTGACTATACATATATCATTAAATACGACTGTAAGTGGAAGAAGCCTAAACAATCAACTAATCTACCTGTTGAAATGTTAGGTGTATACTGTGCTGTTTCGAAAGACTGGTATGTATATATACATTCGAGTTCTTTATTTAAATTAATGTAGCAATTATAAATATGACAAGAAAATTGTCGAAACGTACTAATGGATGCAAAATATGGGGCTTTACTGAACGTGAAATTGTGTGTACACAAAAAATTTAGTAAATTTAGCCTTGTTGTTTCGTATATGTTATCGAGCGCAGTTGCATATGGGGGGTGTTGCAGATTCCCTTTGAAATCTGTTAATTGTATAAAACTAGATGAAATGCTGTATGCTAAGACAGAGATGTCCATATCATTGTTACCAAATGTTGGGAAATGCCGGTAATAGAAGGAAACCCAATTGGACCTTACACATCAAAGATCTATTATGTACATTGGGATTTGGTACAGAATGGATGTCATATGACGTGGTCCCTATTGTATTGGAGATCAGGAATTGCTGCTCACTATTCTAAAACGAAGTGTTTTTGCTTGTTTTGGACTAAACTGGTAAACGGAAGCTTTTGAGAAAAACAAAACAGTTGTCGACTATGCGACTTTCAAATCATTGTAAAACATATCTTCACTGTATCACTAAGAGATCATGGTTAAAGTTTAGAAGTAGTTTAAATTCCCTCGGTGTTCAAAATGTAAGAAGGGAACAGCTGTCTGACAGATGATACCAAAGGAAATTATCAGGTCTGACAGATGATACCAAAGGAAATTATCAGGTCTGAGAGATGATACCAAAGGAATTTATCAGGTTTGTGATATATCCGACAGTGTACGCCATGTAATGTTCAAGATATGCACAAGCAAGAAGACAAAACATTATATGATGAATTAAACGAAAACGGTATCAAGTTTTCACTTGATATGCTCTGTGCTACTAAACAATATGATGTTTTGCACATTTACAGCAAATATTTTTCTGTCGGTTGTCTCCATTTAGCCCAGCCGATAAGTGATCAAATTGTGCACTTTGTGTTACAAGCATGAAATTTGGCATGATTGTAGCTTATACCTTTCTAATTGAATAAAGATCGAGAGGCCTCGCAGAAGTTTTATATTTTCCATAAAGTTTTTTGACAAAAAAATCAATTTTTCTACTATTTTCGTCATAACTTTTTAAAACATTCTCCAATTCTCATCAGTCATATATCACGTTTTTGGAAATTCATACCTGATCATGTCTTTTTATCTTTAACGGTTAGTTCTACGGTTAGGACTACACGAAAATGGGAAAATTGGCGGCCATTTTTCGAAATAGCCGCCACATAAACTACATCAGTAAAATAAGTATGAGATCAAATATGAAAAGCCTTGCAGATTTTGGCCACTTTTTGTTTGCGGGGGGTAGTGGGAAAACATTGAATTGTCCAAAAAATATTATTTTAACTCAATTTTAAATCCTCAGAAATTATGTGTCAAGAATATTGTGAGAACCAGATGAACGTTAATTTGAAGAAATATTCCATTAGATTTTCTTACATGTATAATGTATGAGTTTGGTTGGGTGTAGATCACCTGTAAAATCATATCAAAATCAACACAACATCAATGTCAAAGTAGCTATCTCATCATTCTATGGAAGGTCACTCAATCATGTGTAATTGTATCTAGCTTGACTGAATCAGAAAAGTGCAGTGCACTTGAAAGATGCTTTTACGCACTTGGAACCAGTTTGAACACTTTTACACATGCATTTCAGCAATTTCTGGCAGGCCTTTCATGCCAACAGATGAGTTGTCCATATGGGTCCAAGCTCTCCCCTAGAGTTATTGCCAATCCTATGCAGAGGGCTTGGTAACTCCTGATTTCACCAGGGATTGCTCCCAAACATAACTCCCCTGATTTACAGCTCTCTTTATATGTTGGATCAAAGCTGATTCTGTAGGTGGAATATTGTCCAGTGTTCTCCCTTCGCGGGGAACAAATGCTTTCTTGCTTCATTCACTTTCATGAGGTTGCTTGCTCTGTCATACAGCAGCACAACAAATCTCTCAAGCTGTTGAATCTGTGCATTAGTGATTTCAAGTGGTGGACAAGCGAGGGAAATGTAATACAAACCAATAATAGCCATTTGAACCTATGATCGTTAAACGTTTGTTAAACAACTTTTATCCTAAGTTGAATAAAATTCTGAGATTTTAATGATTAATTGGCAAGGTAACGTTATGAGGATTCACAATCAAAATTTCACTTTTTTTTATTTACTTTTATGTTTAAAGTGAAATTCATCGGTACGTTTCCACTGCAAACGGACTATAACTTTGGGTCGAATGGCCTTAATTTACTAAACATACCGGCTCTCTGATAATAAAGGTATAACAGAAATGTTGAAAAAATGTAGTTGAGCCTACAATTCCTCTATTGTGAATACTGTCTAAAATTATACTTGAACATGATGATTGTATAATCTACCCACAGTGAGGTGAATATTGGGAATCATCAAGATACATACTCTGATCCTTATGGAATTGGCAAATGGAAACGATGATGAGGAGAGAAGGCGATGAGGTATGATGGGTTCAGTGCATGGCGTGATGAGGTCTGATGGGTTCTGTGTATGGTGTGATGGAGTCTGATGGGTTCTGTGTATGGTGTGATGAGGTCTGATGGGTTCTGTGCATGTTGTGATGAGGTCTGATGGGTTCTGTGTATGGTGTGATGAGGTCGGTTTGGTTCTGTGTGTGGTGTGATGAGGACTGATGGGTTCAGTGCATGGCGTGATGAGGTCTGATGGGTTCTGTGCATGTTGTGATGAGGTCTGATGGGTTCAGTGCATGGTGTGATGAGGTCTGATGGGTTCAGTGCATGGCGTGATGAGGTCTGATGGGTTCTGTGCATGTTGTGATGAGGTCTGATGGGTTCTGTGTATGGTGTGATGAGGTCGGTTTGGTTCTGTGTATGGTGTGATGAGGTCTGATGGGTTCTGTGTATGGTGTGATGAGGTCTGATGGGTTCTGTGTATGGTGTGATGAGGTGTGATGGGTTCAGTGCATGGCGTGATGAGGTGTGATGGGTTCTGTGTGTGGTGTGATGAGGTCTGATGGGTTATGTGTGTGGTGTGATGAGGTGTGATGGGTTCTGTGTGTGGTGTGATGAGGTCTGATGGGTTATGTGTGTGGTGTGATGAGGTCTGATGGGTTCTGTGTGTGGTGTGATGAGGTCTGATGGGTTATGTGTGTGGTGTGATGAGGTCTGATGGGTTCTGTGTATGGTGTGATGAGGTCGGTTTGGTTCTGTGTATGATGTGATGAGGTTACACCAGGGCCCTCTTGCACAGAACAATCTTAGTTACAATCAATCTTAGGCCCCTACAATCAACTTTACAATCACCATACAATTGCTCTAGTCCACTTGCACAGATGCACACTGTGTACCTGCATTATTTTCTTGAAGGATATAACGATGCCAAACAGGACATACAATTGAGATCATCAGTGAGTGAGTCTACTGTTACGCCGCATTCAGCAATATTCCAGCTATATGGCGGCGGTCTGTAAAAAAAATCAAGTGAGAGTGATGGTGAAGATTAGGGTGATGGTGTAGGAAAGGGTGATGATGTAAGAGAGGGTCGGCTGGTTGGTTTGTTGTTTAACGCCGCACTCAATATTCTAGGTATATGGCTGTAGGTAATCGAGTCTGGACCAAACAATCTAGTGATCAACAGCATCAGCATCGATCTGCGCAATTGGGAACCGATGACATGTGTGAACCAAGTCAGCAAGCCTGACCACCCGATCCCGTTAGTCGCCCGTTACGGAGATCAATGATGTCATCCTGACAGTAATCACCTCTGGCTCTGACAACATGGAGCCACTTCGGCCAGTCCTCTTATACCCTTCCATCCGACCCACCTCAAACACCATTATGATGTCCAAAGTTAATGCTAATCAGAACTCGATTCCTCGGGAGTGAACATCGACTCGTCAGAAATCATGGAATCATCTCAGCGCGGATAACGCTCGTTAACGCCATCCCCGATTCACATGACGTGCAGTAACCCGTTAGTTGGGGGTCCAGAGTGGCGGCAATCTTCGAAGTAATGGGTTTAATGTGTGCCAAACAGGAACAATGCAATGTAAATGTTACACGTGTAGCAAGCGTCCAGATTGTTGCTTCCTTAAGGTTTAGATGTGTTCCACGTGTGGTTACAAGATAAGAGTGGACATCCGGTAACACCCAAGTCTGAGGGACGGTCTTGCCTAGCTGCCCAGCAGGTGTTATTCGAGGTCACGTCCGCCATGTCTGTCACAATGTTTGGGAACTTGGTTTTCCTGTGAGGTTCTTGAGAGGCATATAGATGTTGGTATATGTGACGAAGGGGCAAGGAAAAGCCCAGAAACGTTGTGCATGGAATAAAGAAGAAGTTGACATCCGTAATATTTGTCATATACTTGATTTTCTTGTCACGAAAAGATTTTCCACTGCCCGATATTTCATACGATGTCTAACCTCCGAACATATCTCTACTTCATTTCATAGTATATTACTGTTGAAGGCTGTTTTTTGAAGTTCAAAAACGTTCAAGACCTGTTAAGGTACGGATTAGAATGAGCCTTCAGTAATCCATGCTTGTCGTAAGTGGCGATTAACGGGATCGGGTGGTCAAGCTCGCTGACTTGGTTGACACATGTCATCGGTTCCCCATTGCGCAGATCGATGCTCATGCTGTTGATCACTGGATTGTCTGGTCAAGACTCGATTATTTACAGACCGCCGCCATATAGCTGGAATTTTGCTGAATGCGGCGTAAACCTAAACTCAATCACTCACTCAAAACGTTAAAATATTTGGACCGTTTTAATCATGTTTATCCGAAGCTGAAGCTTCATCAAAGTTTCACCTGTACGTAACTATACTCGTAGATATGATACCGTTGGCATTGAGGATCCGTTGTTAAACATGCATTTGAGGAAATGCACATATGTCTTCTATGCTGCCGCCTAGTCCTTCTGTCTATCAAAGCAAGATTTATCGACATAATACAAATGAGGTGAGGTGAGGTGAAATTGGGTTTAACGTCGTGCTTGAGAATATTTCGCTCATGTGACGACGTGCATGCGTGTGTATGTGTATGTGCGGCTGCTTGTACTAGCCCAGACTTAAGCTGGTTTTATGGTGCTAGCCCACTGAGATACCATGCCGCAGTGAAGCATGAATACCCCACTCAGACACATTATACTGACTCCGAGCCGATCGGTCCTTGTTGTACCCATTAATAGCGAGCGCCAGGCAGGGACCAACAAGTACCATATTTTAACGTCTTTTGGTATGACGCGGTCGGGGATCGAAGCCGCGACCTTCCGGTCTCCGGGCAGACGCTCTAACCACTACACCACGGAGTCGGTCACATAATTCAAATGACTTATTTTTCCAGACATAAGTAACCTTATGCCCTCAACAACAACGACTGCCGCCACTACAACTACTACAGCTGATACAACTACTACCACAGCAACAGGTACATCGCCGATGTCCGATGTCCCTTCAAGCACGGTTCTTCAAGGAGGGGGTGAGATGCCATGAAGTATAATTCTGATTCATAAGAGCCACAATAGTTTATCATCTAAAATTCCACTGTAAGTATGACACGGTAACATCAAGCGATATCTACCAGGAAATATCGCTGAAATGTAACTGTATTATAGTTCCATGCAGACCACATATCCTTATCATCACAATCATGTGACATCACATATGTGCACAATGACAAACTGCATTAATTATAACATGTTATGGCATTAAACATACTCCGTACACAGAAACAGACCACAAACAGTAGCAGGGTAAAATTCTACTTTCGGAACGAAGGCATTCTTTGTTTAAATGTTTAGTATCAAGGAAAACGCATTGAACATGTATGGTACCTTATGATGAGCCAGTGAGTGAGTTAACAGTCATATCGGCAGTATTTCAGCCATATCGTGACTATGAGAGTTGAATATACTCATGTGGAGAGTTATCACTACAGCTGATATGTTTCAGTTTATGTCCAAGTTGTTGTTGATGAGTGAGTGTGTTACCTGTCATATCGGCAGTATTTCAACCATATCGCGACTATGAGAGTTGTATATACTCATGTGGAGAGTTATCACTACAGCTGATATGTTTCAGTTTATGTCCATGTTGTTGTTGATGAGTGAGTGAGTTGAAACTTTACATCGCCTCGACAATATTGCAGCCATGTAGTGTGTTGTTGATGAAGAACATAATACCACATAAATTGTTACATATTACGACATGAAACAGACCTATTACGCAAACAAACACCCAACACAAACAGTAGCATGGTTAATGGAACCATTTATTTGTTTTATATTGCGCCATACAGCTGGAATATTGCTGAGTACGGCGTAAAACTAAACTCAATCAATCAATATGTTTATACTAAGGAAAATTCTTTGAATATATATATTAGCTTATGCTGACAGTTATCTCTACAGGTGATTTGTTTCAATCTATGTCCATGTTGCTGTTGATGAAAAACACGATACCATGGTGTCAATGATTCTCGAAGTAGAATAACCCGTGAGGATCCGGGCTAGAATTCGTCTTCAATAACCCATGCTTGTCGTAAGAGGCAACAAACGTGATTGGGTGGACAGGCTTGCCGACTTCGTTGACACATGTCATCGGTTCCCAATTGCTTAAATCGATGATCATGCTGTTGATCACTGGATTGTCTGGTCCAGACACGATTATTTATAGTCCGCCGCCATATAGCTGGAATATTACTGTGCGGCGTAACACTGAACACATTCACTCACTCACTCGTAGAAGAATAGTCGAAGAGTGACCAGCTTACAGGATTTATCCTGTTGTGAATTCTGTTAAAATGATATATTTGGGGTAAAATAAATAAATAAATACATAATTTCAGCAGATTGCAGCCTGTCCCTTGCGCAAATCTAATAGCACGGATCGCATGTCAATTGTAGGCTAAAACATAGATTGAACTGCACCAAAAAGTCACAATGTAAACAAGTACGTAATGAATGTATTGTTATTCTGTTCAAAAGGAAAAGATTCCTCAGATGTCGTCTCCGTCGCGGTAGGAGCAGCAGTGGGCGGAGCTGTTGTTGGCTGCGTCCTTACCGTCGTCGTCGTCGTCGTGTGGATGAGGAGGAGACACAGAAATGCAGGTAGGATATATTCTGGCTGTGTCAGACACCGATGACTACAACACGTTAGAAAACCTGGAAATGGTGTCCGTCGGTAGCCTTGATGTTGATAATAATGAAAGATCGTCTGTGCATAATCACTTGACACAGTAGTCCAAGACAACCCATCACTATTGCTTACGAATTGCAACCGATCAATACTGCTTACGGACTGATCACTAATGCTTACGGACTACAACCCATCACTATTGTTTCCGGACTACAACCCATCACTATTGTTTACGGACTAAAACCCATCACTATTGTTTACGGACTAAAACCCATCACTATTGTTTACAGACTACAACCCATCACTATTATTTATGGACTACAACCCATCACTATTATTTATGGACTACAACCCATCACTATTGCTTACGAACTACAACCCATCACTATTGTTTACGGACTAAAACCCATCACTATTGTTTACAGACTACAACCCATCACTATTGACTACAACCCATCACTATTGTTTATGGACTACAACCCATCACTAATATTTATGGACTACAACCCATCACTATTGCTTACGAACTACAACCCATCACTATTGTTTACGGACTAAAACCCATCACTATTGTTTACAGACTACAACCCATCACTATTGTTTATGGACTACAACCCATCACTATTGTTTACGGACTACAACCCATCACTATTGTTTACGGACTACAACCCATCACTATTGTTTACGGACTAAAACCCATCACTATTGTTTACGGACTAAAACCCATCACTATTGTTTACAGACTACAACCCATCACTATTATTTATGGACTACAACCCATCACTATTATTTATGGACTACAACCCATCACTATTGCTTACGGACTACAACCCATCACTATTGTTTACGGACTACAACCCATCACTATTGTTTACGGACTACAACCCATCACTATTATTTATGGACTACAACCCATCACTATTATTTATGGACTACAACCCATCACTATTGTTTACGGACTACAACCCATCACTATTGTTTACGGACTAAAACCCATCACTATTGTTTACAGACTACAACCCATCACTATTATTTATGGACTACAACCCATCACTATTGTTTCCGGACTACAACCCATCACTATTGTTTACGGACTACAACCCTTTACTAATGTTTCCGAACTACAACCCATCACTATTATTTATGGACTACAACCCATCACTATTATTTACAACCCATCACTATTGTTTACGGACTACAACCCATCACTATTGCTTACGGACTACAACCCATCACTATTGTTTACGGACTAAAACCCATCACTATTGTTTATGGACTACAACCCATCACTATTGTTTACGGACTACAACCCATCACTATTGTTTACGGACTACAACCCATCACTATTGTTTATGGACTACAACCCATCACTATTGTTTACGGACTACAACATCACATCACTATTGTTTCCGGACTACAACCCATCACTATTGTTTACGGACTACAACCCATCACTATTGTTTACGGACTACAACCCATCACTATTGTTTACGGACTACAACCCATCACGGACTACAACCCATCACTATTGTTTACGGACTACAACCCATCACTATTGTTTACGGACTACAACCCATCACTATTGTTTACGGACTACAACCCATCACTATTGTTTACGGACTACTACCGATCACTATTGTTTACGGACTACAACCATCATCACTATTGCACTATTGTTTACGGACGGACTACAACCGATCACTATTGTTTACGGACTACAACCCATCACTATTGTTTACGGACTACAACCCATCACTATTGTTTACGGACTACAACCCATCACTATTCCTTACGGACTACTACCAATCACTATTGTTTACGGACTACAACCGATCACTATTGCTGAAGGAATACTACCGATCACTATTGTTTACGGACTACAACCCATCAGTATTGTTTACGGACTACAAGCCATCACTATTGTTTACGGACTACAACCCATCACTATTGTTTACGGACTACAACCCATCACTATTGTTTACGGTAGAGTCAGTTCTTGGAAATGATTAAGTGGAAATAACTTCTAGAGAATTAGTCGATTAATAAATGTTTAAAAAAGTTCAGGGTGTCATAAATATCGATATTACAGAAGCCAGCACGAGCCCACCGAACATTTACACGTGCCCGTCCCACTACGAGGACATGGAGCACCAGTATAGTCAGGTGGAGAGGCAGTACGTCAACAGTGTGGAGGGGATGAAGACTGATTCTCCACATGCGGTGAATGCAGATACCCAACCACGGGATGCCACCTACTACAACACAGTTGGTCAACAGCAGCATCTTAATGAAGATGCAAATAAGGGGGAGACAACTTACAACAACACTGCACGTGATGATGACAACTAAAGTCACATCGGGACCACAGGTGAATGTAGCATGACAATATATGTCAGCACCTAACCTGTCAATATGGCCCTTTGGCTAACGTTGTGACTCCATTCTGTGCAATAGCAGGAGGATACACACAGGTATTCCTGTGTAAATGTAACTGACAAGACGAAGACAGAATGTCATATATGCCAACAATGCCATGAGATACATGTAATGATATTAAACAACATACACTGCAAATCTAATTAAAGTTGTGCTTGAAAGTTATGTTCCTGGGGTACAAGTGATCTCTGAATAGAGAATTTTAGATGCGAACTATTTTCAATGTGTGTGCATAAATATATAAATGGACTATAATTTGGTGTTGACCAACCGCGCATATGTAATACATATATTGATACCATACCTTTTGTATAGAACACTATAGTTCTGGCTAAAATGTCTGTATGTAAACTATTTGCAACCCATTCACGCCAAGGGATGCTAAACTATTATCCTTTCTTTGTAATGTGATATTACCACAATGCTAGTAACTCATACGGACACAAACTGTTCATTGAGACATCTAGCATCAGTAGTTCGGAGTGTGGATCCCATTCTCTCTCTGCTTGGATTCTAATTTGCGTCTGGTGCTAGAAAACAGAAGGCGTATTTCCATACGTGTCGCGTTACGCCACATTGTTTGTGAACGTTCTCTGGAATGTACATTACGACTGCACGGTATTACCAGCATACCGGTAATATTTCAATTATTTGTTCAACTTTAATCCATTCAACACCGTAGGAAAGACTTCCGCCCGTGTACCCCCTAAATGTTAATGGTGAGGAAAAAGATATATATGTAATAATAGGTATTCAGGTAATATGGGTGGTGGTGGGTGGGGATTGGGCGGAAGTCCTTCCAAGTGATTGGCTACGGGTCCACTTAAAAAATTGTCAAAGAGCAATTTGAAAGTATCGATGTTTCGAGGAAATCATTAAAATTGAAGAAACTAATGAGTAAAATCTACAGTTTTCATAAAAGTTGTCAAACGTACATCTACGTTTCTTACTATTTCCATCATTCCGTGCGATCATGTCATGCAAGTTAAATGGCATCTCGGCTTTCGTCGCCTCGATCTTCAGGCTCCGACACAATGTTTAATGTGAAACAAATTGCATAAAGAATATTTGTCACAGGTCGCCACCTAGCACGATACGTCCGACGACGAAATTGGATGTTTAACGTCGGCTTCTGGCGTAAGCCAATTTCGCCGACGGGGTAGGTGGGAGCTAATATAATAAATAATAAATGTTAATAAGGGATAAACCACCTTACCCAAAAAAATATAAATGCTGGGGCGTTAAACCTAAGTTGAATTTGGAATAAAAAACGTTTATAAACATAAATAGAGATAAAAATAATAAAAAGCCAAGTTAAAAAGGAGAAAGAAGTTATAAATAGGAATAGTGATTGTTAATAAGTAAGAAATAGAGTTGAAATAAACGATAGGTGATATAAGAGGGGGCGGGGTGGGGGAATGCGGGGGTGAGTTCTACCAAGGATGTATAGCATAGGGCAGATATTGGATGCAGTTAAGCTGCATAAGTTATATAAGGGGCTATATAAGGAATGAATAATAAAAGGTGTTAAGTTGAGGGGAGAGGGGGGTGGGGGTGGGGTGGGCTGAGGGGAGCAAGGGAGGCGCAATGAGGCAGAGGCCGGGTTGAGGGACGAGCGGTGGTAGTTAGCTGGCTGGCGAGTGACCTTGACCTTGGCAGTGTGGGCTTGTGACGGGTTGTTTACATTTAGCGAGAGAGGAGAGCGAGCGTGGCGTGTGCAGAGAATGGATAAATGAAATTGAGAGCCGTGTCTAAAGTTGTAGGTGGGGATAACTGAGGTTAGAACGGCTGGCCTGAATGTTGCAGTGAGTGGGAGGTGAGAGAGGTGGCTGTAGTTTATTTAATGAGTTTTAGATTCTTTTTAGAAGATTTGAGTTTTGTAGGAATACTGTTAGGGCGTTGAAGATACTTGTTGGGTTGTGTGGGTTGAGGAGTAGTGGGATGTTATTGTGATATTTAGAGGGAATGCTGTTTTGTAGTTGCTTAATGTTTGTCTTTTGTAGCTGGCAGTGTATGAGTATGTGATCTATGTCTTCTTGGGTATTACAGTGTGTGCATAGTCCATCTGCATGTCTATTTTGTTTGTAGAGTGTGTGGTTGAGGTTTGTGATGCCTGTGATGAGTCTGTTTATGGCCGAGTCAATATTTTTAATGTTTGAGAATGTAGGGATTTTCCTTAAGGGTGATTTTATAATGGAAGTAACCCATGTTGATTTGTTGTTGTTTATGTTATGTTGAAAGTCAGTATGAAGAATATTTGATTTAATGAGTTTAGTTTCTGTTTTGGATGTATGAAAGTTTATATTTGGTGATTTTTGTGTTGTTGCTAATTTGGCTGCTGTATCTGCTGTGTCGTTTCCTATTATGTTTGAATGGCCTGGTATCCAGGTGAAAGTTATGTTTTTATTTGCTCGTTTAAGTGAGTCGGTTTGGATTGTGTTATTATGAATGAGGTCAGGGCGAGATTTGGAGTACTTGATATGTATTTGCCTAATGGAGTTTAGTGAGTCGGAGAGAATTAAGAAGTTAGATTGTGGGAGGGTGGGTATTAGGTGGAGTGCAGTGAGGATAGCTGTTAGTTCTGCTGTGTGTATTGAGGTGTGGTTTGTATAGTGCAGGTTGGTTGTAATGGGGGGTGGGGTTGTTGGACATGTATGCCTATACCAGTTGTTTTGTTTGGGTTGATTGAAGCGTCTGTATATATATGGGTGTGTGTTGGGTAGTTATTGTTGATATAGTTGTGTGTGATGTTTGTTATGGTGGGTTTGTTGGTGTTTTTTGGTAACTGCTGGAGAATGTTGTCTAGGGTGGTGTCTGTGGTGGGTGTGGGTATGTCGTGAATGTAGCTTGTAATGGGAGGTGTGTGTTGTATGTCGTTTAGCTGTTGTGCCTGTAGTAGTTTATGGAGGTTGGTGAGGTATCATGGAATAATAATTCATACAAAATTCATTATTCATTATTACCACTACAAGCAATATATTAGGATTCAGATATTAGGAAAATATAAATATAGAATATTAGTAATAGCTTAGAGAAAGACCCCAGTCAAAAGTTGTAAAACTCATCTCACAGACATATTATTGAAAAAGGTATAAGTTACGGCGACACAATTTCAAGATAAAAATCCTAGCCTAAGGTACTGAGGATTCAAGCTGTTAGCAATCCTTTCAGTAATTCAGAGTTATGACCAGACAATTAAATGAATCTATTGTAATCCAAGCACCTGTAATTGACACATCAGATTAGTCTCGTTGAGATCATAGCCCAGGGTAAGCATCCAAGCATCCAGTAAAAGTGCCATCGAGATTAGTGCCAGTTAAAATAGGATTAACAGGATTAAGAGTAATTGCCCTGTCTGGTCATTGAAGGACACACCCCATTTTGTATATTCTGTATTTGATAGGCTAATGTAGGTTACACCCATTTTTGTATCAGTGAACCAATCGTAATCTCTTTATTGTTTTGATAGTAGATAAAATGTCTCTAACTGCATTTGTCCAGCAGTAGGGTTTAGACTCCTAACACAGGTCAGCTTCTAGCCCTCAGCCCAGAGGGTTGTACCGACTCTCTGTGGCCAGCCCATGTTACTCCGTTCTTGTAAATAAAATTGTGATTAGCTTCTTGTGACTTCGGACTCTTTGCTGAGCTAATTCCCCAAGCAAAACCAGCACGCCAGTTAGATAAGGGGTTTCACCGAACCATCACTTGGACCCAAGACCCATATCATAATAGTTGGCGGAGAATCAACGATTTTCGGAACCTCGGAGCCCAGGAACTAACTACAACCAGCTACAAGAACACATGGAATAACAAGCAACTGCATCCACGTCTGATCTCAACACTGGATTAAGGACCACCAACTCCTGTAAAGACACCAACCAAGGAAGAAAAAGTCTTCAAAAATTGTAAGTACTACTTTACATTGTTGATTTCTTGTCTTTTCTTAATTATAGCACGGTACATACTATAAGGTGTCATGGCCAATATGGAGTCTGGTATGGAAAGTAACTGTGGAAGTGAAATTCCAACTGTGTCCTTAGTTACCCCCCTTGGCAAAAGTGTAATTCAGGTAACATTTGGCACTGAAACAACTACTTGTTTAATAGATACAGGGGGCATCCATTTGCTGCATTTCGTCTGCTTTTCTAAACAAAGCTTTCAACAACCCTGTTCTTGGAAACTCACCCTTTCCACAAATTCAAGGTGTTGGCGCTTAATTGCACAAGGTGTTGGGTTCAGTTGTGTTAGATTTTGTCATTGAAGATCAAGAATTTTCACAAAAAATTCTATGTCCTGCCCTCATTACCTAAGTCAGTCCTACTAGGTGAGAACTTCCTCAATGACAACGATGCAGTCATAGATTATAGCTGCCATTCCCTCATAATAGGCAACAGCACCTCAGATAGGCAATATATCAATTTCATTGCCCATCCAGATCAAGAAATTTGGGGATTAGCAAAATCAATAGATCAGATATATATTCCCCCTCAGAGTGAAATTCATTTCAAGGTAAGACTGCCTGAGGCAAACAATGATTCCCTCATCCTCATTGAACCAATTTCCTCCCTCACTGCTCATTCTGAAGTAGCAGGTGGTAGGACCCTCTCAAAAGTGCATAAGAAAACTGCTACATTTAGGCTTATGAATCCTTCCCAAGAAGAAAAAAGTTTTAGGATATGGGTACAGTTGTAGGAAAATTTAGTTACATTGACAGCCACTCTATCTTTGAAAATGACTGTGACCAACCTTTAATAAATTCAGTTAACACTGACATTAGGACAACAGACAATGACACTAGGGATTACGTCAAAATTGCTCAAGACTTAGGATTTGACTTGACCAAGACACAACTGACGTCAAGCCAACAACAAAGACTACTCAGGTTTTTAGGACAAAACAGAGACATGTTTTCCACAAGCCTTGCAGATTTAGGGAAAACTGGCATGCACGAGCATGTCATTGACACGGGCAACCATCCCCCTGTTAAGTGTAGGCCTTATCGTCAATCTCCTCATCTCCAAAAAGTCACAGAAGAACTTGTTGAAGATTTTCTCAAATATGATTTAATAGAGGAGTCCACTTCAATGTATTCAGCCCCCATCATCTAGAAAGACCCCAGTCAAAAGTTGTAAAACTCATCTCACAGACATATTATTGAAAAAGGTATAAGTTACGGCGACACAATTTCAAGATAAAAATCCTAGCCTAAGGTACTGAGGATTCAAGCTGTTAGCAATCCTTTCAGTAATTCAGAGTTATGACCAGACAATTAAATGAATCTATTGTAATCCAAGCACCTGTAATTGACACATCAGATTAGTCTCGTTGAGATCATAGCCCAGGGTAAGCATCCAAGCATCCAGTAAAAGTGCCATCGAGATTAGTTAAAAAACGTGACGGCACATATAGATTTGTTTGTGACTACAGAAAATTAAATTCCGTCACATTACCCATGTCATGGCCACTCCCTGTTTTTGACGATGTTGTTGATCACATCGGCAATAGCCAAGCTACAATTTTTTCCACGCTAGATCTTGCCAATGGCTTCTTCCAAGTGCCATTACACGAAGACTCAAAGCATAAAACTGCTTTTGTCACCCATCAAGGCCTTTATCAATTCAAACGTTTGCCACAGGGTTTGTCTAATTCTCCACTTTGTTTTCAGCAACTCATGAGCAAAGTGCTACGAAAATTGCTTTTCAAAGTTGCATTGATTTACATTGATGATTTGATAATCTACAGCAAAAACTTTGAAGAGCATCTCCAACATTTGGAGCAAGTCTTCTACTATCTTAAACAGGCAAACTTAACACTAAAGCCATCAAAATGCAATTTTGCAACAGACAAGGTTTCATTTCTGGGTCATGTTTTATCATGTGGAGGTGTTCAAGTTGATGACAAAAAGGTCGAAGCAATTAAAACCTTCCCAATACCTAAATCACAAAAACAGGTTCGCAAGCTCATTTTTAGGCCTCACAAACTTTTACAGAAAGTACGTGAAAGATTATGCTAAAATAGCACTGCCATTGAATGCATTGTTAAAAAAGCATTCAGAGGCAGAAACTGGGAAGAAGCCAAAGTTCCAGTGGTCACCTGAGTGTGATCAGTCTTTCAACACACTCAAAGATGCTATGTGTAACACACCTGTTCTGGCTTATCCAGATTTTGACAAAGAATTTTTTCTCGCAACTGATGCCAGCGATATGAGCATAGGGTTTGTCTTAAGTCAAAAGACGAGAAGAATAATGAACATCCTATAGCTTTTGGAGGCAGAGCTCTTCACGGCAGCGAGAAGAATTGAGCATCACAGAAAAAGAAGGTTTAGCTTTAGTTGAAGCCATTAGATCATTTCGGCCCATACCTTGCAAATTCCAAATTCACTGTCTACACAGACCACATCGCCTTAAAATGGCTAAAATCCATCAAGGATGCCACAGGTAGGTTAGGGCGATGGTCTTTAGAACTGTCTACCTATATGTTTGATATTGTTCATCGAAGCGGCAAAGCCAACGGGAATGCTGATGCGCTCTCACGCAGAGAATATGAGCAAAATATTAACTGTCACAGTCAAACAGAAGAAGATGCTGAGAAAACCGTCTTTACAGTAACTTCACTTGAGCAAAGAAGCCATACCAACATTTCAGCAAGCCCGCAATTATCCTCACAGGTCACCCAATCAACTCAGACTGAGGATAAATTGCATCCCAAGTATTAATCACTTAGATAGTGAATCACAGACAACTCATTTGTCTGTCACCTTTGAATATGAAGAGGACTACCAAACAGTACCAGCAAACGTTGTTGCAGCATTACACGCTACAAGTGACGATGTCACACAAGCCACAATGGTTGAGGTAAATATTAATGCACATCCCAACTTACGTCATCTACAAAGAATTTGTCCAGATTTTACCAAAATTTTTGACTTCAAAGAAGATGATGTCCTTCCAGAAAATGAAAAGGACCGCCAAAAGATCTTTATTGAAGCAGGCAGCTTTGAAATAGATGAAGGAATCCTATACAGATTTGTTCCACAGAGACAGAAGGGTCATGCGGACAAATTCATTAAACAGCTGGCAGTTCCAAGAACTCTGAGGAACCAGGTCCTGAGATCCTACCACGATTCCGAGTTTGGTGGTTGTCACCATGGAAAGGAAAGGATGCACAACACCATGAGACCAAAATACTACTGGCCAAAGATGTACACCGAAATTGCAACGTATGTCCAGACATGTGAAGTGTGTCAACAGACCAAGAGGCATTACCACAGCAAGAAGGCACCCCTACGTCCATTACCTGTGGAAGAGGTCTTCACCAGGTGGCATGTAGACATCCTTGGTCCCTTGCCAACAACACCAGACAAGTACAAGCACATCTTGGTCATCACCGATGCAGCATCTAGATGGTGTGAAGCCTTTCCCCTAAGAACTCAAGAAGCCACAGAGGTAGCAGATGTTCTCGTGAGAGAAATATTTTGTTGGTATGGCGCTCCAAGGACCTTAATTTCAGACAGAGGTCAGAACTTCATGTCAAAATTAATCAAGGCTATTTGTGAACTTTTGGCTATTAAATTCACTCATACCAGCCCATACCATCCCCAAACAAATAGCTGTGTAGAAAGGCTCAATTCCTACATCAATCAATCACTAAGAGCCTATTGTAACAAAACTCAAAATGATTGGCCCCGGTTTCTTCCAGGCATCATGATGGCCTATCGGATGGCCCCAAATTCATCAACTCAAAAGTCCCCCTTTGTTATGCTTTTCGGCCGAGAAATGAGAGCTCCACAAGATGTTTCATTAATTCCAAAGGAAAATTTAGGCCACAACAACAAAAGCTATCTTTCAAATTTGCTTGAGGAGCTAGAAATTACAAGGACTATTGCAGCTGAAAACACTGCTCGAGCAAAGGAGGTGTATTCTGAGCAATACAATCGTAAGGCTAAAGAGCCAGATTTCTCCCCAGGTCAAAGAGTTTGGCTATATTGTCAAAAAGTAGAAAAAGGCCTCTGCAACAAGTTAACCAAAAAGTGGTATGGCAGTTATTACATTGTTCATTTAGGTCCAAATTTCACCTACAAACTACGCCGAAGTTCTGACGACAAAATGCACAAACCATTGGTCCATGCCAACCGTCTGAAGCCATATTTCGATCCAGCTGATCGTCCACAGTATCCACCAGAACCATACCTGAACAACAGCAACAATATGGATTCAAACGTCATAGATGACAATGAGGAACCAATCAACGATCCACAACTTGACAGCAACAATGCAGAGTCAACAAGTTCAACCCAGGATCCATCACCTACAAGTAAGGAAGTCAGTTCAAAAACTAAGGCAGGAAATCCAAGGAATCTAACTCAAAAGAAGAAAGGCATTCAGGAAAGCTCAGCAGGATCAAGTACAACTGTTCCAAACCAGAAACAGAGCCCCCCAGGTCCAAGTAACCCAACCAAGAAGAAAGGAAATACAAACAAGGGAAAAAGAGGACTGAACAGCAAACATCATCAGCCAAAGTCAAGGCCACAATCAGGATCAAGTCAGGTTCAACAACCAGCACAACAACCAGCGTCAAGCAATGACGCCAAGGTTTTCAATCCTGATGACATTCACTCAATTCTTGCTTCCAAGAGAGCAAACAACAAAATATACTACAGAGTGAAATGGACGGATCCAGAAAGAGGAAACACATGGGAATATGGCAGCACCATTCCAGACTCAATTCGGAGAGAATTTCACGTCAAGAAAAATATGTCAGGAAAACGACGAAAACGGCCACTGAAAAATCACAAGTTCTTTAACCAAAAAGAGTCAGCACAAGACAATCAATCAGTCAATGTGCTGTCAAAGAAATTCAAACAGCAATCGACCATTACAGACCCAGTATTGGACGTTGAACCATACCCAATAGAACCTAAACACCTACGAAAAATCTTTCCAGATATAAAGAGAGTTCTGAGCATTGAAATAGTTCAAGGAGACTGTTATGTCAAAGTCTCATATACCTATGACAAAAGTAGTCTTAGATATAATACAGTGTATTTAGAAGCTGTTCCTCTCCACCTCATACAGGATTACCTCAATGAGAGCTGGTTGGATCTCTATAAATGGATGGATCCTGACACCCCAGAGGATTGTGATCGTCCTGGTGTATTACCCATCTATGAATCCAAACGCTCTCCAGCATACAAAGAAGGCATCGGAACTTTTGACTCCTTTGCATACCGTGCAGTGCCCAAGGATTACAGACCCACCATACCATACCAATATTCCTTCCCATTATATACCTGTGGTCACCAGATAGTCATATTCCTGCAAAAGGTACAGCACCTCGTTAATAAAATGATCTGTTAACTTCAAGGGTACGTATGTTTGTGTCCAGTCATTTCACATTGTGTTACCTGATAACACTAGTTGTGAACAAATGGCATCAGCCTGATCATCTGAGCTATTTACATCACAACAACTTTTGAGCATTGATCTGATCAACCAATCTCAAAAGCAAAGTGAACTTACCCAACGCGAAACGAAACCGAAATACACCATACAGAACAAACTTTACCAACGCGAAACAAACGCGAAATAAATCGCGCCGAAGCGCAATAAACATAAGCAACGCGAAACGAGAGCAAAAATAAGGCGCACCAAACAATACTGCGCAAAATGCTTTAAACCGAAACTCAGCCAAGCGTACAGGCTGAGCTGAACTACAATGAACCAAAACTGAGTGAAGTAAACTCAGACTAATAAATCAAGGTAAACCTAAAATCAAATAAAATAAAACAAAATAAAAATCCCTAAACAAATTAAGATGTTTAAGAGACTAACAAAATCAATCAAATTAACAAGGTACCTAACAAATGGTTCTTAACACAATATGTATATGTATGGATTCAATGAACTAATGCACTTGTTAAAAGCTCAAGCACATGTGTATATATTTGCTCATACATAACATTTATGTGTTTATCACCCAATGTACGTTGTATTATTAACTGCCCATGCATTATTCCAGGTCATGACTTCAATACATAAAAGTCACCTCTTACAATGCACTAATAGACAATTTATTTGCAGGGAAAAGTATCTTTATGTACGTATTACGCACAAACCAAAATAGGTCACATGTATATTATTGGCAGCAAGCTAACTCTCTTTTGTTTTGAATTTTTTCATGTAAATCATCTGTCTGCATGGGATAATGGAGAAGTCAACTCCAAAATCAGGATGTGGAACCATTACGAGGCCTCCTGGAAACACAAAGAACCAGTACACGGAGCCATGACAAGCCCGAGTCCACATCCAGACGACCAGATTGAACTTGTGCCCCAATACCAAAGAGACAATCTAATTACCATTTAAATATCATACCATTGTCCATCTTAAAAAATTTTTTTGTCCAAGTTTGGGGACCAAACTTTTCAGACAGTGGGAAGTTATCATGGAATAATAATTCATACAAAATTCATTATTCATTATTACCACTACAAGCAATATATTAGGATTCAGATATTAGGAAAATATAAATATAGAATATTAGTAATAGCTTAGAGAAAGACCCCAGTCAAAAGTTGTAAAACTCATCTCACAGACATATTATTGAAAAAGGTATAAGTTACGGCGACACAATTTCAAGATAAAAATCCTAGCCTAAGGTACTGAGGATTCAAGCTGTTAGCAATCCTTTCAGTAATTCAGAGTTATGACCAGACAATTAAATGAATCTATTGTAATCCAAGCACCTGTAATTGACACATCAGATTAGTCTCGTTGAGATCATAGCCCAGGGTAAGCATCCAAGCATCCAGTAAAAGTGCCATCGAGATTAGTGCCAGTTAAAATAGGATTAACAGGATTAAGAGTAATTGCCCTGTCTGGTCATTGAAGGACACACCCCATTTTGTATATTCTGTATTTGATAGGCTAATGTAGGTTACACCCATTTTTTGTATCAGTGAACCAATCGTAATCTCTTTATTGTTTTGATAGTAGATAAAATGTCTCTAACTGCATTTGTCCAGCAGTAGGGTTTAGACTCCTAACACAGGTCAGCTCTAGCCCTCAGCCCAGAGGGTTGTACCGACTCTCTGTGGCCAGCCCATGTTACTCCGTTCTTGTAAATAAAATTGTGATTAGCTTCTTGTGACTTCGGACTCTTTGCTGAGCTAATTCCCCCAAGCAAACCAGCACGCCAGTTAGATAAGGGGTTTCACCGGAACCATCACTTGGACCCAAGACCCATATCATAATAGAGGCATGGAGCTTTTAGGGGATTTAATTTGAATTTTTTGGGTGTTGATTTTTTAATGTTGCAGTATTTATGTGTGACGAGTTTAAATAGTGGGTTATGTTGGGCCCCAGCCCAGTAAGTGAGTGTTGTTTGGTTGATTCTTTGTGTGAATGAAGTGGTGCCTGAGAGTAGAAGTAATGTGTTTAGGGGGGTACCAGTCCTCGTGCCTAGGGCTAATTTTAGGGCTTTATATTGGATGGAGTTTATTTTTTGGAGGTTACAGGAGGAGAGGGAGTGGAGGATCAGTGCGGCGTAGTCCAGTTTAGGCAGTATGAGCGTTTTGTATATGTTAATAAGTGTGTGTTTGTTGGCGCCCCAGTTTGTGCCGCTGATGGCCCTCATTAAGTTGAGATCCTTTTGACAGGAATTGACCAGGTTATGAATGTGGGGAGTCCATGACATATGTTGGTCAAGGGTTACTCCTAGGAATTTTGCTTCCTTTTTTAATTCAATTTTTTGGTTATTTAGGTGCAGTTTTGGTGTGAAATTTTGCATTCTTTGTGTTTTGAAGAGTATCCCCACGGTTTTTTTAACATTAATGAGGAACCCCCACTGTTGGGCCCAATTTTGAATATGGTTAAGCATTTTTTGGCATTTTGTAGAGGCTTGTTTGACAGAAGTGGAAAAAGTCCAGAAGGAAATATCGTCGGCAAATTTGTCTTTTGAAATTTCAGGCCATTTTTCTGGGAATATGTCGTTGATCATGAAGTTAAAAAGTGTTGGTGATAGTATGCTGCCCTGGGGGGTCCCTTGTTCTAGGGGATGGGGGTCCGAAATGGTGTTGTGAGATTTGAGGATTATCTGTCTATTATTAAGGAAAGAGTGGATGAAATTTAGAATTCTGCCATTCATGGCATATTTTTGGAGTTTTTGAATGAGGCCGTTTTGCCATACCATATCAAATGCTTTACTAAAGTCGATGAAAATGGCCATAGTGTATTGTTTTTGTGCATGGGCTACCTTGATGTCTTGTTCCAAATGTAAAATATGGTCTAAAGTTTGCCTGTTTGGAGTAAAGCCGCTCTGGTCCTCCTTAATTAGATTTTTTGTGTATATAAGGTGTTTGAGCCTGTTGTTAATAATGCTTTCTAAAGTTTTACATAGATGAGAGGTGAGGGAGATAAGGCGATAAGAATCAGGCTCATTTCTAGGTTTCCCTGGTTTGAGAACTGGCACCACCTTGGCTGTTTTCCATGAGTTTGGGATAGTACCTGAGGTCCAGATATGATTGAAGAGGGAAAGTGTTAAGTTTTGCATGTTAGGTGTTAATTTGTTGAGTATGGTGTATGTAATGGTATCTGGACCCGGGGCTGAGGCTGTCTGTTTGTTTCTGAGTGCAGATTGGAGTTCGTGTATATTTCTTATTTTGTTTATAGGTAGATCGGTGTGTGGTGGTTGTGGGGTGAATGCGGGCTGCTTTTCATAGTGTTTTGAAAAGAAGGTGGGTAGTTGGTGGAGCTACTGACGGCCGAGAGGTGGGCAGCGAAAGCGTTGGCTCTATCTTTGTTTGTGGCTAGGTCCGGAAGGTTTGGATAAATAGTTTTTTTTGAGATGCCCTTAATGGCATTAAATTTTTTCCACATAGTTCTAGAGTTTCGATTAGTTAGCTTAAGGGTGGAGCAGAATTTTGTCCAGTGGTCATTTTTTGCTGCCTCGATTAATTTCTTAGTTTTATTTCTTAGTTGTTTTGCCAAGTGTAATTTCGAAGGGTCCCTCTTTGATTGATTAAGGGCCTTTTTTCTTGCCTTTCTGGCTTTGATGATTTCTGAGCTCCACCAGGGGACTGTTTTTTGTGCAGGGTTATATCGAAAAGTTGGAATGCATTTTTCTGAGATGTCTAGAATGGTATTAGTCAGGTTTGTGTTGAAAGTGTTTATGTCTGTGTTGAAAATGGCTGTGGTGTCTATTTGTTTACAAAGTGTTGAGAATTTGTTCCAATTTGCTTTTTCAATGTTGAATCTTAGTTCAGTGGGTGGTTGTGATGGGGTTGTGGTGAGTGTGGTGTGGGTGGGAATGTGTGATGTGATTGTGATTTTGATGGGGCAGTGGTCACTGCCCCAGGTGTCGTCGTGGACCTCCCATATACAAGCTTGTGTAATTTTGGGTGTGGTGAGAGTGATGTCGATGGCTGTGGGGGAGTGTAGATGGGAGAGGAGGTAGCGGGTGGGTTGATTGTCGTTGAGTGAGTTAAGGTTGTGTGTGCTTAGCCAGTCAGTAAGGCGGGTGCCATTTGAGTCAGTATAGGGTCTTGTGCCCCACAGTGGGTGGTGTGCATTAAAGTCACCGAGGATAATGGTTTGGGGACTTATAAATTTTTCCAGAATGTCCAAATCTTGGGTGGTAATTTTGAAATTTGGTCTTCTATAGACATTAATGATGGTTAAGTCTTTATTATTCATTTTAGTTGATATTGCCAGGACTTCGAGATTTTGTACAGGAATTTGCAATATGTTATAGTTTAGTTCCTCTGCAATGAAAATCCCCAGCCCTCCTGCAGGGGGGCCGGGACAGTTAGTTGGCCGAGATCTGTCTTTACGAATAAAATTGTAGCCTGGTAATTTGAAGGCGGTTTTGGGGGATAATTTTGTTTCTTGCAGGGCTATGATGTCGGGTGAAATTTTGTTATGGGCAATGGGTGCCTTGAGCTCATGCCCATGGGCTCGGAGACTGTTGCAGTTCCACTGTATAAGTGCCATGATTACTGCAATTAGGAATATGGGTTTTATAAATGCCATGCCGTGGGGCATGAATTTTGAAAAATGGAAATTTGGTGCTAGAGTAGCTTAGAGGTTTGTTGTTTAGAGGGTTTTTTTGAGGGCGATGAGTAGACTGGCCAAGCTTGGGGTGGGTGTGTGGGGAGGAGGGGTTGTCAGGGGTGGCGGTTGGTGGCGGTTTTAGGGGTGGGTATGATGGGGGTTTGTTTGGATGGGTGGGTGGGGGCGAGTAGGTTTGGTGGTTGGTTGGGGGCACGTTGTTTTGTGGGTTTGGTGGTGGTGGGGTGGTAGAGTGATGAGTTTGGGGTAGAGGAAGCATAGGGAGGATGAGCTGGCTGAGAGGATGGAGTGATATGAAAGTAGTGTGCGTGCTGGTTTTGGCAAGTCGGTGTTTTTGATGTGTTTGTTTAGCCTGAGGATGTGTTTTTGCTTGATGGGGCATGTATTTTGTGTAGCGGTGTGGCCGGATGTGTTGCAGTGAATGCAGAATTTCTGTTGGCGACATTCATCGAGAGTGTGTGTGTCCGACCCGCATTTTGGGCATAACATTGGGAGCTTACATGAGTTTGAGATGTGTGTGTATGAAAAACAGTATTTGTATTGTTGTGGGTTTTGCGTGTTGATGTACTTTGCAGAGTAAGGGCGCCAAATGTAATGTGGGTGGGAAGAGTAGTGGTGTCAAATGTGGAAGGTTGTTTTGTGTGTTGGGGTTGTAGGTGGTGGGGTTGTCTGTTGTTGATAGTTCTATAGTTTGTGATTTTGGTTGGTTTGGGATGGTGTTTGCGATGCTGATGTAGTGTTCGGGATATCTGATCCAGCTTTCTCTAGTGTCTATGTATATAATGCCTTGGATGGATGTCTGCCAGCGTGGATATTGCCAACTTATTTGTTTGCCGTCGATGAGTGTGTTTTTAAGGTGTTGTTTAGTGCTTGTTGGTCTGTGAATGTGGATTTTGAAGCCCGTCCGCTAATTATTTATGTATTTGTATTGTATGTTGTATTGTTTGAGGCAAAGTGCAAATTTGTTTATTGAGTAAGTGTGGTTGGAGTGGCGTGTGGGTGTTTGTAGCAAAGGCGAGGAGGATAAGTTTGTTTTCTTGGGGTTGAGGTGGGGGTAGCTTTTGTCACATTGTTTTTGCTAGATTGGTTTTCAGTGGGTGAAATGTGTGGGCGTTTGGTGGATTTGGATTTGTTGCTTTGGGGTTATGAGGGAGGGGGTGGTTGATTTGTTGTTTTGTTGATTGCGGACGAGGGAGTCGAAATCAATACCAAAATTTATGGGGATGGAGTTAAGTTGATGTGGGAGGTGAGGGGTGGGATGAAAGTATCGATGTTTCGAGGAAATCATTAAAATTGAAGAAACTAATGAGTAAAATCTACAGTTTTCATAAAAGTTGTCAAACGTACATCTACGTTTCTTACTATTTCCATCATTCCGTGCGATCATGTCATGCAAGTTAAATGGCATCTCGGCTTTCGTCGCCTCGATCTTCAGGCTCCGACACAATGTTTAATGTGAAACAAATTGCATAAAGAATATTTGTCACAGGTCGCCACCTAGCACGATACGTCCAATACGTTCCACAATTTATGTACTTATGGGGATGTCCTGCTTAACACATTCAGAATAGCATCATTGTACCCAAAACTAGGACGGTATCCATTGCTGTAATATAATTGGCTGCCTTACGTTACGTGCATGATCTTTACCAATCACGAACCTTATGCCAGCCTGTGGCGAAAAAGCGTCATTTTGAACCATTTATTATCCAATAAAATAACTGCGAAAATACTCCTGGTAAGGTTATTGTGATATTATTGATGATTAGAGCATTCGAACGATACCCGCCATCAAATGAATCTTGTCGTGTGTTATTCATATGGAGCTTAGAAAATGGAGGCATTACCCAATGTTGAGTCGTGTTACCAGGCGAAAAGCCACGGCTATCGGGAAATAGGCCACCACACATATTTTTTTTATTAATTAATCTTCAGTTAATAATTTGCTGATTACGTAAAAATGAAAATATATAATAAACAGGTTAGAGGATATTATGACATTTTACAAATGTATTAAAGTAGCGGGAGTTTTCGTCTCCTTCCTGGTTTAACTGGACATTATGAGTGTGTAAACCTTTTTATTTATTAGAAATAAACTTGTTTAAGTTGAAGTTGTATTATTTGAACAATACCGGTAAGTTAATATTAACTTTTGTATTTATCAACGGTGTATTCCCAGAGTGGCCCCTCTGTCTCTAACGTAACAACCAAATTCAGGGGCCACTACGGGACAACTCGTTTAAGAAGGTGTGAATGTTGTCAAAACAAAGAGATAAGCTGCTACTGGGAGTAGAAGGTAGCTGCTGATGCTGTTAAGAAGGTGTGAATGTTGTCTAAACAAAGAGGTAATCTGCTACTGGGAGTAGAAGGTGGAGGCTGATGCTGTTATGAAGGTGTGAATGTTGTCTAAACAAAGAGCTAATCTGCTACTGGGAGTAGAAGGTGGTAACTTCAGAGTACTAAGAGTCTAGTTACCATTAATGGTTGGGGTAATAATGTATCTTTCATTTGAATGTTGTTAACTGCTGGCCTGAGGAGGAAGCCTGTGTAATAATCTATCTTCAATTTTGTGTGTGTGTGTTTATCCTTTTCTTGTATTTTGCTATAAGTAGACTTATGGGTGATTGTTGGTCATCAGGCATGGCTCGGAAGGGAGAGATTGTTCCTGGTAGACAAAATGGACTTGATATTTTGATGGAGGGTTTCAGGTATAACAAGAAGAAGGAAAACAAGAATGGCACAGTAGCGTGGCGTTGTCGTCAGACAGGTTGTGGGAAGGGCCACTCCGGGAATAAATGTTATTGTTAATGCAAGACACATATGTTTCATTTTTTCTGTGCACATTTCCCTCCTGCAGATATTTTCACATATTTTTCATTTGCATATTTCATGCATTATAAATGTCTTCCTAATGTGTACAGTCTCCGTAGCACAGTGCAGCTCTTACTTCATCCTAGTATCAGCTATTACCTCCCTTGTTAGTAACCCAGCCAGCTAGGGTTCAATCCCAGCTTTCTAATAAAAACATTGCAGATTTGTTATGTTTCATATCCCATAGAAACACTTTCCCGTCATGTGACCATAAAAGCACATGTGGTACTGGGACCCCACGCTTCAGTGTGGTAGCAGCCTCCATAGCGTCAAGAGGTCTCCTCTGACTGTTAATATCAATGTAGCACACAGAAACACAAATGTAAGTCTTGCATCTTTATTATGTCACAGTTACTATTCTGTTTTGTATAAATATAATGTTTAATAGTCTTCTTTGAAGTTCATGGCCTCATAATGTTATTGTTACATGCAATATTTTCTTAAAGTGTTCAAATAATCTTCAAAGGTTTTCAAAGTTTTAAACATGAATTTAGATGATATTTTGTCAATGCATTGTATTTTATAGTCAAATTATATTACAAATTGTTTCTGTTTATTCTAGTTTTCCAAACCTCATCCACTCATCCACTCGTCTATATCCTTTCACACTATGGCTAACGACCAACGTCCAACGTGTATTTTACATTTGTCACCGTACATCAACGCATAACGTACCATTGTTTACCATCAAAGAATAAAACCCTGTGGATGCGAGTTCTTGGTGATTTGTCATTCTTGCGTCTACACTTATCAACAGTTGGATTAGACCTGAAAAATTCAAATGGTGTATGCCAAGTAGTAGCAATAATGTTTCACGAGCTGATATTTTCCTTGACAAACGTAGGCTTCTATCTTATTATAAGGTTATGTTTCTCATGTTTCAATGTTTGTTCATTATTCTATTCCGTCTAAAAAAGTTTACTTTACCTAATACAGAGAGACTTTTGCCCATCTTGAGTGCTTTGTTAAATCATTTCTTTATGAGAAAGTTTACCCAACGTTATTCATGATGAAAAAGGTAATGTTAATAATACTTTTATTCAAAGACATAGGTGCACAAATCATTGTTTTAATTAGAATGTGCACTTCAAGATCATGTCACATGATTGTGACTTTAATTAATTTGTTTTTGAGTAATACAGATGTGCACAGAAGCTCAGACTGTTTATATTATTTGAAATTCAAAATCCTTTGCTGTCTAAAGAAGTTAAAGTATATAAATAGAATGGTTGGGTATATGGAGGACATGATGTAAGCCAGTTTCAGTTGAATTTGTCATATACATATATGAAATGAGAAATCATACATTTATTCTGTGTTAACTTTCCTTTGGACAGCAGTTACAATTAAAAGAAAGACTTGATGGAAATTGTTTATAGTCAAGTGTACGGCTAGTAATTTCTGAAAGGACTAGTGACATACAAAATCCACTAGCCCGGAGGACTAGTTAAATTTTTTAGTAAGTGTCGATCCCTGCTGTTTTAAAATAAAAATATAAACAGAAGTATGTTCTGGTTTTACCTTTCTATTGCTTTGAAAGAAGCTATATAATGCACAGTGGCTACTCACATATAGTGTGATTCAGTTTGAAGGTAAAAGAATATTACAAAGTGACAGAGGTTTGAGCAGGGACCGGCGGACGATTAGAACATGTTCATGCTGGACACGTCGAAAGGTTTTACTCGTGTCGGTGTACGATTCGAACGTACGTGTAGGCCGTGCTGGGCGCTCAGATGCAAATGCGTTCGAGGATCGTGGGTAAGGGACTGCTTACGATGTGCAGAAACAGTTCGTTTCCAACGTTGTGGATGCTATTAATTTTTTACTTTTTTAAAAAGTATTTTTATTTCCCATCAGTATGTTGTACATCGTATTTCAGAATCAAATGCAATTTTTACATGTTATAGATTACAGTTTTTGCGTTACACACCACTTTCAAGCGATAGACATATCTCATTTTACAGTATTTGATTTCTGCTATTTTCAGTTTTGTAAACACTGTAGTATGTATAGTAATAAATCTGCGTAGTTGCAGTGATCATGAATCGTATTCATAACTTAGCTGATATACAATAGGGACACTGTTCCATATACATACATATAATTCATCTATATATACCTTAAGTGCATGTACTTATGTGATAATATATACTTCTACACACATAGACATATTCATCTACGGACACATACATACACATGCATATACACATGCATACGCATGCATACACATATACATATGTATATATACACACATATACATACATGCATATACCCGCATGTATATACTGCGATTGTTTATATAGATACATCATGAGTAATGATATTCGAAAATAGTGTATGGAAGGAGGACCAGAAAGTAAAAAATTGTGTTTGCCTCGCGTTTGAAAAGGCAATGTATTTGGTGGATTTATAACAGTTTAATATTTCCCGCTGAAAATATTGAAAGTTTGGCTTCATATTTTTCAAACTCATCTTATATAAAGTATATTTCACAATAAGAAAGACCACGTTTAGTGGATTATTATTTTTGCCCTTCCAGCCAAATAATATATTTTCAGTAGAAAGGTTAATACTTCCTTCGGATAATATATCAAGCCATCAGGACACCTCCTTCCATATTTTTACAGTGTATGGACATTCACATAATAGATGTATTATCGTTTCAGGAGTGGATTCAAAGAAAGCTCATGGGTGAATCAGTATGTTTCATTAAATGTAACCTGTACTCAGTCATTAAAATATTATGAGTGATCTTAAAGTGAAACCATCTTAACTGTACGCTCTCTGTGCATCTGTTTGCCATTAAAGAAATATTTGTCCACTCTTCTTTGTTATAATGTTGCTTCAGAATGTCCTCCCATTTATTTTGACCACTGGGATTGACGTGACTTTGTGGCAAGAGAGTATTATAAAAAGCTTTACTCCTTTGTTTTTTTCCACATATACAAGAGATATTAAACGGTAATATTGGGTTTTGGAATTCTGAACTGGTTTTTCCTATATCAGATATATGTTTAGACCTGCAGTACGCCAACACAGCACATTTTATACCCTCTAAATGCAGAAGTTTATCTTGGGCATTCCATATTTATTTTTTTATCTCAGCTTTTTGTAGGAAATTCCCATCATAGTCAAGAATATCTTTAAGAAGATGTATTCCCTGTTTGGCCATGTATTCATAATAAACACATTTTCCCTCTATCTGTATATTATTGTTGAACCATAGAGACTGACGGAGAATTTCTGAAATTTCTTTTACCTCTGAATAACAGTTTCTTAGGTAGTAACACCGTGCCAATAATGTATCTTTCCAAAAAGGATTTGTAATATTTGGCATGATATATAGTTGCATACATAATCTGTATCAGCATAACATAACTTAATCCTATCAAGTATACATACATTGGCAATAGAGATACATTTTGAATTTTCGGTAATGAGCCTCTTTATCCACATTAGTTTCTGCGCATATATAGTATTTTTTATATCTGGTAAGCTAATGCCTCCATTCTTGGGTTTTTCAAACATGGTTTTTCGTTTTACCTTACCCTTTCTTCATTGCGACACAAACATGAAGCATTTGTTCTGAAAGTTTTGTATTTTATCGTCCGGTGCGCTTGGAATTGAAGAAAAGAGATGATTTAGTTTTGGTAATAGCAAAGATTATAGAATAGTGTTTCTACCCATTGGTGTCATATATCTTAAGGACCAGAGGTTCATTTCTTTGTAGATTTTTTCAAGTTTGTCTTTATAGTGGAGGTCTATCATACCGTCTAGCTCGACATCAAAGTCTATTCTCATAACTCTAAAGTTTGACTGCATCCAGTCTAGATTCTATTCTTTGCACATCTTATACCTAGATTGTTTTTGGATCCTATCCATATCAGCCTAGTTTTGTCTGTATTTACTTTTAACCCTGAACATCTTGCAAAGAAAGCCAATGTGTTCCAAACTGCGTAGAGACTTGATTCTGATCCATCCAAGGTTACTGTGGTGTCATCAGCAAATTGGGCAAGTAAACTTTGAATATTTCCTATTTTCATTCCCTTAATTTTTCTATTTTTCCTAATTAGTAAAGCTAGTACTAATGGATGTTATTAATGCTCCAGTTGATCTACAGAGTGCAATCAATTGCTACCAGAACGTGTTGGAATACACCCGGTCGAAAGTCGACTACATGTTCAACGCGGGATTCTATATGGCTCCGAGCGACAAGCAACTGAGGATCCATGTTGAAGTCGTGGGCTACAACAACGAAATCATCATCACCACCGCCAATTAAAAGTTGGGTATCAACCCAGATATCAACGTCTTAACCATCACGCCTACGATGAGCGGTGAAACTGGCATAGTGGCATCATCCCCGAAACCTAGGGGTGTTTGACCACAACCACAACCACCACAGCCCCTTTCACCGGTGGTTGAAAATAAAGAACACTTCGATAGTAAAACAGTGCTGGTGATCGAGGGGATCGCGGTTGGATTGTGCGTCATTTGTTTAAAAATTCCTTAGCCGCGACGTACACAAGACCCGCCATGGTGACGATGGCTGCCCACAGGTTTTGGCCGAGCCACGTGACAGTTTTGGACAGCGTACTAAGTAGCAACGAGAAGATGCTACCCGGGATTCAGGGAAGCGCTTCAGGGGCTTTACCCGCAAGTTTAGCCAGGGCTTCGCCGAGCGATTTGAGATGGTTTTTTATCCAGTCTCTGACGTCGCCACCTTGCGTTGGTGGTGGTGTTGGTATGCCACTGCCACCCGTCAGCGATACGACCAGGGGCGATATGATGAAGCCCAATGCCGTCAGAATGCTGCACGCGGTTGATCTGCGAAGTTGTTTTGGAAGTTGTTTTGGTCATGCGCCAGCATAATCTCGCATGTTTACTTAATTGTGAACGAATTGGGCACCGTGTTTTCCGACCAGCGTTGACAGAGGGAGCGGTTTTCTTATGCGCATGTTCGTTAGATCGATCTTTGGATCGGCTATCAATCGCAGCATGCACTTGTTATCGATAACAAACTTGGAATAGTTTGGGTACAGTGGCTCGACGTAAGTTTTATCGCGTTTTTTAAATCGCCGTAATAATCGTTGATGGTTGAGGAGTTCATTGTAGCTTGCAAACGAGGTAAACGAGGTGTCTTCAACGTAATCCCCATCATCGAGCGCATTACCTCCCAAATCATCCATCGGAATATCATCCATTATATTAATTATATTAAACTTTTATATTTTACGTATATAACAATGTCACAATATGGAAGAAAGTTAGATCCTTTCCGAAGATTAAGAGAGCCTCTGGGCGCCAAAGCCGTGCATCAGTTGGTGACTATCACCAATAGTCCGAGCAAGATAGATCAAAACCAAACACTGTTGGTTCGATTTCCCAACCTGGGTGGGAATGACCTTATCATTCCCGGCATGGTTCGACTGGAGTTTAACATCACATTGACTTCTGACAACGACAAATGTGAACTCGTGCGGAATATCGTCCGTGCCATCGTCAAGAAAAACCACCATCAAAATGACCGGCAACGAGGTATTGAGTATAGACGGCAGCGATGTGTTTTACTGTTATATAGATCTACGGAAAAGCCAGGGTGAACGTAATAATGATGTGTATAAAGGGATCAGTAAATTGGCTCGGATGTGCATCGGGTACGCTTTCATGCAAGATCAGCTCAGCAAAATCTTGGCGGACGAAAAAGCCATCGTCGAAGCGTATGGGAACCGGTTTTGCGTGCTGCTCGACTGCCGTTTTACCAGGCCGCGTTAGGCGATCGGTTTGAATACCAACTTACGTTTATTCGTTTGGAATACAAACTCACGTTACGCCATCTCGCTGGAGTCGACATGGTAACAAGCCTGGAGCTGACAGGTTCGAAACCAGTACTCGGGAAAGCTGTCCATCCTGTACGACAGAATCCTGCGGTACCGGATGATTGTATGGGACAAGAGCGACAAGCTGTGGAACATCAACTTGAACGTGCCGGCGCGATCGATGAAAGGCATCTTGATCATTCCTGTGGAGGGTTACGAACCATTTCAAACAAACAG
The DNA here is from genome assembly GCF_003918875.1 of Haliotis rubra. Lineage (NCBI taxonomy): Eukaryota > Metazoa > Mollusca > Gastropoda > Lepetellida > Haliotidae > Haliotis > Haliotis rubra. Next base: position 101,875 of record NW_025767737.1, read on the forward strand.
CAAAATGTATTTCAACCCCGAAATCATGAAAGTGGAAGTAACCATCGAGGACGTGCCCAACCAACTGTTCAGCTAAGGTATGAGGGCACACCAGCAGTGGGATTAGATGAAAAAGCTATCCAACGTGAAAGAACGCGTGCAGATTGGGGATTACCTGACCACCAAGTACGCGCTGTGGTTCGACATGCCATTCACGGACGACGACACGGACGACGATTGGTTGCACGGCAGCGGACACTGTGTCGACAACAGCAGAGAGGGGATAACCATCCAAATCACCAAAACGTCTCAATGAAGGATGAAGGATCTCTTGAAAGCTTATCACAACAATTTTAAAGGGGAGTCGACGCTGTTCATCCTGGACTACTGCAGCGCTAATAAAGAGATAACAAAACAGGGAAACATGCTGTCGTATTTAGCGTTTTCTGGTGGGCACGCAAAACACAGAAATTCAACTCAGTGGAACAGACGCGATGGGTGGCCTTATTTCACCAAGGGCAGGGAATCGTTCGAGGAATGATTGAGAGAAAACGACGTGATTCCTAGCAAACTAGAACGGGAACGAGTGAAAAAAACAGCTTGCCGAAAGGAAACACGTCAAACTCGTGTTGAAAGCCGACCAACCCGTGGCTTATCGAGTGTTTTAGCTTAGCAAATTCTAGGAAATGCTTAGTAAATTCTTGCAAATTCTAGCAAATGCTTACCAATTTCAAGCAAATTCTAGGAAATGCTTAGCAAATGAAAGTTTGTAGTTTTATATTAAATGTCGACTTGGAAATTCTCATCTTGTGTAACTTAACTTTCATCTCGCTATGTTTCACGTGCATTGGATATTATTTTATTAGAATTAAAAATCGTTTGTTACATTATAAAATGGATAGCAACGAACTGCTTGAACAAATGTTGGTGGCGGATGATAAAAGTGACGACAAGCGAGATAGACTGGTGGCGCTGGCAGTCGGCGGCAAAGCCAAACAATATTTTCGTGGGGACCACACTCCAAAAAGTAATAATAGTATACAAGATGGATGCTGCCCAGCAGGAAATGACCTCGACTCCAACACAGGAAGCAGATCTGTTCATCGGAGGAAATACCTACACAAGTCAACAAGAAGCAAAAATCCTAAAAGATGGTCCTGCCAGCAGGTAGACTCAAACACAAAGGTGGTTACATTAAGCAAGAAGAAAAAATCCTAAAAGAAGCAGGTGGTTTAGCTAAGCACCACGAAAAGAATGATACTCTGTGGATAGCTGCAGCAGCTGTTGCTGTGGTAACATTATTTATGTTATATAATAAACGAAAACCAACACGAAAACCCACACTGCAACCACAATTAGAGGTAAACCCGCATACTATGTTATAAAATAAATATATTTTTTATCAGACCTCTGTTACCAATTCCTACAGCAAATCAGCCATTTCGGACCACATCAAAGCAAGCCCCAATAATCAAATAGAGTGGTCTGACATCACCATTCTCTCTAACAAACAAGCAGACTTCACTAAACGCAAGCTCACCGAAGCCATCTACATCAAACGTCAAAAGCTCACCATCAACCGAGACCAAGGATACTTCATTCCATCCGCTTATGATGCACTCATCCACCAAGCCCAATCTACTGTATTAACTCTGCTGTATAAACATCTCATTATTATTTGTACATCACTGGCTTCCACGCCTGTCCTTTGTCTACTCACTGGTTTCATCAGCTTTCGGCTTAGCCAATTATGTTAATTATGTTGTTTTCTTTGTTACATTGTTACATCCAGTATATATACACTTTCCCCCTTCTGCATGCTCCATTATGCTTGACAACGGCTTTTTGGCTTGGTCGTCGTCGAGTGAGGACGTGTTTTTTAGAGCTCTGCTAATTGAATCCAAGCTGGGTATGTTATGACACAGAAAGGGCAAAAGAAACCTGTGAGGCAGAAGCGCAAGAAAAGCGATGGGAGCCCCAATAATTCTGTGAAGGTCCCCAAACAAGCAGACAGTAATTTTTCGATAGTCCCTATCGAGAAAATTCAAGAAATGGCGGTAAATCAAGGGTATGGAAATTCAAATCATGTACTTAATGCTTATAGTCATGTACCTGTGCTGTGCCGGTGATCTCCCCTGACTCAATGAGACCACAGTGGGCCACAGAGCTGTTCCACCGTATCGGTATGATGGACAATAAACTCCTCAAACTGGACTCCAAACAACGATATACCAGGACAAGAGGCTTGACGACATTGAGGTGAGACTCGAGAATCAGAGTAAGAAGTTCGAAGCTCTTGACAGAAAACTAGAAGCGTTTCAAAATGAGTCCGTATCTGTTGAGGTCAAGGAATTACATGAAAAGATCTTGGATATACAAGCAAGGTCTATGAGAGACAATCTAGTCTTCATAGGTATATCTGAATCCAAGAACGAGAACTGTGAGACAGAGCTAACGAAGTTCATCACTGAAAGCCTACATATAGAGAAACCCATTGAATTCGACTGAGTTCATGGACTCGGGGCACCGCGGAATGAGCAAGCGATGAAGGAGCGACCTCGACCAATTGTAGCAAAATTTCAACTGCTACAAGGACAGAGAGCTGACCAGACAAGCCGCCTTCGACAACTTGAAAGGTACAAAGTTCTATGTGAATGAACAATTTCCCAAAGAAATCGAAAACCGTAGGAAATCGTTGTACCCGGTGAGACGTGCTGCAAATGCTGCCGGAGATCGGGCAGTATTAATGGCGGACCGGCTCTTCATCAACGAAGAGTGCTACAGGCCAGGGAGAGCCATGAGGAGCTCCAGACATGAACTTATTAGAAGGAACCAGACACTGGAGGAACTATCCCACAGTGGCCGGCAACACCGTGGGAATACGACAACGCCATCGACAACATCACAGAAACGAGCTATGGATACCCATACGACAGCGGAGAGCATACTTCGAATCCTGGTAAGCTCCGGATCCTGTCTCTTAATGTATGTGGTTTACGCACTAGACTCTGAAACCCTGATTTCGTTCACCACATAAACCAATATGATGTCCTGTGCCTCACTGGAACAAAGCTCTGTGACTTTGATGATGTTGAAATCGAGAATTTTAATATATTCTCTAACAACATAGGAAATGCCGGAGTTAAACGTGCGTCTGGAGGAATTCTCATTGCCGTGAAAGACAGTATGCAACAACATGTGTCGTTTGAACAGGCGACAAATGAATATGTATCATGGTGCACAATTGAAAGCAAATTTCTCAAACTTGAGGAAGATTTCATTCTAGGCTGTGTGTATATACCACCAGAAGGAAGCAAGTTCTATAACAACGACGTGTTTACTGCATTGGAGTCTGATATCATTGACAGGTGTAGAAAAAGTAAACTTGTATGTGTTTCTGGTGACTTTAACTCGCGTACTAAAACACTAAATGACCATATAGAAATTGATGACTTCATTGCCGAGCACACGATGGATGTTGATTTAAGAATAGACACTTCCCGAGCCAGGGATATTCCTATGCAGCGAGTTTCATTGGACGGTACAGTAAACGCGCACGGGTACAAACTGTTAGAAGTTTGTAAGAACACGGGCGTCTGTATAGTTAAGGGTTGAGTTGGTTCAGACCGGGAGACAGGTAGCCTCACCTGTAAGAACGCTAGTGTTGTCGACTACTGTCTGTCGACAGCTGAATTATTTCCCATTATAGGCAACTTTGTAGTATCAAAGTATGATAAAACATTCTCTGACATTCACTGTGCCCTAAATCTAACGCTTAATGTGACCCCTACTACGACCAATCCAACCACAAGGCGGTCTACTGAACACCCGCACAGTGAAGGTTAACAAATGGGACAATGAAAAAAGTTCTCAATATATACATTGTATAGACTCTATATATGTTGAAAACCTGTGTGATGAAATCAACAATTTGACGAAGGATGATTTCCAAGAATCTATTGATAAATTTACCAACTCTATTTGCGACAAATTAACATCTGCTGCTAAATCCACTTTTGGTTGTAAACGCACGTTTTATAAAACAAAACCAAGGTTCAATTATAAATGTAAATCGGCCAAAAAACAATACTACAAAAGTATAAGGGCATTTGGGAAACAGCCTTCCAAAGCAAACCACGACCTTTTTATATCGGCTTGTAAAAAATACAACAAAACCCTCAAAATCTCTAGCGCGGCTTACAAAAAGCAGTGTGCCGACAAACTTCGATTGGCTAAAAAACAGACCCCAAGTCGTTCTGGGGTATCCTAAAATCTTTCTCAAAAAAACGTAAAAATAACAATATTGAGTTGGATAAACTTTTCAATCATTTTAAGTGCATGAATGAAGTGGATGTAGTTGATGATGTAACTCTTGACACGAGCGAGCTTGGTGATTGTGAAATGTTAGATAAACCTATTACTGAGAATGAAATTGCGTGTGCTGTGAAAGCCCTTAAACGACAAGGCTTGTGGGCTTGATTGTGTTTACAACGAATACATAAAATCTTCGCTTGGTGTAATGATGCCTGCATACGTAAATATTTTTAATTGTGTTTTAAACAATGGTGTTGTACCTGAAGCTTGGGTAACAGGTTATATAAGACCAATTTTCAAAGGCAAGGGGGACCCATCAAAATCCTGATAACTACAGGGGTATTACCATTGTAAGCTGCTTGGGCAAATTATTCACCTCAATTATTTCGGACAGGCTTCAAAATTACTCAGAGTCCATTCAGTTGATAAATAAATCGCAGGCAGGCTTCCGTAAATCCTTTTCAACTATAGATCACGTTTATGTTCTTAAATCACTCATCGACATATACAAAAAATCTTAACAAGAAATTATACTGCACCTTCATTGATTTTAGCAAAGCTTTTGGCAGTGTTTGGAGAAATTGGTTATGGATGAAATTGATCAAATCTGATGTAAGTAATAAATGTTTTATAGTTATTCATAATATGTATCAGCAAATCAAATCATGTGTTAAACTCAACAATGTCATGTCACCCCTATTCTCATGTAACACTGGTGTTAGACAGGGGGAGAATTTATCACCGTTTTCATTTGCGTTGTACATAAATGATTTTGAATCCTTCCTGTGTGAAAACAATGTACAAGGCCTTACTATTGTAAATAGCTTAATTAATGAACAACTTGGTATGTATATTAAGCTACTGGTTTTATTATTTTCGGATGATACTGTTCTACTAGCAGCAAACGCAGAAGATTTGCAGTTAACTTTGGATAGATTCTCAGAATACTGTGTTTTATGGAAACTTAAAGTTAACATTAACAAAACTTAAGATTATGATATTTTCAAAAGGATATGTTAGGAATAAGCATAAGTTTCTAATTTGTAATGATGAAATTGAGGTTGTTCGAGAATATCTATATTTGGGAATATTGTTTAATGCTAATGGTAAATTCACAAAGGCAATTAAGAGACTTTCGGAACAAACATCAAGAGCCCTGTTTTCCATCTTTAAATTATCCGAAAACTACAAATACCAATTGATTGTCAACTAAAACTTTTGGATCAATGCATCTTGCCAATCCTACTTTACAGTTCGGAAGTGTGGGGCTATGAAAATTCAATCATCTTGGAAAGAACGCACTTAAAGTTTTGTAAATTTATTCTTAAAGTAAAACAATCATCCCCAAATTTTATGGTATATGGTGAATTAGGCAGATATCCTATTGATGTTCTTATAAAAGTAAAAATCATCAGCTTCTGGTGTAAAGTTACAACTGAAACTAGTAAATTTCCCCACATTCTTCATAACATTATGAAATTGAGATCATCTCTCCAGAATGCTGATTTCGACCAACTAAAGCAGTCCAAAATATTCTTCAAAACGTCGGGCTCTCCTATATTTGGCAATCTCAAAAGTTCCCTAGCATCGACTGGTTGAAACATGATGTCAAAAATTCATTAATTGACCAGTTCAAACAATCATGGTATGCTGATGCCCAAAATTCATCTAAAGGAAAATATTATCATCTATATAAAACCTCACTTACTTTAGAACCTTATCGTCTAGATCTACCATCAAAATTTCGTATCTGGTTAACAAAATTAAGAACTTCTAATCATAGATTACCCATTGAAACGGGACGATGGTTTAATATTAATCTAGGAAACAGAACATGTACAATTTGTAAAAATAATATTATTTGTGACGAGTATCATGCTATTTTATCCTGTACACAGCTTAATGTTGAACGTAAGAAGATACTTCCCTCTTATTTCTGTAATAATCCACATATGGACAAATTTATCTTACTTATGAAATCAAACTATACCCCACTCCTATTGAAACTTTCACTTTTTGCTAAAACTGTGCTTAGACGCTTCTAAATCAAAATACCTACCCATATGATATTGTATTTAAACGACTGTATGTTCTCTATATCATTCTGTATGATTTTCGAGAATAAACAATTCTGTACAACGGTACAAGAATCTGTATCGAAACGTCGCACTCACTAACAAAAAGAAGTTGGTATCCATAAAGTTTGTTCTATAAAATATATTTTTGTTGTATATATAATGTCTAAAGGAAAAACATTCGTTAACGACGCATACCACGCCACCGTGGTCACCGGTCTAGCCGTAGGTCACGCTCGTTTAACAAAAATGGTTCTCAAGCAACCTACGATCAAGCTCGATTTCGATCTGCAGGGTATGGTCATGCTCATCATGAATTTGGGTATGGCGATGGCCACAAGGACGTTCTATATTTTAAAGTAATACAAACATATATAGAATGGCTGCGATCGCCATGATGGTCGGCGGGGCTTTAGTCAAAGCCATGGCATGTTCCGGGAGCAATTACCTTTTCTCGAATTTACGAGAGTCATTAACGATCAACTTGAGCGTGAAAACCGTGCCGTTCGAACGTTCAAGAACGTCGATGACGCCGCCAAAGAATACTACCTGCAGTTGATAACCGGTAAACAGCTAGAACCTCTCAATGATGAACCCACACTCTCTCAGTATTACGCGCCTTCCCCGGAACAAAACAATCGAGAACTGATCTTCGTCGCACTGGGTCTAGCAGCGACCGTGTTAATTGTGAAACAATTAGATTAAATATTCATATAAATATAACAAAGATGAGACCCACTCCGTATCGTTGTCAATATGTACTTATGGGGAAAACTGACTGGGGAATTGCAGGACTGAGGAGTACTGCTGTATACACATGAAGACTATCAGAAATGGTTTCCTGAACTACATGTGCTCTGTGTGTGGTATTGGAGTGAAATGTTATTACCGTTTCTGTAGAGCCCACGGGTCGAACGTGGTCCGAAACCAACTTATTTACCAGAAGACGAAAAGATTATTTGAACGAACGTAAGCGCCTCCTCAGAATGAAACGTTAGAAAGGCTTTATTTTTTTAACCTGGCAGATAAGGCTGACGGAGTTACCTCCCCTCCATAACCGGGGAGTCAATTAGAGATTGGGTTTGCAAGTAAGTATAACAATGACCGATCTACAGTTCGTGCGATCTACTAGAACCTCGAAAGATTATCTGAGCAGCCGGCGGATGAAAGTAGCCCAAATTACACCCGTCACCTATAATCACAAACCTATAATCACCAGCAAACTAGAAGAGGAACTGAACGACTTGGGACACTTCAAATTTCGATTCGTATTGAAAATAACGCGGACTGATTGGGCCTTGGGGGTTGTTTTCCCCACCACAGGTTGACGAAAAATCACCACTCAACCGGAGATAGATATGTATTTCAACACCTCATTACTAAACATACAAAAACACCAGGAACGTGTTGAGTACAGAAAGCATATCTAAGCATAGCTGACTACAACGCTGAAGTGGACCTATTATTGCCACCCCTCCACATGGTGAAAGTGAAAAAAAAACAAAAAACATTTTATGCGCGCTTCAATTGTTTTTACTCAGTAAATAAGGCTGGTAGAGTAACCTCCCTTCATAACCGGTGACCCAATCAGAGATTGGGTTTGCAACTTAGTATAACAATGTCTACTGTTCGAGAGCTTAAACTAATTGCACGAGAACCAGGTGTAGTTGGTTACTCCCGATTGAAGAAATCTCAGCTGTTGAAACTGTGAAACAACTCAAACTCCAAGCGAAAGAGCTGGGGCTGAAGGGTTATTCCCGCCTGAGGAAAGACGTGCTAGTCGAATGGCTGCATGAACCCGTACAACCTCTTCCCACTGTGAACAACTCAAACTAAAAGCGAAAGACCTGGCCCCGGGATCATGAAAGTCTGAACATTGCTTAGCACGAAATTTGTCTTAAGTTCGGTTGTTTTTGCTTAGCTAAGACTCGTGCTAAGACTGGATCATGAAACGGTCTTAGCAAAATCTTATGTGAGACTAAGCTTAAGTCTGTCACCATGGCAATGCTGGCAATTCTCAGAATGCTATCAGCATGTGAGGGGATTCTTTAGTGAAAGAAGACCACAAGGCACCTGCACGCACCTGTCCATCCACGTTAAATAACTAGATATCAACAAAAAGAACGTGTGTAATATTTTCGCGTATGTACGGTAACAGCGCAACCCTTTAGCAAACGGAGACGCGAAGATTCCGTTGTTTGTAAACACACAGCTCGTCTGCTTTAGCAAATATGGACGCAACAAGTAAAAGAAAAGTCAACTGGACAAAGGCAGAGGAGGTTATCCTAGTCGAGGAAGTGACTAAGAGGGAGGATCTTCTCTTCGATCGTTTGGACGGAAGCCAAAGGAGCACACTGAAAAAAAACCAAAGCCTAGGAAGAAATCGCCGCCCCATTAACTCGTAAGTAGCTGGACTAATATAGTTTCTAAAATACTCCCCAACCTCAATGTGATTTCGACACACGTGCACACAAAAACCTTCTAGTGTTTATTTGTCAAAGGATTATTGAAATATCAGTTTATTTTGAATTATCATTTAGGATAGAATTTGACCCAAGACGTACTATGTAAACAGTGACCATGCAGACAGTGACTGTTAATAATCCAACATGGCTTATCAAACATATCTACGTATCTCGTATACATATTGTCATATAACCTGCACATCCCAGAAATAACAGGCTAAGAGACCTTTGTTTGTTGCAGAAGGGGTCGATCTGGACTCAGAACTCTGAGTGAAATAAGGAAAAAGTATCAAAATATCCAACAGAAAGGTAAAATTTATATTCTGATACTTGAAATCAATTCCTTTACAGCATACATTTTTATTTAATTTCCATCTGACCAAAATCATTATGTAATATGAAACAGTAATATAATATATTACAAATAACTGATATGGAACTGTCTATATTAATATTGCAAGCTTCACATGACACAACTTCATATCAGAATATATAGTTTATTGTTCCAAAATGCAATTAATTTTACTGTTATTGATGACATCATGTTGAACATTCTCAGTTATGTACAATACGTGTGTATCATTCCAACATGTTATGATTTCATAATGTATTTACAAGAATGTATATTTTTTAGCCAAGGCAAAGAGAAGCTTGTATATGACACCCCCAACAGGTGGTGGACCAAGAGCCAATTCCCCATCTGTACCCGAGCAACTAGTGCTGTATAATTTGGAGGGGAGACCAAGTTTGTGTGGGGTGGATGGCGGGATTGACACAGAAGGTAAATTGATTTATACAAGTTGTTAAAAACATACAGATAAATATGTGAAAGGTTTGAAATGTAACATCATGAAAAGTAAATACCAATTGTTGCAGTTATTGAAAAACAGAAAAAATACCTTTTCACATAAAGTTTACTTTGGTTTGCATTTAGTGATTATGCAATTCCAATATAACACAACATCATGATGCTTGATCTGGACAATACCGGTTGCATTTGTTAATTTCTTTCCAGATGAAGATGGCAACGTGATCAGTAGAGATCATGCATACAAGCATAATATATTCTATTATATTAGCTTTAGGAAACAGTTTATATTGTAACTGACTGTGCAATTGTTGTCCACTGTGAAGAATTGAAACATTTGCATAAAATGTGCTAATGAATTTCAATTTCACATATACATATGTTCATTTTACATTTCTAATTATGATACACTTGGTGCTTGGAACATCTTTTACTCAATAACATGTAATGCTTACGTTCTATTTCTGTTCAATAGATTTGACATAATGATAGAGAAGTTCATGTTTGAAAGAATAAATAATGACTTTAGTAATTATTGTTTTCAGACTTCATGAATATCTCAGAAACTGCTGAAGCCCCACATGATGGAGCAACAACCATTGAAGTTGATCTGAACTCGGCTGATGATATGGCCTTCAGCATCACTGACATCCCTGATCTGGACCCAACTATGATTTCAAGTTCTTTTCTGGGGGGTGAACCAGCTGGACATGTGAAAGTGTCAACTGAAGAAGAAATACTAAAAGAGGAACTAGAGAAAATTAAGGACAACTGATAAGAGAACAAATTCGAGTATTTAGGCTGCAGCAAAAATTGACAATATTGCAGATACGAAATATTGACCCAACTTTCAGCTTAACAGAGTAATATTGCAACTTCAACTCTGAGTAATTAAATGTTCTATCTAATGTTTTATATAAATTAACAACTTTCTTCTGATTTTTTTTGACAGAATGATTAATTGAAATAGCTATGGGCAATATGGTCTCTGATACTGAAGCCATCATTTCCCTGAAGCTGCAGCTGTTGGTGATCTGTCAATTCATCTACATCATTGATTATAATATCTTGTTTCAAAATTCCTATATTATGTAATATTACAAATGAGATAACATATTTACAGGCTCTGGTTTGATTGATTCTCAATCCAGTAGACAGACAAGGGAAGCGTCTTTTTAAAATGCCAAAGGTCTGTTCAATGAGTACACGTGTCCTGCAGAGAGAATAATTATATCTCTCTTTATGCCTCAGATCGCCATTATTGTGGTAGGGAGTTATCAGGTAGCATCTACAGGGGTATCTAGAGTCCCCAAGCAGGAATCCACCATGAAGACCTGAAATACATATTCATATTCATTTATCTTTAACACTTTGCATAGTTATGACCTGATTAAACACTAAATACAGAAGCTAAGACTTATAACACAAAATTAGTATTTCAGCTGTGACAAGGAAATCTTTGCCAATGCTGATATTGTAAAGTTCTTGATAACAAATTCAACTTGGGTCACACAACATATTGTAATATTTGCTATAGCCTTCATTTTATACTAGTTCACGATACGGGATATGTGACACAAATGATAGAGTGAAAGACGCTCTGTATGCAGTTAAATACATCAGGGGGTTGCACTTATGAATTAAATACAAGTCTGTATCATCGATGTGTATATGTAAATCAAAATAGTTTTCTACAATGTTCAGGAACTTTATCACTCTACATTGACCTACATGTGACATTTAAGTTTTGTCACTATGTATTATCACCATATTTTCTGATATAAACAATAAATATATTTACTGACATGTTGCATTTTGGACCATCAGTTTAGCTGAAGTGAAATCAGTATATTTTAAATGTTATCGTCTGTATTGTTATAATCTGAGGACAGTACACTTGTTCTATAGGCATCTGGAATGACAGAAGAAATCTTGAAAACTTGAATACTTACCTTTTTCAAAATTATGACAGAGCTTACACTTCCTGAATATCCGTGCATCATGGCATGATCCGGGCCAGTTGGCCACACAGTTGGTGATTAGAAACTTGGGGTCACAAACCATCTGAAGAAAATGCATTCTGTATTTAGAATCCTATAAGGAGATTTGTTTTAGACAAATTTGATATATTTGAGGGGGAAAGGAACTGGAGTCTTGGAATTTGTTGAAATATTAGACAGGAATTTAATCTATTAACCAGAATATTTTTGATTAAAAAGCACCCATAACCATGTGGCACAACATCTTTTAACAATCTGGATTGCATAATTTTGTTTTTTTAAATATAATCAGGGACAATGTTCTTTATTCAGCTACACCCAAGCTCCTCCCCCTTTGGAATATGAAATGGTTGATCCTTGCTCCATATCACAATTTATTTACATAAAATTGATAAGGACATGCACATCACATGCATTCAATATCCCATATTTTATATGTATGTTAATAAACATAATTATCTTTCTTTGTCAACATCTGTTTTTTTATGTAATATTGGAGTTGGTGTAATTATTCTGAAACTGGATATGTAGTAGTATTCTTATATATATTTACAGGTGTATGAATTCAGTGTTTCTGGAAATTAATACATTTATTGAAAATCCAAATGGAACACAGTCATCAAATTATTATTTCAGTTACCTGAACATTAAGAGAGTGAAATCCCTTCAGCTTCGTTTACCTATGGATTCGCAATCCTTATATGTGTGCAATCGACACAGCCGAGCACTTTTGGAAATCCTGAATAAAGTAAAACAAACTTATACAGGCGATCCCAGACTACTGCTTGAATCTATGAAGCAGAGAAACGTATCGTAATGATTTTAGCACGAATACGGTATGTTCATTTATAGGTGGCATCAGTGTCGTGTGCTAATTTTAGATCAAAATGGCTGGCTCCGTTGACTCTGGAAAGCACTGTATGTATCCTTATCATGAATATGTTTATTCAGATTATCATGTTAATGCTCAAATGTGATTATTGGACGTATTACTTACCGGCAATAGCATGGAAAGCGCGTTTCACGTCAAGTGATCTTTGGCCTGTCGGAAAAGCGATGAATCGGGTTGAGAGTCTGCAGAGTGAATCTGTCACTCTTCGGACACACCTGCCGGCTGTGGCCTTGTTGACAGAGAACGACTGGGCCACTAATAGGTGAAAAGCACCACTTGCAACGAACTGAAGGAATATCAGTACTTGAATGATGGTTGGGAGACTGTGAGAACGCTGGTTGGGATGTGCAAGTTCATGGCTGATTACATCAACAATGAAAAAAATGGTAGAACGAAGAAATCTGTATCTTTCAAAGAGTGATCGTCGCTATACATGTCTATAGGGTTGAAACGATCCCGAAAAGTCCTCTGAATATGTAGTCTATTTCTCGAATCCTACGAACGGGGCGAATCACTTCAGCCATCTTTACTGCTACAAACATTGTCTTAAGTCTACTCAGGGGCAGTCTTAGGACTTAAGATCAAATTTGGTCTTAGACTTAGATTTTCTCAAAGATCGAGCTTCGTGATCCCCGATTTAAGACTAAATTTAGTCTTAAGTCCAAATTTTAAGACTTAAGACAAAATATGGACTTAAGACACTTTCATGATCCCTGGGCCTGGGCCTGGTGTGTTATTCCCGTATGAGGAAACCCGAGCTCGTTGAACTGTTGCATCAACACAGAGTCGTCGATCTACAGTTCGTGCGCACTGAACACGCTATAGGTAATTATCTGAGAGGCTGGCGGATGAATGTAGACAAACCTATATATATCGACGACGTCAAACCTCTGATCGCTGACAAAGTCAATGAGGAACTGAACGACCCGGGAAGCCGCAAATTTCAAATTACGGTGAAAATGTCGCTTGATAAACAGCAGACGGACGGTGCCGTTGAGTACGTTCAGCCTTACTTCAGAGGTAAACAAGAAATTGCGACTCAACCCGAGATGATAGACGCGTCCATCGACACCTCGTTGCAAAAAATACGAGAATACCTGGAAGGCTACACGCACAGGGGTTCCGGGTGGGTCGTGGACAGAATCGATAAGGTCTATCTAGACGTAGCTAACTACATACCGTTCAAAGGCGGATCGTACCTGGGCTTGCCCCTTACTACAAGAAAAAACAAGCCACGGTCAACATCAAAAGCAGAGGTAATATTTGTTTGAGGTTAGCGATCAGATCCGCATTGTTTCCGGCTAGCGTTAATTCGAATAGACATTCGAGCTATCCCAAAGACGACGGAAGCAACTGGGACGGTATAGGCGAACCCACCCCCATATTTCAGATCACCAAAATCGAAAAACAGAACTATACTATTTCTATGAAAATATATTAGACCCACGACTGTTGTAAATCTATTTTAAAATTTAGAAGTTACGAACGTCACTACTTATACGAAAATATATTAGACCCACGACTGTAGTAGTTATACAGGGGCGCGTACGGCCTCGATTCCACTCTGAGGATTATTTATGGTTAAATAAGCTCCCTCGATGTTTAAAAAATGTTGTCTTTGGTTAGCGATCTTGTTGTGGATGTGGTTTACCATCAATTAAAGAAATGACATATAATGACAGATTACACTCCGTAGTGACAATGCCGCTGGAAGGAAGACCATCCCCGATGTTTTAAACGGTGTGGCAGGGAAGATCTGACTTCATAAATATCTCGTGCAATCTTTCGGATCAGTGGTGGTAAGTTGTCCTGTGCATGGAGCCCGGGCCACAAATCACAGGGCGCGGAGAGTTCGCACATGGGTAACGGTGTTCGGCAGCTTGTCTCCTGACAGTTTCGAGGAGAAATGGGTACCCGGTGGGATAACTGATGTAATCATTAACCTCTAGCGCTTCACAGGCAACTTGGGTTATCGGGGGGAATAATAATCACATTGTTTGGGCGCGTCTTGCATGCATTGAGCATGGAGAACTGAGCATGATGAATGATGAAAAATGGACTATTAAAGACTATCGAGAAAAAAATTCAAGTGAACTATTAAGACTCTGTCGCCGCAAATAGCTTTACTCCCTCACTCATTCACTCACTCACTCACTCACTCACTCATGGGATCACTCACTCATGGGATAACTCACTCACTCACTTCATGGGATCACTCACTCACTCATGGGATCACTCACTCACTAAGACTTTATCTCAATTACGAAGTCATGTTCAGACATACCAGAAAACATGACGACAGGTTGATGCATGTATCTAACAATATGCTAATATTTAATCTTTAATCGCCTTCTTGCACAAATGTAGTGGCTGTGGGCTACTTTGTTCATCCTGCACAACAGGGATTTCACGTCTATATGTCAGCAACGAACACTAAAGTAAGGGCTGACGAGCACGTAGAAAACGCCAACCGTCTTGTGCACTTTGTCTGTAGCGCTCATTTACCTCAAGATATCCGATATTCAAACAATATGTAGTTATCACAATATGTGTTGATGAACAAGGCAAACTATCATTGATTTCTTTATTACTAATTACTCACTCCTGACGCATGCCTGCTCCGCCTTGTGGTATCTGAGACCAGGGGTGCACATGCACTTTCCGTTGAAGCATACAGAACCATTGATGCAGCACTGGTTTTTATCACCACATGGCTGATACATCCCAACAGGTTCTGTAACATATAATGAATACATGGAAATTGTGCACCTTCGGTCACGGAGGAACAATTCATACGTGTCTTCTCAATAATCCCTGTTTAACAATCAGTCAATCTGTACAATAATTGGGCTAATTAATCAGGCAATGTACACCATGACTGAGTGAACCAGGCAATGTACACAACGACTGAGTGAACCAGGCAATGTACATATTGACTGAGTGAACCAGGCAATGTACACAATGGCTGAGTGAACCAGGCAATGTACACCATGACTGAGTGAACCACGCAATGTACATATTGACAGAGTGAACCAGGCAATGTACACATTGACTGAGTGAACCAGGCAATGTACACATTGACTAAGTGAACCAGGCAATGTACACATTGACTGAGTGAACCAGGCAATGTACACATTGACTGAGTGAACCAGGCAATGTACACAATGGCTGAGTGAACCAGGCAATGTACATATTGACTGAGTGAACCAGGCAATGTACTCCATCACTGAGTGAACCAGGCAATGTACACAACGACTGAGTGAACCAGGCAATGTACACCATGACTGAGTGAACCAGGCAATGTACACCATGACTGAGTGAACCAGGCAATGTACACCATGACTGAGTGAACCAGGCAATGCACACATTGACTGAGTGAACCAGGGAATAACATAATGACTGAGTGAACGAGGCAATGTACACCATGACTGAGTGAACCAGGCAATGTATATATTGACTGAGTGAACCAGGCAATGTATATATTGACTGAGTGAACCAGGCAATGTACACAATGGCTGAGTGAACCAGGCAATCTAGAGAATGGCTGAGTGAACCAGGCAATCTACACATTGACTGAGCGAACCAGGCAATGCACACATTGACTGAGTGAACCAGGGAATAACATAATGACTGAGTGAACGAGGCAATGTACACATTGACTGAGTGAACCAGGCAATGTACACATTGACTGAGTGAACCAGGCAATGTACACAATGGCTGAGTGAACCAGGCAATCTACACATTGACTGAGTGAACCAGGCAATGTACACCATGACTGAGTGAACCAGGCAATGTACACAATGACTGAGTGAACCAGGCAATGCACACATTGACTGAGTGAACCAGGGAATAACATAATGACTGAGTGAACGAGGCAATGTACACCATGACTGAGTGAACCAGGCAATGTACACCATGACTGAGTGAACCAGGCAATGTATATATTGACTGAGTGAACCAGGCAATGTACACAATGGCTGAGTGAACCAGGCAATCTAGACAATGGCTGAGTGAACCAGGCAATCTACACATTGACTGAGCGAACCAGGCAATGCACACATTGACTGAGTGAACCAGGCAATGTACACAATAACTGAGTGAACCAGACAATGTACACATTGACTGAATGAACCAGGCAATGTACACAATGGCTGAGTGAACCAGGCAATGTACACATTGACTGAGTGAACCAGGCAATGTACACATTGACTGGTTATTTCAGTCATTGTACACACTGCCTGATTGTAGACATTGACTGTAACGGTTCTTTATTCGGGTGATGCGACGGTTCAACACAAATATTTGTATCGCTTGACTTGCTTGACAACGATACAAGAATCTGTATCGAAACGTCGCATCATCCGAAAAAGAAGTTGTTTATCCATAAAGTTTTGTCCTTATCTGATTCTCCAACTTAAACATGCCACTCAAAGAAATTGACTGTAACATACACTGGATTGCTAATTAGTGATTTGAGCAGAGTAGGTTGATGTACAGAGTGATAGTGGGCAGTTTTGACCCCACTTAATCTGTGACAAAAATACAATCATAGACAAACGTCCCTTGAGTGAGGATTATTCAACCCGAATGCTAGCACTCATGACGCACTTCTCACGCAAGCTTGTTTCGATGAGTTGTAGGTGAATTCTGGATCACAAATGCACATTCCCCTGAAACACAGGAACCCTTGACGTAGCAGTCCATGGCATTTCCACAATGCCGATGCATGCTAGCAGATCCTGGACCAGAAAACCCCCAGAATAATTCAATTCAACCTGAACTCAGAAACTTTGACAATGACATCTTAGCTGATACAACTGAATGTTTAAACGTGATTCACGAGGAACACATACTAGTGGAACAAAGTAACTTGCATTATTTGGTGTATCCACTTTATTGCAAAAGAGAACAACATGATTTATGGTGTTTTCCTTCATCACGGTGTAACTGTTGGCATGATACTGTCATAATCTGTATGCTTTCACATTTGGCGTCGTGACACTCCATTTAAGAGATGTCTTGAAAAGTCAGTTCACAAATTCAGTATTGTGTTTCTCAACTGTTGATGCAGCCTTGACAACGATGACGCACAGACAACACTAAGCGATTGAACAAAACTTGGGGAATGTTGTTCCATGTCTGAACGGACGCTTGTCCAAATTCAGCTAACGTGAGTAGGTGATTCTGTGCTTGACGTAAACGTCTCCTCCCATTTCATCCCAAGTCGGAGAAAGCTGCTGGCCAGGGGAGTATCAGAATGTTCTGCTGTCTCAGGAAATCCGTCACAACACGGGCGACATGTGGACGGGCATTATCTTGCTGAAATGTGACGTTATGTTGAATCAACAGCTGCACATGAGGCACAATGATCTCATTCCTGTATCGCTGACAGGTCAGATTGCTATTAACAATCACAAGTTGTATCCGACCATGAGATGTGATGCGACCCCATACCATAACGCTTTCACCACCAAACTATCGACGTTGAACAACGCACGCGTCAGAATAAGCTAGGATAAGATTATTATCGACGGGGGAAATTTTGTTTACATTCATAAGAGCTCTGAAAAATTCAACAATCATAAAACATTTAATGGACAATATTAAAATTAACTGGTAACGCTAAGATTGACAACAACATAACATTATTAACATAAATATCAAACATAAAACAAAGTTAGCCCCATGCACCTAAAAGCAGTGTACGAAGTTTAAAAAGAAAACACGTGAGGAGTAAAATGTTAGGGCTTATTAAGAATTCGGATGCTGCATGGAACAAAAGATTTTGTGCTCCTTCGGTCAGTTCCGTGCACTCCAGGAACTAAACTGACGTAAGTCAGGAATGGTTCGAGCAGTCTAACTGGCAGTATGGAATCTATTCCTTAGATTGTTAAGCCGAATTTAGTTGTCTTGCTGGCATGACGTGGCCGGGCCGAAGAATATCTCTCTCGTGTTCACATCAGTTTTCAAACGTCTCCTAAGAGATGAGATCGTGTTTTCACAGACACAAAACCAGTTCATTTTCGACCATTCCAATCTCCAACACACACACACGCGTAGACACTGATATTCTGTACGCCTCCGAATGATGTACGCGCAGTTTATGTTGGAATTTGCGCGATACTTGACATCAAATGTCTTGCAAAGTGCTTTGCTACATGTTTACTTGGGGTCATTTGATATACCTTTTCAAATAACTAGTATTTTATGCCATGTTATGGTTTGCACAGTTATTTTTCCGTTAGTATAGATCATATTTGGCCTCACTATATCTGCAAAACTGACTTAAGTCTTACACAGCTTTTTGTGGGGGGCAGGGTTGAAGCTGTTTCCTGGTGCACACTTGCAAGTAAGTTCGAAGCATACAAACGTTCTGTTTGCTGGGCAGTCAGAGGTGGTTAAGGCTGCTGCTGACCAATGGACCTGTGCATGTTCACACTTATGTCAGACTGCATTTTATGATTACATACATGGCATTGTAATTTCACGAAACAGATTAAATTGTAAAGTGTATCATTTTGTAAGTCCAAACTTCCTAATCCCAAATGTGAGTGATTGAGTTTGGTTTTAAGCCGCTTTTTGCAATATATCAGCAATATCACGGCAGGGAAGACCTAACCAGAAATGGGCTTCACTCATTGTACCCATGTGTGGAATACAACCCGGGTCTTCGTCGTGACCCACATGTGAAGAGGTTACGTGTATAGTTAATTCTATCAATCTGAAAAAGATGACAGAATGTTCAAATAGTGGACATACATGCTCTCATTATGTTGAACATACGTGTCATCGTCATGGTTTTAGTGTACTAAAGATATTCGAAATTTAAAACCAACGTGTCCCCCTGTTGAAACCAATCATTCCATGAACTTAAACACCAGTGTCTATAAAAAACAACAAAAAACAAACAAAATAAAACAAAAAACAAACAAATACAAAAACAAATAATAATTATAGAAAAACAACAACAAAAAAACAACCCACACAAACAAACCCAACGTTTTCTGCATGACAACATAATATTGTGTGAATACTGACATCAAGATCCTGTCTGCACTTTCGTGTTAGGTGAACATAAATTTCACTCTGGTTAAACATAGTTCTGTGAGTTAATCACCATTATGATGTCCATATTTTTGCCCGGTTAGCTTGTCTGGTTAAACCAAACTATTGGTCATATCGATGTTTTTATTAATGACTTTCGCAATCGAACTATTAATATGTATCACCAGGAATGGCAATCACCTTTTAATAGTAGCACACGCTATGATTGTTATAGGACATTTATAACTTTACTACAACCATAAAATATTTATCTGTACTTAGATGCAACGATTTAAGGTATACGATTATAAAATTCAGACTAGGTTTGCTAAATTTAATGGTAAATGAAGGAAGAAAAATGTCCATCGAGAGGAATCAAAGAATCTGTCCATTATGCAAAGAAGCAGTAGAAAACGAAATTCACTTCACCTTTGTCTGTAAATCTTATGCTGACATTAGAAAGAAATATATACCGGAGTATTACCTGTCAAAGCCCCCCGATGTAGCTTTTAAATCGCTATTATGTTCTTGCAATGAACACAATATTAGAATTCTGTCATTGTTTATAAAACACTCCAGTAAGTTAAGATATGAATTGTTGAAACATTAGTTACAACTTACTTGTCAAAAATACTTATGTACAACTCTGTAAACTTTATATGGGCCCGAGGCCTTGAATACAATAAAATTCTTGTCTTCTTCGTCTTCTTGATAGGTAATTTAGGTCACCCACGCCTTCGCATTTCTGTTTGCTTTCTGCCTAGATTAATTCATTGACATCTTACAAAAGAAATGCAGTTCGCTCTACCCCCATGTAATAAAGGACATTTTTGTCCTGACCTATAATAGTTAAAGTACAAGGACGCAAGCCCTAGTTCAGGGCAATAGTGTACTTTATTACACTTCACATGGGGGTACAGCAAACTGTATTTTTTAATTACACATAAACACATTCTCTGTATATGGGATAGCGGTCTTCATACGAATAAATGATATGTCATTCGTCAAGTCACGTCTTTTTTGTGACTGTAACAATAGTACTCACTAAGAATACATAAATCAGAGGGTTACATTAAAAGGCAGCATAAGATAATGTAGCAATGTGATAGCAACCAAGTCAGTGATAACAATCTTGAAGAAGTAGCACCAGCTGTCAAACTTTCGAAAGTAGGCCAAGGCTGGATAATGAGGATGAACGTAATGATATTCAAACAACCGCTGTTCGTGAGATGAGTTAGTGAGTTTAGTTCAACGACGCTTTTAGCAATATTACGGATGTGACGGATGACACAGGACATGGGCTTCACACATTGTAATCATGTTGGGAATCAAACCCGCAGCTTCGTTACAAACGAACCATTCAACCACTAGGCTAATGTGAGATGACCGAAGCTCACGCCTGCCCATTTATGAATGTTTCAAAATACGTTTTGGATTGTCCTACACAATCTAAGATGAATCACTATAATAAAATTACAACATATATTTTGCAATGAATGTTACTGTCATACCAGATATACTCATAATACCTGTTTAAAGGTGAGGATCCTCCATTTTGTATCCCTTGTGATGAAAGAATCACGGTCAAGCATGTCCTGCTTGACTGTGTTGAATATTCCATCACAAGGGATATCTATTTCAAATCTTTTTAGTAATATAAGTTCTCATTTAATTATAGCATTTTTTAAAGAATTAGATTTGTTAACTGATTTGTAAATATATAAATATTTTATTATTGGTAATTTAAATTAGTTACTGAGATTGTTAGTGGCTGTACCCTCAAAAGGGGTTAAAGTATTGTAAAGTTATTGTCCCCCTGAGAGGGTACGTAAGTCCCAAAACATTGAGTCAATTTAAGTGTACCATGTTTTGAATCGTAATGTTTTTGTGTTTTTAATGTATGGCTAAAACAATGAAGGATCTTTTACAAATGTTAATTATCAATTAATTATTGTTTTTGAAAAAGGAATTGATTTGTTTTATGAATTCTGATTAACGTATTTTGTAAATAGACATAGTTTAAAGATTGGTAATTTAGATTAGTAACTTAAATTGTTAGTGGCTGTACCCTCAAATGGGGTTAATGTACTGTAAAAAAATATTGTCCTCCTGAGAGGATACGTAAGTCCTAACACTTTCAAAGCAAACTGTAAATTTGCCATATATTAAACGTAGTATCTTCGTTCTTTTAACTGCCGGCTACATTTTCCTACAATCGCCAATGGCTGAAGGGATGGTGTAAATCAAGCTAGGGTCCGTGCAGGTAGCAAAGGCACTGTAAGTCCCCATGGTCCCTAGTATGGTGATCTACCTTTAGCAGTTGTTGGCGATTACTGGCCCATTTTTACATTGTTTTGTCCAAAAATAGTTTTCTACTTTTAAATTTATATGCTAGTAAGTTTTAACTCATCTTGTGATAATCTAGTGATCTTACTGTCTTTCGTTGTCAGGGTGTTATATATTATCTGTATATATTATTGATTTAGAACTAGTTTTAGTCACGATGTGGCTGAAATATTGCCAATTGACATTAAATTTTAACTCACTCACTCAAGATCTGGGTTAGATTTGGTCTTCAGTAACCCATGTTTGTCATAAGAGGCAACTAACGAGATCGGGTGGTCAGGCTCGCTGTCTTGGTTGACACATGTCATCGTATCCCAGTTGCGTTGATCGATGCTCTTGCTGTTGATCACCGACTTGTTTGGTCCAGACTTGATTACCTACAGCCATATAGCTGAAATATTGCTGAGTGCGACGTCAAACTAACCAGCCGACCCTCTCTTACATCATCACCCTTACAGACACCTGTTGTAAGGGGGTGGGGGGTGGTGGTGTCTGGACAGACTATCCTCCATTTTCTTTTTATGACGTAACATAGGTGTGACCTTTGTGTGACCTAATCGATTGTTGAACCCCACCCTCCACTTTCCGGCCTAGGTGTGTGTGTCACCTTCAGGTTCAAGTGGTCTGTGATTATTATTCAATTATCTTATGAGTGGTATGAGTTTGCCGACTCGAGTGTTCACACGACAAACTAATGTTGTCTCTGAATATATATAATTTTGATAGTAACAAACAAGCCTGTTTAAATTGAAAAGGAGCCCTAATGACCCCAGAGATTCAGAACCTGAGGACATCTAGACTTGTTTTATTTAGGGTTTTAGCACTGCAGAGAGGGCATGTGGCAGTAGGGAAAATAATGTGGTTCAGGGACTATGAGACAGACTAAGCATACGCATTCAAGGTAGAATTAATTTCACACAATGAGGGGGAATTTAGCTGCTATTTATAAGGTCAAAATATCACAGGGCCATGAGCCGCCATGAAAGGAACGAGTTCAGGGGTGAGAACCTGGTCGCGGCAAGCAGCAGCTGTGAGGTTTCCACAGATGACCAGAAGTCGGGAACGGTTGTTCCCACAGAAAGCACCCCACACCATGCAACTTCCGCCCCCGAATCTGTCGACTTCCTGTGCACAACATTGGGCATACCGTTCATGACATCGTCTCCAGACTCTATGCCTGCCGTCCGCGAATCTGAGGGTTAACCTGGATTCATCGTTAAAGACGACTCGATTCCAGTCTCTCTGGGTCCATCGGAGGTGACGTTGGGCCTACGGCAGACGTTGACGTTGATGAAACAGCGTCAATATTGGCTCACGATATGGACGTCGAGAATGGAGATTGGCAGCCCGCAACCGATTTCGAATGGTCGACGAGGACAGTCGACCTCTAAACATCCCAGCCCTGGGTCGTGTAGCCGGCAGAAATCTGTCACGTAGGTGACGTAGGACGATCTTCTGCTCGTGACGTCACACCTGGACGACACGACCTTGGGGGATGAGAAGTGGTGCCAGTTTGTTGTAGACGACCTCGCAAGTCATACACAGTACGACGGCTGCATCCCATTGCTCTTGCGACGTCAATAACTGATCTTCCAGCTTGCAACATGCCAACGGCACGTTCACGTTGCACAATTGACAATCGTGGCATTTCAAGTACCATTAGAACTGTGGTTTAAAAAGGTGTTTTTTTTTCACTTCTTGAGGCCAATGCAAACACGTGCAAGAAGAAATATTCGATGCGAAGATCACGTGATCGACTGCACGTGCAAAACCTGATTTGGCACTAACGTCATTTGCACGACGAATGGATGGGTTTGAGTGGGTTTTGCTAACGTTTTTCTAGAGTCGAAAGATAGGGATCCCATTTCGGATACATAGATGTATCATCAGAGAAAAAAAAATCATTATTTTTAAAAATTACATTTTGTGAAGTTTCTTTTTTGACTCAGTATATATTAATACATGTTTCCGTCCTTGAAGTCATTAACAAGAATTATGCATTTTCTGCAGTTACTTGTGAATTGAACTTAATGAAGGGTCATCTTATTAATGAGTATCGGGGAAATTATATTCATCTATAAATTAGACGCAGCTTCATGTTTTTCAAGACATCTTTCCGGAAAATGCGTCTGTGAAAGCGTTCAGATAATGACGATGTTGGACATTATTATTCATGAGATTCTTGTCAAAAGTAAGGTCGAATAATATATCGTTTTTATACAGCAGTGTTGGCCCTTGGGCCTATAGTACGAATACAGTTTGATTACTTGCACGTGGTGCTAGTAACATATTAAGTTTCTATTGGTATTGAACGCATATTTTAGATAAAAGCTATGGTATTAATTACACAACATCTATATTGTTTGATGTTAAACGATTTGGCAATGTGTGTTCATACATTACTATGTTTGACAGACTTGGAAATAATTAATAAATGATATTGATAGCATCTTCACGACTTGGCCATACAGTCATGACAATTTAAGGAGTGAATAGTGAGCGATAGGTCTTGTGTGATTTCAAAGATTCATTAAGACTGTAGCCGTCTAAGCGTAACTCTTTGTGTAATATTTATACATTTTCTATCCACGGACAACATGCTTCTAATATTAATATTATTTTCATGGATTCATCATATTTTATCTATAGCTGTGCTATAGTTTTTAACTGAAATGTCTTTTCTGTTGCTGGCATTGAAGTAATTCCCACACAGAGCAGGGATCATATGTCTTTGAAATATAAATTATGCAAACGGCTGGAACCTTGTTTTCCAATACAAAATGTTCGTAACGCTACAACATTCGCGTGCCTATGAAGAACTATAGAGTTGGCCTCAACCATTGGCTGGATTACATTCTCTTCGTCAGCAGAGAAATTTCGACTGTTTCCTTGGGGTGCAGGCGACATTTTGCGTTTCCATTTTTGGTAAACCGGAAGTAAACGGAACTATGGGATATATAGAAGCTAAACAGTGACGTTAACCACACTGTTAAACTTTGACGGCGACGTTAGCTAACGGCATGACTAACCATGTTTTGAACACGCATATTTAACGTTCGGTTACCTAACCGCCGGTTAAGGATTTATCCGGCCGTTAGGAGTTAACCGGCGGTTAAGATAACCGAGTATTGAACAACCGGGCCCAGATAGATAGTTAGTTAACCAACTAACTACGTTTCCACGAACGCCATCGTTTTCTAATTTGTGCAATAAACCTTTATGCCATGCCCTGTAAAAAGCTTTTGAAATATCACAAAACAGCATACAGTAAAGGTGGTGATTATCTAGGACTGAGCATATATTATTATAAATCTCTATGTTGAGATGTAGTAGAATGACTAGCAGTAAAACCTGAATGGAATTTACTTAAAATCTTATGTTCATGAAAATGGTCGTGCACATGTTTTACCATTATTCTTTCAAGGATTTTCCGAAGGAAAGGTATTAAACTAATAGTTCTGTAATTAACATGTTATATTTGGGAATACACTTTCTTAGTAAAGTACCAATTCTAGTACTTTTTGAGTTGATTCCCATCCGGGATTCGAACCCACACCCTCAGAGTCAGGCACCTAATCGCCAGCACACAAAGTCTGACGCCTAGACCGCTCAGACACCGCGGCGTCCACAAAAATGGAAGTCGGACAACTGGTAGTCCAGACTGAGGCCTTTGTGTACCCCTCTGATAAGTGTTAATTGGCACGGCTCCTTTGCTTTTTGTTTTTAAATAGCTCAGAATTATTCAGAGATCGAAATGCTTTTTCCTTAGACGTTTTCATTTCTTTTAAGCATGTTATGAGGGGCGTTGAAAAACTAGTCAAACTAACTATATTCTCGATTTCCAATGATTGAAAAAAGCTTCCATTTTATTTTGAAGGAATCACTAGCAAAGTCATATCCAAAATTCCATGTGGGTAATGTGGATAACGAGATATTAGTCATCACAACATTGGGTATCATGTTTCTTGCAAATTTGCAGAAAATGGAAAACAATCTCCCATTTGGTATCTAGTAATAGTAATATTCCACTTATATGGCGCTCACATCCAGGCACATTGCCTGCTCATGGCGCTACGTACATTACTATCCCCGATCATAGGACGCTATCGTAGTTTCCGATACGTTTTCAACTCCCTGGGGACTGTACAGCCATGCTGCCATGAACTAAACACTCACATTGCCAGCACATACTCACGGGTACCCATTTTACAGCCGGGTGAACTGAGACAGTGTAGATCTAAGTATCTTGTCCAAGGATACTACGCAAATGTGCCCATCTCGGGAACCGGGCCTCGGTGCCTCCTCGAAACAGGGCCTTCAGCGTGATAGGCAGCACTGATAATGGTATACGCTCAGATAGTATCATATAAAATATGTTCAGCATGGTATTGGATGACACCCCGCCATCACCAGCATTCAAAGATTTGGATTGCTTGATTTACATTTAGACGGGGACTGTTTTTTTTCAGGACACCCTAATTTTAAATTTTCAAAAACATTGTGTCGAGATATACAACATATTGAGAGCTGCCACTTGAATATCTAAGTTTAACTTTTACCAACATACAACATGTTTTTTGAACATGTTTCAATTGGTGTTGGGGGATTCCCGCCAATACACCTTGATATAAAATTGAATCAAAATCTATTAATTCTTTCCTAAGTTCGCGGCTACCAAGCTTGGCATGTGCAAAACTGTTACACCGTCGCTGTGACCTTTAAAATGACCTCAAAATCCATCATTTCTTTCTCGAGTTCTTTCAGTAAACCGAAGGGGGAGTCATTTGAACAAGCGATGGTAGTTTCAAATTGCCTTTTTGTGCAGTTTAATCTCTAAGTTTGATTCTAGCCGACCTCTACCAATTTCAAACATACAAAAAGGTGTCTTGCATATTTTGTTTCCTGAAGTTTAATTTGTGATGCATTTCATTGCTAGTCAGCTAGGCTATTCCATTTGTCCGAACCAGAACATACGGAGATAGATCATTTAGCAGACCGGGTGCTGTACTCTGGAATTGATTACCTGAAAATGTCAGAAAATCGGAAAATATCAACAGTTTCCGATCTTGTCGCAAAACCATCCTCTTCAAACGAGCATTCGACAAAGCGCACATGAGCAGGATATGTAGCGCTATATAAATGTCTAATTTGATTTGATTTGATACCGTTAGAAACCCACCCCCAACCCCAACGAGTTTGGTGAAAGTTCGGGTTATACGGGAAAGGATTTACAGTGGTTTATGAAAGAACAGATTGACATACAGCTAGATGAAGATATTGACATCTCAGCCATATCGTGACGAAAAGAATTTATACAATATAAAGAGAAAACGTTTTGAAGATTAAAACCTGTCGACGATGGATAGTCAAAATACTAGAGAATCACAGATATGAATAAAACTAGCGAGCAAAGCTAAAACATTTCAATTAAAGATGACAATACAGTATAAAACACGGGCTATAGATCGCCAACAATTGAAGGTAGATCACCATACTAGGAACCATGGGGACTTACATTACTTTTGCTATCTGCATGGACCCTAGCTGGATTTACACCATCCCTTCAGCCATTGGCGATTGTAGGAAAATGTAGCTTTGTTAAAAGAACAAGACAAGTAAATTTACATTTTACTTTGAAAGTGTTAGGACTTACGTACCCTCTCAGGAGGACAATAATTTTACAATACTTTAACCCCCTTCGAGCGTACAGCCACTAACAATCTAAGTTACTAACCTAGATTACCAATCTTTAAAATATGTCTATTTACAAAATACATTTATCGGAATTTATCAAACAAATCAATTTCTTTTAAAAAACACAATAATTAAATGATAATTAACATTTGTAAAAAGATCCTGCATTTTTTTTACATTGAAATATTTATCCCTTATGATGGAGAATTCAACACAGCCAAGCAGGACATACTTGACCGGGGTTCTCTCATCACAAAGGATACAAAACGGAGGATCTTCACCTTTTAATAAGTATTTGTGAGTATAGGGCGTATGGCCAATGCGACATCGTCGCATGATGACCTCCTCAAATCTCGACTGACAACCGGAGTAGGTGTAACCAATATAAGGTTTACATGGGTGTCCCATTTCTTCTGCATCAGATCACGGATGTAAGTTCTATTGCTAGCTTTGTAATCAGAGTATGGAATAAGACGTGTTGTCACAGATTTACTGAGTGTGCCTTAGCAGCAAGATCAGCCATTGTATTCCCAGAAATGCCAACGTGGCTGGGTAACCAACAAAGACGACGTCGATTGGCCAGTAGCAAGCTCATTATACAATTCAATAATTTCTATTAAAAGTGGATGTTTACAAGAAAGATTTTTAATAGCCTAAAAATCGGAAAAGATGATGTATTGTTTATATTTAGGTGTTAATTTATAAATGTAAGAGCTGTTAATATGGCGTTAGCTTCTGCTGTGAAAATAGAGCTGTTATTTGGTAGTGGGGAACATATTGTTCGGGGATCCAATGACACCGGCACAAGCAACTGCTCCACCATCCTTGGATCCATCTGTTAATAAGGATTTGTATGTATTATATTTATTTTTTAATTGATTTTTGTTTATATTGTAATTCGTTACCATTATTGGCATGAGTATCTATTGTAAAGATAAGTTAATACGGCTTTGGGAAAGAGACGGCTCATCTGCCTCGACGTAGCGACTATCAACTGGGGAAATTCTAAATGATCCAAGACAAAGTCTAAAACCTTGGTGGTGAACAGAATAAAGTAGTTTAAGGTTGCTTTTGCAGGCTCCGACATACACGATCGAGCCATAATCAAGTTTAGATCGCACCGATGATCTGTATAAGTGAAGGAGGGTAGTTTGATCCCCTCCCCACTTTGAATTGGAGACAACCTTTAACAAATCGAGTGCCTCCTGGCATTTAGCTTTAAGGGATTTAATATGAGGTAGGAATGTTAAATGGGAATCGAAAATTAGGACCAAGAATTTGGCTTCCTTTACAACTTTGATGGGAGTACCATTTAAAGATAGTCCTGGGTCCTTATCAGGCTTATATGTTCTACAAAAAAGTAGACAATTAGTTTGTTTTATTTAGAAAATTTAAAGCCGTTTTCAAGACACCATTTACTTATTTTGTTTAAACTGCAGTTGCCGTTCAATAGTATGCATATTTCTACCACGACAAGAAATATTGAAATCATCCACAAATAATGATCCATCAACTGAATCATTTAAAACCGTTGATAAACTATTGATCTTGATGCTAAACAGTGTTACAGACAAAATACTTCCTTGGGAGACCCCCTGATCCTGATTCTAATGATCAGACTGGGTTGAACCCACTCGGATTTGAAATTGCCTGTCTTTTAAAAACTGTGATATAAAAAGAGGCAAACGGCTTCTCAAACCAAAATCATGTAAATCCTTGAAAATGCCATGATTCCAGGTCGTATCATAAGCTTTCTCAAGATCAAAGAAAATTGATACAGCATATTGTTTATTTACTATAGTATTTTTAACAAAGGATACTAAACGTACCAAATGATCAATGATACTTCGATTTTTCCTGAAACCACATGGAATATTTGTTATAAGGTTATTGGTTTTAAGATAACAAGTTAAGCTATTATTCACCATACGTTCCATGGTTTTACAGACACAGCTAGTTAGAGATATCGGTCTGTAATTAGACGGATCTGTATGATACCTGCCAGGTTTTGGTATTGGGACTACAACGGCATTACGCCACGAAGGAGGAAATTCTCCAGACGTCCATATTTGGTCAAATATATCTAAAAGTGGCATTAGACATGGTTCAGGTAAGTGTTTCAGTAGCTGGTAATGTATATAACCATCAACCGCTGCAGTGTAAGAGCTTGCTCAAGAGCAGTGTGTGGCTCATGTAATGAAAACACTTAGTTATAATCTACACCGTTAGTTGATTCGAGATTAAGTTTTTTCTTTTCCTTTTGTTTCTGATATATCTGAAACTCAGGGACATAATTTGTCGATGATGAATTTTTGGCAAGAGTTTCACCAATTATACTTGAGTAGTGTACAACGTCTCCCTGGCCCCTTTTTCAAGATGGCGGCACATCCGGTCCCCATGGGCGCCGCCATCTTGGATCAGTCACTTCCGGTCAGGGGAGATCACTCGGGTTCCGGTTCCGGTGCTTCCGGTTCCGGTGTGTGCGCACGCATCGCCATGACGTCACGTCCGGTTCCGGTGGTTGCGTGCGCATGACGATGACGTCATCTCCGGGCCAAGATGGCGGACGCGTTTCAAGATGGCGTCCCATCCGGTGGGATCGCTTGAGATCTCGCGGGATCTCGTGGATTCTCGCGGGATCTCGCGAGCGTAAACGCCTTTCAAGATGGCGGAACGGACGAGCGGCGGACGGGACGGGACGGAGAGGGAAGGGAAGGAGAGGAGAGGAAAGGAGAGGGAAGGAGGGAGGGAGGGAGAGGGGGTGAGGCGGACGATGGCGTGGCTAGACAAGTGTGTGTGTGTGTGTGGTTAAAAAACATTGGATGTAGCCTTCTTTCGAGCGAGGTGGGTGGCCCTGAAAATGGCCGTTGGTATGTGAACCAGGCAGGTTAGCATCACAGAGGAGATGGAGACCCTGAAAATACCTTCCGGCTGGCACACATCATCATGCTGCTGTTGCCTCTCTTGATGATGCCTTCCCCACAGTAGAGGCATATGTAGAAGTCAGCTCCTGGAACGACATCAAAGCGATTCGAGGATAATGCTTTAAAACAGGTAGGACAGATAATCAGTCGCCATTTGGATGACCATTTTGGTAATGTTTCTCTTCGCTGCCATTGTTGGTGGTGGTGTGGCGCCACCGTGTCTCCTCATCGTAGGTGGTGGTGGGGCTGCCGCTGCTTCTGTTGCCGTTGTGGGTACCGGTTCTGTAGGTGTTGTTGCTGCCTCTTCCATTTTGATGCCAGCATTCCCTTGTAAGGTAGGGCTGCACCGCAAGTACATTGCTACCCGCAATTTTTCCGGTAAGGCGCCGGTCGCATGACTTCCACTTTTCTTGCATCCATGTTGCATCAAGATAGTCCTCACTGATCCATGCTGGAGTTTATATATGGGCGACGAGACAGCGATGACGTGTCGTCGATGACGTGGTATCCATGACGTCATGGTCGCGCGTGAGGGTAATGAAGTAGAACCGATGGCGTCACCGTGAGGTGGTGGCGCCCCCATGGCCTTGGATTGGCTGAGCTCTCACTATATATGATGAGAGGGATGACCGAAGCAGTGTTACAACCATCAATCATGTCTGGAGAAAACTGGGATCTGGAACTCATGTCCTTGGAGACAGCATCACCACCCTTACCGGCATGGCAGTGCCACCATTGTCATGGCTGCCTGCCCGTCTACGCCAATGGCACCATTGTGTACAATGGTACCTTTCAATGTGTCTACTGCAAGACAGTGTTAAAGGACACTTATATCAGGCGTTTAACTCATGGGAGCAAGTGCCCCGTAAAAACAAAGATGGCCATTCATCCCTGCCAATGTAGGTGCCAACTCTGGTCCCTTGAGTGAGGTACACTCTAAAAAAACGGCCCTTTTCAGGGCCATCCATCTCTCTCAAAAGAAGCGTTCATTTCAATGCCAACAACAACAACAACAACACTAGGTTGACATTTTTCAAACGTTTTATTTTCCCCGCTAACAAGAACACTTTGACAAAGAGACGGGATTAGGGGCGTCCCTGATCTTTTTGTTTACAAAACGGTATGAACTGTAACATCAGAACTGTAACATCATAACATCAGAACGATAAGGTTGTGTCCTTTGGCAGGGGGTGTGGATCATGGCCAGCGTTGTTGTCTGTCAGGCGTGTGGGTTGAAACCAACGTCTTACGTTCTTCTTTGGACGAGGGTATCGTAGGGATCAAACTGTTCCATCACGTCAAAAGACCATCCACGGGCACGATGAGCCAGTACATACAAACAGTACATCCCACAAGGGGCACTGAACCAGGGTTGAAGTGACTGACCATTCCACTGTTGTTGGAGCCATCCGGCGAAGGTCATGACATTCCGAAAGTCTGGATGCTGTTGGTAAGGATGGAGTCCATAACTGTCAAAGTAGTCCATGGCACCTGGTGCTGGGCGATACACGCACACCCAGTGTTGTCCTGGGAGATGGCTGGGGTCCGTGTGTTGACAATGTAGGCTTTAGGATAATGTCCATCCTGCTGTTCACACAGCACGGCGGTGGTGCAAAACGATCTTGGGCAAAGGTACCTTGGTAGAGGGTCGCAGCAGGGGATCCTGTTATGCGTGAAAGCGTTCAAGTGTTTGGTCGTCAAACCACTGTAGGTCGTCCATCCTTAGACCATCAGAGGATCAGCGGAACCGATCAATTTCCAAAACGCTTCGTATTCCTCGTAGCAGACGAGCGTGACGGGGCGTGGTAGGGTTCTGCAAACTGAAGTTCAAGTCCCAACTTGCCCGTCTGTCGTGGTGGTTATACCCTTCATCTGCGCCAGATCCACCGTCAGATCCACCACCCACACAGTGAATCCGTTCCTGAATTCGTCCAGGGTGAGGGTTGCAGGGGATGTTCTTGCCACAGGTGTCCCGTGTTGCCGGAACAGGTTCATGTACAACTGTTTGAGCGAGGCACTGTTGTTCTGAAAGTCGCTTTTGATTTCGGTGCCATGCACTTCTTGCCCATTGAGTTTCAGCTTGAGACTGGTCACGTTGTTGTGCTTGAAATGGTAGGGGTTCTTTTTCCTTGCTGCCGGCAAAGCATCATTGTCCACCAATCCCAACACCACTCGTTTGGGCAGTTGGCCTCAATCAGTTGATCTTTGTGGAAATCGCGTCCTCCTCCTGAAATGTCGTAGGTGGGCTGTGACTTGGACTCGGGTCAAAGGATATTTGGCCGTGACTCCTGGTGACATGTGTTTCACGTGTTGTTCCCGGTATGGCAGGATCAATGTTGACTTGGCACCACGTAAAACTTCGGCTTTGGTCAGTTCAAATCGGCACTCGACATCTCCAGCACTCATCAAGTAGAAATCACTCGGGCTGCGAATCAGTTCTAGTTTCATGGGGACTCCATCCACCAGGTATCGGTCTTGGAGAAACAGGTCACAGTGGAGCGCCCTGTCAGTTCCACGTCTCGGGTGGGTAGAATGGCCCTCGTCGTGCGACAAGTCCTGCGTTGGCATTCTGGGCGACAGCATTAAAGTGCTCCATTTTCCAGCTTCATCGGTGTACCATCCTGGACACTGGAGATGGGTCCCTTTGGCTGCCTTCCCATAACTCAGCAACGTTTCCAAATAGGCTCGGTAGGGATACGTACCCATGGAAGGAGTAATTTCCAGTTGGTTGTGTCCCCACTTGTACCTTACTTCACGAAGAGGGGAATGCATCATGTTGTTCACCGTGGACACGGCGAGTGCCCCATCGCCATCATGAACTGCATTCGTACCATCTGTATTCTTGATTTTGAGGCAGATGTGGAGGTAACACTGGCTCAAATCGTGTGTAGGCATTGACAGGGTTAGCAATGTTAAATTTGAGGGGGCCCGCGACCGAAGGGGTGCCAGAGGGCTGTATCGAATCCACTGACCTTCTTGGACGGAAGTCACCACAGGGCACAGCAAAAAAGAGATCCAGTTGGGCCTTGGGCATTCACAGGCATCTCGCGCATCATCTTGACAGCTGATCTGGACAACAGGTCTGCACAACAGGTCTTGACCGTGCGGTGTCTGGTGTTGAACTGAACTCCTTTCCCATCGGGGTGGGTATTTATCTCTTTCTCTCAAAACAAGGGTTTACGTTTCTTGGTGAATCACGGGCTGTTTCCGTTTTCGTTTGCGCGGCAGGTGATCCTGGTGGTGGTGGTGGGTGCTGCAATCGCAAGGTGGCAAGTAAGGCTTGTTTCCCATGATGTTTCAAACTGTCCCCCCCGCCTTCGGTGTCCTGAACTGATATCTTGCACCAATCCCGGCAACATCTTGACGCCTGATTTGAGAGCTGATTTTCCCACCGTCTTGAGGATGGAGAGAGCTGAAGCGTCCCAAGTTTCCCAAGATGTTGCCGAAACCTCTCCCTCGTTGATGAATGCGTCCTCGGTACGGTTAAGCTACCTCCTGCCTGCTGTCCGCAACGCTGCGCTGCGCTGGAGTCTGATACACTGATGTCCTACCATGCTGATTCTCGCATGCGGTACTTAGGCGGCGAGGGGCGGTAATGAAGTGTCACGATGGTCTTCCCACTCTGGAATGGCACAAGACGTCCTAAGTCATCCGTTTAATAGATTCCGAATGGCATCCGTGGTTCCCTGACGCAATCCCCATGGTAGCGTAGGTGCTGAGGGGTTTTGATCACGACAGCTCTCTTCCATCATCTGGCGACGACGACGGGGACATACATGAGTAAAGGGAGCCATGGTATCCCCACGATTTGATCTTCCACTGCATCCCGAAGACAAGTACTTGCGGTATCAAAACCAGCCAGATGGTGTGCTTCCTGTTCACCCCGACGAGAGGACGGTCAAACACACCCACCTGGACAGGCTGAGCAGAGACTTGGCTTATTTCTTCTGCTTCATCCACCATGGGGAGCTGTATGAATCCCAGCATACGTACTAAAGGAGCAGGCAACACCAATCGGGTGGTGTAGAGTGAGAACCTGATGGAATCATGGTCAGGTTGACTTACTTGGTTCTGCAGGAGGAACCCGTGAGGGCTCTGCACATGTCTTCGGGTGGGAGCATAAAGTTGACATGCGTTTTGCCACGCATTTCAAATCGGAGTTCTTCTTTGGGGTAGTTCGGTGACGGTGAAACGACCTCGAGCATCAGCGGTAAACATCTTGGCGTATGCTTTTCCAACAGCCGTGCACAGGTGTGTTGAAGCAGGATGTTCAGTCTCTGGACCAGTTGGCGACTGGAATACACTCCTTCTGGAATAATGACCTTTTCGCTGACAGCTCTGATGATGCCTGGGTTCTCCTCTGTCATGGGCGCATGGCGTTCTGCTGAACTGTAAGTCCGGGTCATGCGTTCAAAGTTCACATGAAGGACAAACCAGTTGAAGGGTATGACACATTGTACCATGTCATGGGGAAATGAAGTTAACTGACTAATGCGACTTCCCACTCTTGGCGATTCGCACTTGAATGGGAAAGGGCAGTTTGACCGTAATGATTCACTCTGTTGTCGGGATGAACATCCATGGACGCATCGCTGGGTAAGGTCCGCGTAAAGTCCCGCTTGGAAAACACAGACACCGACATCTTTCTCTCTCTCTCTTAGGGAACCAGGCTGGATACAGAGGGGGTTGGAGATGCAGTCGAGGAAGGTGGCAACGTGGATGATGACGACGACACCAACGTGGGTTGTGGGAGCAAGTACCCCAAGCAACTGGCCAACAAAGCTGTCCACAACTGTTTCTCACCGTTGTCCAACTGGACCATGCTCATGATGACCACGCCATATATCAGAAACACTTGGGAGAAAAACACCACTTCACTTCGTGGCAAGTCCATGCCAAAGCAACACCAGCGTGGGGATGGCTTGCCGCCCTCCTTGCACCTTGAGATCGGTTCACTCTGCATGATGGTGGAGGCTCCACTGACGGTGGGAGACTGGAGGCCTCGCTATTTAAAGACCAGATGAGCCGCAGGGATCCATGAATCAAAGCTGGCAGGGTATCCTGACCAACTCACCAACACTTCATCCTTTTTTTGATGACGTCGTCGTTTCAGGACCTGATCCACTTTGTACACGTCATCCGTTTTCTGAATGGGTTGCAGTTATTGCGGTAAAAGGTGCCTTGCAGCACTTCTCCATGATCATCTTTCACTTTGTAGACAGGAGGAACACGCCCTTTCACCACCGATCCACGGTGAACAGTTCGGTGGTCCAGTTGGGAAGGTACCCTTTGTCAAACGTGCCCTTGGTCTTGTTCAAACGGACACAGGTCGGGCACAACAAGAGAGGGTGCTTCTTCTTCTTCTTCTTTGTCTTGAGTTGGTCGCTGCTTCAGCTTTTCTGCCGTTCCATGTGATCCAACACCCGAATTTCATCATAGGGGGCGTTAGGGCGATACATCCACGTGGGCGTTGTCCAATGTCGATGCGATGGGCTAGCGATGATTATAGGAATGCAACAGTTGGGGTAATGCCTTCAGGTAGTGGCGTGTTCCTTGTTGGGTGAAATAACGCCACATACGGTTTTTCAACGTCCTTTGAAAACGTTCCACCACAGAGGCTTTGGTTTCTGGGTTTTGACTGGTGTAGAAATGAATACCCCGTTTCTTGAGGAAGGCTTGAAAAGGTGCATTGACAAATTCAGTCCCTTTGTCTGTCTGTAACTGGGACGGGACACGTCCTTTGGCTTGTTTCAGGATCCGTTGAAAGGCCTCTATCAAAGTGGTACCGGTCTTGGCTTTCATGGGCTGCACCCAAGCCATTTTGGAGAAAACATCGATGACACACAGCAAATACCGGTAGCCTTGGTTCTCTTTCTGATACGCCAAGGAGATCGCTCAGATCGGCTTGCCACAATCATCATACGCCACCCACCGGTCATGATCCCTGGGAAAGCGTCGTCGGGCTGGTTTGTGCAAGGTGTACGTGTCCTGGGTTTTCAACCATTGCCGCACCTGACGTTGTGTGGGCCTTGGCCCCGTTTTGCTTTCCCCCTTCTTGGGTCCCCCCTTTCTGGGTCCTGCTTTGGCTTGATGTCCTGCTGCTTGCCACAAGGCAAGCCACCCTCCATAGCCTGCTGGGTGTTTGGGATCATAATAGGTGTGGTGGAGCCATCGTGTCCATGCAGGAGACAGAGACGATGATGCTTTGCTGATGTTGTTGTTTCTCTTTGGACGTCTCATGATGACACTGTCGTTGGCATCACCCTCTGCTCCCTTTTATTAAAAGTGAATCCAATGACGAACTCGGTTGAGAGGGGAGGAGGGGGTCTCTGCATCTTTCTTCTTCTTCTGGGGTTCCAGAGGAAGGTTGGAGGGGGGTGTCAAAAACAAGTCAGTGGGTGGAGGGTGTGGGCGGCTTCCGCGGGTGTCAGGAGGCTGGGTGGATGACCCTTTGGTTTCATCATCCAGGACCAACGTAGAGGGTTACCAATCAGTTCATGGTTTACGTTGCTGGAAGCGAGATACTGGCCCAGAATATTCCAACCCGTGGAGGGCCTAATTTGGTACGTTGTCGAACAAGATCATTGATGAGATCCACCATGTGCGTCCCAGGCATGGGTTCCCCTTCCACCACGAATTGACCTGTCTCATTCCAACCCAAGTCAGGATGAGCACGAATACGGGCCATCAACTGCCTGGCCTTGGCCTGTAGCGTTTTGGGAACCGTTTGCACGACTTCATTCAGAATGGCTTCGACATCATCGGGTTCTGAAACAAAAGAACAAACAAACCATGAGCCACTGCTCTACGACCGGCTTCGCGGACTCATTCTTAGGAAGGCGACCTCTACGCAGGCACATGCAGATACACGACTCAGTAAGTCAACCGTACTTACGGTGAGAACTTCCATCCCTGGGTGTTCCAACCCTGGGGGTGCCCGTCCTGGGGGTGCCCGCGTCCTCTAAAGGTCGTGGTTTGACCGCGACGTGACTTGATCTTGAAACGCGCAAGGTGTGTTGCAACAAGGTGTTATACTGCTGCTCGGTCCCTAAAGGGGAACCGTGTCATCACGGACGAGGGTATCCATATGGAAGAAAAGCGTGTGCACGCGTTTCTGTTCCAACAGGTTGTACTTGAGCAAATGCCGTTGACGTTTTTTCTTCTTGCAGACTTTGCCATACCTCTTCTGGGACCATCACCATCTTCCGTGCATGCTTCATCTTGGTGGTAGGACGGTGCAGATGCAACTAACCCCAATCTAGGATGTGTCCTCTATTTATGATCTTCCTTGAGGATCTTCCTTGAGGATCATCTACCCAACAGGCCAGACACCAAGGGACCCACCACCGATGCCAAGGCAGACAAGAGACCCAATCCCTTCCTTTCTGCTGTAAAAGTTGACGCTTCTTGGACACAGACACCTTCTTTTTTCATCAAGCGTATGCATCAGTGACCCATGCTTTTGTAAACGTTGGCGTTGCTGTGCTGTCATAGGAATGTTGCCTCCATACAAATTCTGCGCATTCACAGATGGCTTGAATCAGTTCCGATGGGGCCTGTTTCAAAATAGCCTGTCGCATGGCTGGTGTCGCCAGAAGGACTACACACATGACAGAAGCTTCTTTGTGGCGTTTTAAGCGTGATGCCGACATGATGGTGTCGTCCCTGCAGCTGCCACCGTTGAACTGACCAGGATGGGGGTGGGAGGCCTCTATTTATGGTAATGTCGGCTGGAGGGAGTGGGGGTAATGCCGTTGTGGTCTTCTTCTTCTTTGACTTAAATTAACACCATCCGGGTCAAGGCTGCACCTGGGGCTGAGGGTGAAGTGACCCTTTTCTTCTTCTTCTTCTTCTTGTTCTCTTGTCGGTGGGTGACTTTGCGACACGGGGGTTTCTTAGGGAGACGCGGCGGCGATGAGGTGCTGAGGGCTTCTGCTGTTTTCCTGTAGGTAGGACTGCCAGTTCAGCAAAGATACGGGTCAAAACACCAGCCAACGTACCACTTCCACTGCGTTTCATCAGGTAATTCAGGCGTTCATCCATAGGTAGTCGTGGATTAGCAATCTTGGTCAGCACGTCTTGGTGTCTCAACAGCCAGGTCTTGTGCTAGCGTCTTCAAAGGAACGTCCTGCTGCCAGATTTCTCCACGGCAATGACAAACCATTGCAACAGTCGATGGCGATCCTTTGACAGCCACGCGCTCTCTGCAGAAGGGAGTCGTTTCTTCACGATGATGGGTTTGACTTTTCTGCGGGAGGGCATGCTTCTGTGGCTTCCTTTGCGTGGGGTGCCCGGGCTGGGGCGTTTAGCACTCGTGCGTTTGTTGCCGGTGCGTTTGGTGCTGGTGGTACGAGGTTGGGTCAAGGGTTGAAAGGGTTGGATCATGGTGGGAGAGAGGGGAGACGATGGAAATGAAGGGGGAGAGGACGGAAAAGAAGAAGGGGGAGAGAAGGCAGCAGGAGAGGCACGATACGTACTGACAGGGACAAACGTGTGTTCATGGTGGGTGCTGTGGGGGTACAACTGCTTTAAGGAACGTCTTTGTTTGGAGGAGGAAGCAGAGGGAGGAGGAGCACTTAGACTTTCGTACAGCCGTTGCACACCCGACCGATGTTGTTCGGTGGGATCCACGACCCAAGGTGGTCAGGAGTGTTTTATGGATCGGTTTAAAGCAACCCTGTATGGCAGCAGCACGTTTCGCGGGGCTGGGTCTGTTTCGTCTGTCTCCCATGGCAGCTCTGGGTCAACTGACCGTAGGGTAGACGATCATCTCTATTTATCCCTACTTGGGAATGTAAAGGGTGGTGGGGTTCACGAAAGAGATGGGACCGTACCACGGTGCTCTTTGGCGTGGTCGGTTTCAAGTCCAGAAACAAATAGGAATAAGGAGCCAATGTGGCATCCTCATAGGCTTCCGAAGGAAGGCCGTCTGTCCTGGAAAGATTTGTCTGGCCAAGTGATCCATTTGCAGAGGCGTCCCTCGGGTTTTAAACAACACCATGTAGTGGGCATTTAGACTAATGGATGCGATGATGAAGGCGATGAAGCAAAGAGGTCTTGTGTCAAGTACAACACGGACGTGTTACGATGATGACTTTTTCTTGGTAAACCATCGCGGGACCTCGGCTACTTCCTCTTTGGTATTGTCGCCCAGCAAATCATCAATGATCAACCAATGGGGCGTAGGCAAACCCTCCTCTGCCTTACCCCAGACCTGCAGGTAACTGCGTGTTGGCTTCCCCATGGTTTGCACAAACGTCAGGGTATCCCCTAACCTCGAGGTCAGAACTTCCAAGTCCTCATGCATGGGTTGCCATTCACTGTACACCCACACGATCCCCTGAGGTGGAAGATCAAGGATCCCCGGTTGAAACACATGTTCCATGAAGGCTTTGACAAACGATGTTTTACCCGACCCTGTAGGGCCTGCAATTAACATGGTAAAGGGATGACGTAACGTGAGTGGGGTGACCATGGCCTCCACCAGGTCTGAGTCTAACAGTGTCCCTGATAGTGTCCCTGACATACTGACACACGTCTTACCACCCTGCGGGTTGCACCGGAAATGACCTCCAAGAGCTACGATCCCTGAAGATATAGAAGACACAACCCTTTGAAATGGAATTCACATTTTATTGAGGAACAACATCAACATGGCGAACAGATCAACAATAATGATGCATCAACAGATCAACAACAGTACATCCACAGATCACCACCAGTTCAGGTGATCATCGGGATTGCAGGTAGAACACCGTAAAAAAGTCCATCTGACCGGGATGAAAATGATTTTCATCGTTAAACATGGGGATGTTGATGATGTCCTCTGGCTCCTCCTCTGGAGCCGTCACTGAAGCCATCACCAGATCCGTCTCTGGAGCCCTCACTGGAGTCGTCTCAGGAGCCCTAGCTGGAGTTGTCTGCTCTGCTTCCATGGTGACAGCCATCGGGAGTAGATCATACAAGTCTTGAAGATCTGGAGGTAACTCTGCCTGGGGGATCTCTTGGGGGATAGCAGGACTGATCCCTTGACCCTTACCTCTCTTCAACCCTAGCCTGGCTGGTTTGTGGATAGTTCTCCCACAAGTCAGTCATCTCCAACTGTTTCTTCGGAGTCTGGGGTGCTTTGAGACTCTTAGGCTTTGGGGGTGCCTTCTTGGTGAGT
Source organism: Haliotis rubra (assembly GCF_003918875.1). Taxonomy (NCBI): domain Eukaryota; kingdom Metazoa; phylum Mollusca; class Gastropoda; order Lepetellida; family Haliotidae; genus Haliotis; species Haliotis rubra. The sequence goes on from NW_025767737.1 coordinate 142,581, forward strand.
GTCTTGGGAGGTGGCGTCTTCTTGGTGGGTGTCTTGGTGGAGGCCTCCTTGTTTGACTTCTTCTTCTGTTTCTTTGGAGAAGCCGTGGCCAGGGTCACCTGGGGAGGTGACTCATCTTGGTGGGTGCCTTGGGAAGGGGTGGGGTGGAGACCTTCTTCTTCTTCTTTGGAGAAGTCTTGGCAGGAAGTGGTCTTGGGAGGTATTCTTTTAGAGGGGCCGGGCTTGGGCGTCATGTCGGTGACCTCTGGATGGATTGGAGAACAAAGGTAGAGTGCAGGTGGCATGCTCGAAGATCATAGCTGGGTGGGTGAGGCCAGAGTTTCACCTGGAGTTTGTCCAGCAGCTTGCTGTACAGCACACCATGGTCATAGCCCATGGGGCGTCCATTCCTCAGCTTGAACACGATGTGGAACAGCTTGCTGAGGAAGGTCTCCCCTGCATTTTCCTTGGCATGTGCATCGTTGATACCGATGAGGATCAAGCGAACAGAGTTGTTTGGCTGTCGGAGAGGATTTCTAAGTGGTCTTGGTGATACGCCATCCAGTAATAGTCTTCCTCAGTCAACTCACAGAAGCGACCCATCATTCCATACAGTGTTTCTCTTTTCGGATGAATACCTGCCAGCTTGAGGATGATCGGCTGACAACTTTTGTTCCATCACTGCGCGGCGGTCCTGGAGATCCATGTAGTTGGTCTTGTATAACTGGCTTTGAGTCATCATGGTGTTGTGGAGATGGGCCATGTCAGAAGCGAGGTCCTTTGCCTGCGAAGCAAGTTGACGAAAGAAGAAGGGAGGTTGCCTGGAGATGCCATCTTCAACGACTGAACTGATGCAACTGATGACCCGCTCAATCGATCCTGCGTTTTATAGGCAACACCAGCAGCGCGAGCTATGACGTCACTTCAAATGACGTCACGATCGTCATTGTTTCTGGATGGCCTCTTGCACGCTTCTCTGAACTGTTCTAAAAAGTGTCTCTCTTCTAGATACGTGGCGAGCACAAAGAACAGCGTGAACAGCATGATGGCGAATCGCGATGGGGCCAGAGTCTTTTTATATAGATACACAGGATGACGTCACGTGGCTCGTGCATGGATGACGTCATTGGAGTTTAATCCATGGGTGACGTCACTCACACCAACAACGTGTCACGAAAGATGCATGGCTTTTTCCCAACTTGTTTTCCCCGACCATGTCCAGGGTTTGTCAATATTCGGATGAGATACACTCATTCCTATTCCCCATCTTTGATCGTAGGGGCTAGCTTCAGCTAACGACTTAGGGTAGGATTGAATCAATCTCTGTTTCAAGTCCTTGTTCTGGGAAAATTTAGACGTGATCGCCTTGGTCATCACCTCAAGACTGACCGTGTCCCACACTGTTTGAGTGAAACCTTTCACACATCGCCCCAGACGTTTTTGCTTTGCTGGAACAGCCTCTTGCAGAATCTGGCGTCGCACTGTCGTAATCTCAAAAGTACATGGCTTTAGGAGTACATGTAACACTGTTCCAACACAATTAAATGTAACGCCATCCAAGGTAAACACAGCTGGATGAAAGTTGCTGAGCGGTGACTTGATTCCATAGAAGAATAGCCAGTGGACTGTCACTTGTGACTGTGCCTTGTCAGTTGGAGTCTTGAGACCCAGCAAGGGTCATGGCTTCTGTTTCTCCACATTCCTCCAAAGCTTTGCAGAAGAGGGAGTAAGCTTGGGGTCCACGTCGGGGAAGCATGTCTGACAATTCTCTGACACGGTCAAAGGAGGTCCGAGGTTTTTCGATAATCTCTGCCTTCATGAGGATGGTCAGGACTTTAAACGACATCAGTTTGTCGACCACAGCTTCCACCTGCTTGATAGCAACCACGAGACCACAACGATTCTCCCTAAGCCTATCGCGGTGAACAGGTTCCGTCCTTTTTCTTAGACACCAGAATCTGTAATGACTCTGACAGAAACGTCTCTTTATATATAGACACACGGTCGTGATGACGTCATAGGGTGTGTGACGACGTCAACCCCACTTCAAGGGTTGTATTCGCAACATAGAAAGAAAAAAGAAATACAGAGCAGAGCGTGGTTTCGATCCACGGGCCTCTGGGTTATGAGCCCAGCACGCTTCCACTGCGCCACTCTGCTCTCCCTTCTCCTTCCCTTTTGTGACAGTACCTATGACATGGTAAACATGACCATGGCATCCACCAGGGTCTGAGTCTAGAACAGGGTACAACAGGGTTGAGGGTGACCATGGACTCCTCCAGGTCTGGCCCTGAAGAGAGAGACGACATAACACAAGAGTGCAATACAATCACATTTTATTAAATGAGAGAGCAACAGATGAACAAGGCAATCACAGTTTATGAGTTAAACATCAATACATCAGAACATGTCTGCATCAAAAGTCCATGGGAGGGATGTGTTCACTCTTTATAGCCATAGGGGAGAGTTTCCCTGGGGACGCCTTGTGGGTCGTACTGCACTCGGCGTTTGGTGTAGAGCAAGCGATAGCTTTTGGTGGTGTCCTTGGACAGCAACCAGTTTGCCCTGGCGAAGTCCTCCGCGAATGATGCGGTGTGGAGTGCAAGGGACCGTGATGTTGGCTTGATCCCTCTGACAGACGAGGTTCTTCATGCTGTCCAAAGTGGACATGTTGGCTCGCCCTGTGATTTAAAGTAAATCCCGGACCTTGCTGATGCCCACACTACCGTCAGATTGAGGATGGCGTAGCTTGTATGCCATAATTCTTGGGTCCTGCGAGACAAAGGTTTGAATGCTGTTGCCCCTCCCAGTTCATCAGTCAGCTCCCCAAGGTATCTCCCAGTGGCGGGTTGTAACTTCGTGGGCGGTGAATGTAGATAATACTGTCCGTATCAAAATAGAGGATCTGACGATCCAACGGTTGCAAATAAGAATACAACTTGAGACGGGCTTGTGCTGTCACCCAGGCTGCAATAGCCACATTGTGGGCTGGATGAGGGTCATGAAAGTCTGCCTGAGGTTCGTGAGTGACACAGATGAGGTCTTCATTGATGATGTTAATGTCTTTCACCACACAGCTCATCCGGAGGAGGGCAAAGTACCTCTCAGGGGAACTGATATATTCGTCTTCTTGGCAAACCCAAGCGTTGACCAAACTTGCCCCAGTGGTTGTTCAGGCAGGCCTTGGCTAAGGCACGTAGTCCTGGGTTTTTGCGAATGTGAGCAGGATCAGGTGGCGCCCTCTTTTGCTGTATCTCGTTGATGTAAGCGTCTGGGTCTGGACAACCTTCGGGGGGGTATCCACTGGCCTCTTGCTTGATCTTGAAGAAATTGTTCACAAACTTGGCAAACAGCCCTCCCTCTTGAGTGTCAGGGTCGTAGGTGGCGAGCGTGTCAAAGTGCCAGACCTCAAAAGATGTGAAGCACCTGATAGCCACACTTTTCAACAGCAAACTGAAGCTCTTTGCTGACATAGGTACCGATCCATGCCCGGTCTTCATCCCGTGGGGGCAGGGAGCATCAACTGCTCTTCAGCACATGTGCGCACAGCAGAAAGAACAGTTTGCCTTGACACTTGTAAGGAAGAACAGGATGATGAGGTTAGGGGTGGCAAGGGCTTCGGCACTGAATCAGGCGTGGAGCTCAAACAAGTCCAGACACGGGAGGATGGTCTTTGATCTCGGGGATGTCCGCGGGGAAAATTGCCATACTTGCAGATGTAAAGGGTACAGCGAAATAGCGATCCACATATTTGATTTCTTCATCTTCTTTGGCTTCATAGTACAGTTTGGTGGCGTTGGTACGACCTCCAAAGAAAGCATCTCTAGGATCCAATGGGTCAGGCATGTAGGCATGGGGTCCTTGCAGTGGGGTCAGGAAGGCTCTCAGGTCACCATTGTCTTTCTGTTGTTTCAGAAAATCGCATTCCCAGAGGGTCACCACTCGGTTGATGTCGGGATGTTGACGTAACACACCCAGTCGGTACATGGTATGATGGTATCGTTCCCAAGGGGTTGTACCCAAGCTAGCATGGTGTTCACATCGGCCCGTCTTGTAACAGCGAGTACATCCATGCCAGAAACAGCCAAGTATTCGTACACGGTGCGTGTCTTGGCGTCGTAGCCATCCACCATGTAGCGACTTCCGTCAGCACAGTGATTCAAAATATACTTCTCCACCATTCCGAGGCATGTTGGATGTGGACCCCAGGGTGTTGATGTATGACCCAGTTGAGCCAGTGGAGACACTGAAGCGAGTAGCGACGCTGGGGTGATAACCTTGAGTAGGTAGGATATGGCAATGGTGCGGGGTTCCAAAAACTGTTTTGAGGAAGGTGAGCATGCAAGCCATGGGTAGAGTCACTGCTTCATAGAAAGGGTCCACGTTGTTCTGTTGGATGAATATGTTGCGAATGCAGCACAGCCTCGATGCAAAATGTCCACATCACTCTGACAGTAGGTCAACAATTCTTCATCCAGATCAAAGACAGTCCTTCAGCCACCGTGCATAGTACCAGGCCAAGAAGAAAGCTTACGTTCGGCAAAAACATGCTGTCAGGATGCATTAGGTAGACGCGGGAGGATAAGGACCCACATAGCCTTGGTGAGCCGGTGTTGAAGAAGTGAGGGAAGTAGCCTTTCTTGAGTTCCGTCAATGCAAACGTTTTTGGAAACTGCTTCAGAGCCATCGTGAGGAAGTTGAGTGAATCTGAGAAACAAAAGCGTCCCACGGTCATCTGCAAGATGTGATTCCCTCGAAGTGTGACCTGGGGTGCTTTCACGAGATGTTGATGGAAGTACTGTTGGAGCAGGAAGTGTCCATCATACCCACGGTAGTTGTGAGCAATGACCAAAACGTCGTCATCATCAATGGTAGGAGAAATGTTGTCTTCGTCATCTTGTTCTTTGTCGTCGTCTTGTTCTTCTACATCATCATCATCGGGTTCTGGTGATGACAGTATGGGTTGTTTCGAGGCACGGCCTGACGGCTGCTGCTGGGATGCCTTACGTTTCTTCTTCTGCTTCTCTTTCTTTTCCGCCAGATGCATCAGCCAGTCGCCCATGTCCTTCAAGGTCGTAGATCCCCGAAACACTTTGATGCGGCTAGGCCCTTCTCCTTCTTTACGCCAGGGACACTTTTCGCACAGTTGATCCGAGGCCTTGGAAATACATTTCCGCCATCCTAGATGCACCACACACAAGTTGGGAACATGAGGTCCCTTGATCTTGAGTACATTCAAAATCGTAGAAGATGAACTGGCGCTGTTGCCGTTCTTTGTCTTCATCCATTTTTCACCGTCTTCATTTTGTTTAGGTGGTTCGATGGCGGACATGTAGCACTGGTGGTTCGGGTTTCAAGGGTTCTTTGCAGATCTTGCAGTCACGATTCGTGCCACACTGGTGGTTGGCCATGCCCTGGATTTTTTCTCACGTTGACTTTGGCCAGACATCGATGACAGGTGTGGATGGTGGAACAGGTGCTGGGATGCTTGGCGGGAGGCGTCCGATGGCGTTGAAAGCGCGGTAGGGTTTGAACCACCATACACATTGGAGACAGGACAGTCCTTCATTGTCACGTCGCCACAGTATCCAAGACATTGGCACCAGTGGCATTGAAATTCTCGGGTGCAGCGATGATCTTCAGCGTGGGCGTATCCTTGGTCACAAGTTTCACAATAGTAACTATACCCTGTAAAAGCTGACATGGATGTAATGACATCGTAATGCTGATGGTGATGATACAAGTGAAGGATCTTGGTGGGTTGAGGCACGTCACTCTTGTACAGCAGTCGATTCATCACATCTTGGGAGTAGACTTTGAGCTGATAGTAAGGGGCCAAACGTTGAGCAAACAGTTCCCACATGGCATGCCCTGTACAAGGGCCTTCGGGGATCTTGAGCTGACGAAACAAACCCTTGGCGGCTTTCAACTGCGCTGGTCTTTCTTCCTTACGTATGTATTTCCATTCCTTCGTCCATTCCTTGGTCACAGGATCGGGTTTGTGTGCATGGTGACTGGCCACGACCAGGGCACGGGCAAAGCAGAGTTGATCCTCATTCTTGATTTGTACGATGCATTGTTTCTTTTCCAGGAAGGCGTTTAACCCAACAAGGTGTGTTGCCCGGCCGTGTCCCTGGCCTAGGAGAGCCGGATCCTCTACATGCAGTAAGAAAATATCCATGGTGTCATCGATATGTAAGTCGTGGTTGCTTTGTTGTACTTTTTCCACTTCGGCCATGATGTGTTCCCCCTGCAGGTCACCCATCCGCCGAAACGTGATTCGGATGGGTGTATCCAGGGCTGGGTGTTCCAGGGCCAATCCCACGCGATCACCATCCTGACCACCCACATCGTCCCTCAAATCTGCTAACACTGCATCAAACTGTTCTCTGAGCACGACGGGAAGGTCTTCAGGCTGTTGACGCTGCAGCCAAACTGGATTGAACGTCAGGTTGTAGCGCTGAGTATCAGTCCGGAATTTCTTGGTTGTTTTTTGGGTCGTCCGCTCCAACTGGTAAGGCACAGGCTCCTCTTCAAGTTCATCCTCGTTCATTCGTGGTGACGGCATGGTGAGAACTGGTAAGACCCACACTGAGTCTGGTTTATATAGGTCACGTCACCCTATGACGTCACAATAGGCCGTCCTAAACGTGGCAGTGCGCACCATGAGCTCATTTGTTATTTATAGGAATGATGACATACTCCATGACGTCACACTAGCCTATTGACCTGTTGAGTCAGGATGAGAGTAGTGCGAACCGGATGCAACCAGTGCGAACCAGATGCGTCAAAGTGACGTCATCAACCCCAGCTATATAAATTCGAGGTTTTCCAGCTCTCCCCATCAGTTGCTCACTGAAACTAGAAGCATGCAGACGTCTCCCGCCTCAGCCTCCTTCCGTTGCCGCCTGTGCGAAACAGATGACCACAGTTATCTACACTGCCCCAAGGTGGCCTGTACCGAGTGTGGTGCTCAAGGTCATCGCCATTACGTATGTCCCAAGAAGACCAAGGACAACAACAAGCACGATAACAACACCTGCTACAACTGTGGAAAAAACGAAGGTCATCTCAGTTACGCCTGTCCACATCCCTGCCGTCACTGTGGTAAAGAGGACCATAAGAGTATGAACTGCTCTAACAAGACCCAGAAACGCCCGGCATCCACCCACCAGTCAAGTGAACCGCCAAAGAAAGTGAGTAAACGTGAAAGCCAACATCTGCTGGCTCTACTCCATGACAAGGTACTCCTCGTTCAAGATCGCATAGACACCATGTACTCTCTACTTCAACCCATCTTGGTGTTTGTCGAACCCATGGACGATTCCAGCAGCACTGCCTCCAGTGCACCGCCATCACCACAATAGATACCTCGATGATCTCTCACCCACCCATACCAACGGCCCTTTTCAGGGCCACCCACCTCGCCGAAAGAAGGCTACATCCAATGTTTTTTAACCACACACACACACACACACTTGTCTAGCCACGCCATCATCCACCTCACCCCCTCTCCCTCCCTCCCTCCTTCCCTCTCCTTTCCTCTCCTCTCCTTCCCTTCCCTCTCCGTCCCGTCCCGTCCGCCGCTCGTCCGTTCCGCCATCTTGAAAGGCGTCTACGCTCGCGAGATCCCGCGAGAATCCACGAGATCCCGCGAGATCTCACGCGATCCCACCGGATGGGACGCCATCTTGAAACGCGTCCGCCTACTTGGCCCCCGGAGATGACGTCATCGTCATGCGCACGCAACCACCGGAACCGGACGTGACGTCATGGCGATGCGTGCGCACACACCGGAACCGGAAGCACCGGAACCGGAACCCGAGTGATCTCCCCTGACCGGAAGTGACTGATCCAAGATGGCGGCGCCCATGGGGACCGGATGTGCCGCCATCTTGAAAAAGGGGCCAGGGAGACGTTGTCCACTACTTACTTGCAATTTTAGACTTGTCAGTAATTAAATTATCACCATCTTTATGATGGTGAACAGCAGATTTTGAACCTTTGCCTTTAATTCGTTGAACCATGTTCCATACCTTAGACATTGGCGTGCGTGAATTAATTTTGGAGACATAATTTCTCCAAGATTGTCGTTTGTTTTATTTAAAGGTACGACGCGTTTTTGCATTGTGTATTTTCAATTTATTTAAGTTATGGACAGTTGGGTGATTGCGGAAATAACGCTCTGCCGTTTTTCTCGCTTTTCTGGCTTGTCTACAGTCTGTATTATACCATGGTTTTCGTACATGTGGAGTCGTAAAGGACTTTGGTATACACTCATCAGCGATTTGCTTTAAAACGTCAGCAAAAGTTTGAATGGGATCAGTTATATCAGTGAAACATTCAGGTCGCAGTTTCGATTTACATATAGTTTGATATAAAAATCAGTTAGCTTTCGAAAAGTTCTATCTTTTATACGATGGAGAATCAGATGGAGTTATTTCTGAAAGGATAGTTGGGAAGTGGTCACTTCCACAAAGGTCACTATGAACAGACCAAGCAACTTCATTCAGGAGGTTATAATCTGCAAGAGACAAATCCAGAGAAGAATACGTCCCAGTTGCAGGATGCAGATAGGTGCTTGAATCATCATTAAATATGCACATATTTTGCCTTTAGTATTAGTGTTAGTACTGCCCCAAAGTGGGTTGTGACCGTTGATGTCACCCATAATAACACATGACTGTGGGAGTTGCTCATAGAGTGATTGAAGATCAGTCAGCTTAAGGTTCGATGAAGGCGGAATATACAGAGAGCATAACGTAAATGCTACACCCAGAGTAAGTCGCACTGCAACAGCTTGGAAATTAGTGTTAAGTGTAACAGGGCTGCAAATCACATCTTGTCGTATAGGATACTAGAACGCCCAGTGGCTCTATCACCTGGAGGGTAAAAATAATTATACGTTTCAAACTGATGTAAGTTAAAATTATCTGTCTTTTTCAGATATGTCTCTTGCAGAAAGAACGCTGATGGTGTTAAATCCTGGAGTAATAGCTTTATTTCATTCCAATTTGTCCGGAGTCATCTACAGTTCCTCTGCGCGATATTGTTAGATAGACCTATCATTTAGGCGGATTAGTTGGGTATCTACCCCACACCGTTTTCGAGGGCGACAAGCTATGCACCCTAGAATGGACACGTCCATGTCCTCAAGTGATCCGTACTTGTTAAATAATTTGATTTTATCATCTGACCCCTTGGGGCTCTACCACTTTGTTTCTTCAAAAAATCTGGAATCGGTTTGCCTTTGATTTTAACTATTTGTTGAACGTTTGACGTCGATTGAGACCTTTGAGTTGACTGAGAAGATGTGTCACGGTCATAAGATGGTTCTGATTGGATTTGGGGCGTACCAGGAAGTGTTTCTGCAGTTTGCATAGATATTGCAGGTGACAAAATCTTAGGAGAATCTGCTTTGATCCAAGTCAAGTTCGTCTGACAGCTTACAGATGATTGAGTTATTGTTGGGGTTGTTTCTGAAGATGTTTTGGCTTTGGAAGCATAAGTTTCCTTAATTTCCGATCTCAAGACAAGCTTTTTGGCATCAGAAAAACTAATATTTTGAGTAAAATTGATCGTATTTATCTCCATCTGCTGTTTCCAAATGGGACAGTCTTTTGGGGATGATGAGTGATCACCTGCACAATTGGTACCTTTCTTAAAGTTACTGACACAATCTTCTGTTGTATGTGTCGTCTCACTTCTCACAACAGTGAGCACACACAACAGACAATGTGCAAGTACTAACACCATGACCAAACTTTTGGCATTTAAAACATCTCAGTGGGTTTGGTATGTAGGTGTCAACATTAATGTTACAGTACCCTGCCTTTAGTGATCTTGGAACAGTTGGGGAAGAAAATGAAAACAGATACGTGTTTGTTGAAATGGTTTCCTGGTTTTTACGTATTCTAAAACGCTTCACCTAAAAGATCCCTTGATCTTTCATTTCTGAAACAATATCAAGTTAACACATGTCGGTGAACAATCGATCTCGGTCACTTACTATTCCTTTGCTGGTATTAAGTGTTCTGTGGGGAGACATCGAAACCGGAATGCCGACGAACGTGTCAGTACTCATCAGGTTAGTTGCCTGTTGCCTTTTGCTGCTCTCAATAAGCAGTGCCCCTGAACGTAAACGTTTGATGTTTGCTGTGCCCTGTATGCCATTTGTTACAGCAAAAGGATTTAACTTCAATCTGGTGTTATCGTGTGTCTCCATCACTAAATAGCGTGGCCAGTAATCAATGGATGTGGACAGTCATTGGTCGTTACCATCTGGATCAGTGTCAAGCGGACGTTTTATTTTCTTTTAAGGGGGGGTTTCGTGTTAGTTTTTAATGGTTGATCATCCGAGCTCACCACCCTCCACGGAGTATCACAAGGTCAATGCTAAACACAAGCGGATCTCCGACTTGCAGCACCCATGATACCCGGATGATATACTCCAGCAGAAAGACTAAAAGATTAATTCTTCTACCAGATTGGCCCATGAACCACCGCCTTCTGGCATAAGTCCCTAGGCAAAGTTCGCGATAAACATTTTACAAAAATCAAATGATGTTACATGAACAAAGGGTGCCAAGACCAAAATTTAAACACTTTTAAATCAATGTTGTGCAATTACATAAAATCTATGCACAGGGCCTGGCATGACAAGCCGATTGGTTGAACCGGGCCCATTCAACCACCCGTCTAGGTGAAGTAAGGGGCGAAGTGTTGTGTTGGGCAAAGGAACACTGTTCTTGGAACCAGTGCCCTCAACCACCAGACTCCCGTCCACCACAGACACAGGGGCGCAACCCACGGCAAACGGGTTGGTAGACCAAATATGCCCCCGGGTCTACAACGGGGGGTTGAAGAGTGCTTAGCGTTACCCAGCACCCACCACGAGGAGGTGGCTCTTCACGGGTGCTAGAGCAGTCAGAACAAAAGGAGAGGAGAAAGCGAATGCAAGGGAAGCTAAAAGGTTTGAGCAAGAGTTGGAGAATGCTAAGCTTGAGAGAGAGAGAAAGAAAAGGAGAGAATGGAGGTAGAGAAGGCTAGGATAGAAGCAGAGAAAAAGAAGGTGAGGCTACACGTGGAGTTGGAGAAAGAAAAAAACCCAAGTTAGAAATGACTAACGAGTAGAATTGGAGAAACTAACGAGAGATAATAGTATGAGTGAGGCTCCAGAGAATGGTACCCCTTCTCTCCCAGGTAATCCTAATATGCCCAAAACGGTGTTTATTGCTATGTAATAATTAACATCATAATTTGTGTAACATTTAAAAAATGTCAGGTACGGTTGTCTGCTTGGATGGCCGAAACAGGGACGGCAATTGATCCATCAAGTCACTACGTGCATTTAGAAGTAAACGTACGCAGATGTTCTTTGTGTGTTGGGGTTAGTGTGAGAAAGAAATGCTGATCACACCAGCAATTGGGTGCTGTGGACCTCTTCTACCCCACACAGGAGAAGACCTATTCACGTTATTTAGCACTCACCGCGAGGAGGTTGCTCTCCACGAGTGCCTTGTATGTTGAGAAACTTGTATTGTTTTGAAGCAATGCTTCTTTGTATGTGTCCATGTGTGCTCTGAGGTTGCTTAAGACTCCCCACAGACTTCATTATCATCGGTTTCAGTCTTCAGCTCAACAGAATAGAAGCATAATACATAAATTTTACCAGGTCCCTGTCCCATTGGTAAATGACAGATCTTCCCATCGTCCAAGAACTCTTACGTTTGTGAGAAAGATGACAAGCTAGTTTTTTTCAATGTCGTATGCAAAACTCATGCATGATCCCCTTTTGGTGCATTTAAGGTTGCATAGCTTGATTTCGACACCATATGTTACTTCGTTTTCTGCCGATTGTCCGTTGGGGAGGTTCATGTAAACCAGAAGCAGAACAAAACGTACCATTTTACAACGTTTGTAAGTTAAAGTCTCAGAATGAATTAGAACATTTTTTACAAGTTAGATGCTACCGTCGGTTTCACTCAATACAGATGAACAACCTTCTCAGAATACACCCTGGCTCCCTGGATGGCTCGGAAGAAAGATAATGTGCCTCGTTTTCAAATATAATTATCCACGTGACATCTTTAGTTAGTATATAAATCATGGGGCAAAAAACAAAGCAAATGACAAGTTTTAATCGTTGTACTATATTATAGTATCTCTCATCAATAAGACCGTAATTCCCAAGGGACTGGAAAGCCGGAAATGGGTATGCAATCATTAAAAATATACCAATCTGTTACTCAATATGCTTGAGTGAGTGAGTGAGTGAGTGAGTTAAACTTTATAGTCACATCGGCATTATTTCAGCTTTATCGTGACTTTAAATAGTTATATGTTCATGATACATGCACAAATGTTAAAAACCAGTCAAAAAAGGACAGCAAAACCAACTAGTATATCACAGTAACAAGAAATAAAACTAGTATATATCTCTAAAATAGGATTTCAAATTAGGACAATACAACATAAAAAGGGCTGAGGATCACCAACAACTGAAGGTAGATCACCACTCTAGGAACCATTGGGACTTACAGTACTTTGGCTACCTCCATGGACCCCAGCTGGATTTATACCATCCCTTCAGCCATTGGCGATTTTACTGATAATTAGCTATAATAAAACCACAAATATTCTACGATAAAAAAATGTGTAGAACTAAACTAACTTGAAAGTTTTGGGACTTAATGACCCTCTCAGGAGGACAATCAATTTTCAATACTTCGAGGATACAGCCACTAACTATCTCAGTTGGTAATTTATTCTACCAATTACAAAATAACACTTATCTATTCACAAAACATATCAATAAAAATTTATCAATCAACTCTTTCTCTTTTAAAAACTCAATGTTTAAATAAAAATTAAATTTACTAGAAAGATCATTCACAGTTTTCACATTGAAATATTTAGCCCTTGTGATGGAAAAATCTATGCAGTCAAGCAGGCCATGCTTGACCGTAATTCTCTCATCACAAGTGATACAAAACGGAGGATCATCACCTTTTAACAGGTATTCATGAGTATATCCTGTATAGCCAAGGCGACATCGTCGCATAACGACCTCTTCAAATCTAGACTGACAACCTAAGTAGGTGTAACCAATGTAGGGTTTTATAGCATGTAAGTTAATAACACCTACTTGAGTGTCCCACTTCATCTGCATCAGATCACGGATGTAAGATCTGACGATAAGTCTATAAGCAGAGTATGGAATAAGAAGTGGTGTCACAGATTTGTTCTGTGTTGCACTGTCAGCAAGATCGGCCATTGTGTTCCCAGAAATGCCAACATGGCTGGGTAGCCAAAACAAACGATGTCGTATTGGCCAGTAGCAAGATCATTATATAATTCAACAACTTCAATTTAAAAGTGGATGTTTAACAGTCAGGTTTTTAATAGCCTGAATGCAAGAAATAGAATCAGAAAAGATTATGTGTAGGGTGTCTTTGAATACATTTAAGAGCCGTTAGTATGACGTTTGCCTCTACTGAAAAAATAGAGCTGTAATCGGGTGAAGAAAGACGACGGGAAGGTGATATATTTTCCAGTGCAATGCCGGCAGCAGATCTGAATGGTTAATTCTGATCCCAAGAGGCGGAACAAGAGAAGTTTTCTTGTTGTATACATCCTCATAGAGGGGGATTGAAGACACAGTTATAAGCAGGGTTAGATTCGTTAGAGTATAGTTTTGTAATGTATTGTAAATATATATTTATATGGCGTTGTGTAAGAGATGGCTCATTGGCCTCGACGTAGAGACTGTCAACAGGAGAAGAAACTCACTTTCTTGTTTACTGGTAATAATGACAGGGCTTTTTATTGTTTTACATTTATAAATTTAAGATAGTGTAAGGAATTTTAAAACATGTTAACGGTAATTTGACAAGTTTGACTGATATCCGTGTATAAGGCACCAATATTGTCAGTTCACCGGTGGAACGTTCAGGTTTTAGTCAATCTAAAATCACCACAACCAGCTCTGTAAGAATGAAAAGGAAGAAAACTGATCGATGTATTGGATTATACGATCTATATATATGGCCTATAACGATAGCCAGCCCTACTTCTCGCTCACTCACGTTTGTCTATGGTATTTAAGGGAAACTAACTCTTCCTCTCACATCAAATCACATGTGATGTTGCAGAAAGACTAACAAAGTGTATGAGCATCACTTTTGCCTTGAATACCCTGTTTCCGCCTAATTTGCAAAATGGATTAATGTTGCTGAGAAGTGAATATGATCATCACTTAAGCGTTAAAGCTGGTAATTAAGTAATATAATAACAACTGTTCATAACAATACAATATACAACTGGGTTGTAGATTACAAGCAGCTAAAGTGAGTGAGTGAATTACCATTTAAATTCACCTTAGACATATTTCAGCCATATCGTGAGTATGAAGGCTACAGATTACTATAAAACAATGTTTAACGATTAGAAATACATTCTGAGACCTTAAAACAATGGATAGTAAAGTAAATACAATATCACAGCTTTAGAATTAAAACTAGCAAGTAACTATAAAATGGTATTTTCTAAACGACATAATATACAAACACGGGCTATATATCTCCACCAACTGAAGGTAGATCACCATACTAGATACAACAGGGACGGTGCATTGCTCCACCAACTGAAGGTAGATTACCATACTAGATACCACAGGGACGGTGCATTGCTCCACCAACTGAAGGTAGATCACCATACTAGTTACCACAGGGACGGTGCATTGCTCCAGCCACTTAAGGTGGATCAAACTAATTATTAAACACACCATCCCTATAAATGATGGTGATTATGAGCACTTGAACATGGCAAGCAATATTCACAAACAATATGTTTTACCGAATACATACGTCAACAGTTAGACTGTTCTAATGTCAGATGCATTAACGCTGTAAGTATGAGATCCATTACAGCTGGGCATAAGGCATAGATTGCTTCTAATGGGCCATTCAGGAGCTGTGATACATTAATATTAGTTTGATCTAAGCGAAGTTTATGCGTAGTCGGTCTTTGAGGGCAGCATCGTGTTTCAACTGATCAGGGACGTCCAGAGAGAGAGTGAGTGAGTTTAGTTTTATGCCGCTTTTAGCAATATTCCAGCAATATCACGGTGGGGGGGCACCAGATAACGGGCTTCACGCAATGTGGGAGATCGAACACGGCGTGATGAGTGAACGCTTTAACTACCAGTCAACTCCACCGCCCCTTTCTGTAAGAACGCAAGGATATTTCCTAGGCAACTTCATCATCGGTTATGATCATGGTTTCTGAACATAGTTGAAAGAAAGGTTTTGGTATGTTGAAGTTCCCGTTTCTATATCGATAGACTTGTGTATATTGTTAATTTGGTGTCGTCGCTATATGGCTGCAATCATTCCGATGTGACGTAAAATCGTAACTCGCTCACTCACATCACCACCAGTGTGGAGGTGTACGTCCCCAATCCACTATGATGTAATAAATCAACATTTCGGTCATGTGTCTCATTCTCTGTTATGTGTCATCGCTGTGGAGACTACAGACTGTGGGAAATCCTTAAACTGTGAAGGCCCAAATCCCGCCCTGCCCTGCGTATCAAGGGGGAATGAAGATGTAATATGAAAAACCCCAACACATTTCAAACTCTTGACAAATCAGCAGTCCTCAACTTCTTTGAATATCACGTATTCTGCTGCAGACGCCCGGTCTGTATGTCACGTCAGGCAAACCTGTTACATCAACCACTCCACCTAATTCCACAGTCACTGAGTCTACATCTGGTTCTCAGACAGAAAGAATTCAGTGAGAGACACCATCAAAGACGTCTTCTGCACA
This sequence comes from Haliotis rubra, assembly GCF_003918875.1. Taxonomy (NCBI): domain Eukaryota; kingdom Metazoa; phylum Mollusca; class Gastropoda; order Lepetellida; family Haliotidae; genus Haliotis; species Haliotis rubra. Next base: position 158,391 of record NW_025767737.1, read on the forward strand.
ACCAGTCGTCGATCAGAAGAAAAGGAAAAAAAAGCTAAAAAGAAACCTGTCCCGTCATTATTATAGGTCCCTTTACAAATCTCATTTAGACCTGAAGATATGGATTATGGTATCATAAGAAAAGAAAAGAAATTCTTCTGTTAATGAAGCAACTGTGGTTCTAAATGTAAAACTATATTCCTAAGACCATGCGCTACAAGAGACATTGCGCAAGAGTAAGTTTGTGAAAGTACAATTTCGTCAACCATTGAAGATCAGGGTTAGAATTGTCCTTCAGCACCCCATGCGTGTTGATCTGGTGGTCAGGTATCCCTACTGCGTAGATCGATGCTCACGATGCTGATCGCTAGATTGTCTGTTCCAGACTGGATTATTTACACACCGCCAACAGGTAGCATGAAATTGCTGAGGGCAGCGTTAAACATCCAACAAACCAACCAGCCAACCAACAGATTCGTCAATACCTAATCAACACTGTGTATTCATATTTCAACAAGCAAATAGACAACGTCTCAGACAGTAGTAACTGAATTATGAAGACAGACTTCTGTGATAGATTAATGAATATATATAATCAATTCCAGCTCCTGTTTGAAGGGGTAGTGGGATAGCCTAGTGCTTAAAGCGTTCGCTCGTCACACCGAATTTCCGGTTTCGACTCCTCACATGGCTACATTGTGTGAAGCCCATTTCTGGTGTCCCCTGTCATCCGTGTGCTAGAATATTGCCAAAGGGGGCGTAGAACCATATTCATTCACCCACTACTGTTGGAAATACTCCTTATCAAAATGAAGGCCAAGGCTACAGAATGACAAATTGAAATTGAAAATGGGCCACCTCTTTCTACACAGACAGTGGTGAGTGAATGATGGATACATACTTTAGTGATCGATTATGAATATATATAATCAATTATAATTCTGCTGCTTATCAAAATGTGAAGGCCAAAGCTTCAGAATGATATAAAGCGAACAAGATAAGCTCCACTGAACACATATGTCAACATTTAGAGTGGTGTCTTGTCAAGAACCCATTACAGCTGTACAAGTATACAAGGCATGAGGACCATAATGGTTGGCCAAGACGTCATCCACCCAGGGAGCTGTGAAATATTATGAGTTTGATCAGTGTTATGAGTCTGATCTTTTTGCAGTCAGCGGTGTCTGGCATTGAGAGCTGCATCTTGGTCCAACGTCCTCCAGAAAATCCTGCTACATTGTGACGCTATAATGCAGATAAACTTAGAGTCGTTGGGAGGACAGTTCCACTAGTTCTGTTACTCATTTGCATATACCTCCCAGATGGACAACCGGCAGAACAACAGAAAGCGGACATAGGAACCATGCAATGCAACGTTACCTGTACCAAAAGAAGCACAGGGTTTGCTTCCAGCATCGACACACTATCCTGCTATGTATCAAATAAGGATGCAAGACATCGGTCGATACGAGCATTTGTCATGAGTTTTGCTTCCGACATTGACACACTTGCCTGCTCTCTATCACACAACGATGGAAGGCATAAGGCGATGAGGGGATTTGTTAATTTCTCAAAGAATACCACCCAGGTAAGTTATTTTGGTTGTAGTGCATTGTCGCATGAATAATCATTTACTTTGTGTTATAAACATGACATTGTTTTAAAATTGCTTTGTGATTATGACTGTTTTATGAACATATTAGCATGCATATTTAGCCGGATAGGATCACCTCAGCTTTAGCATTTGTTATGAACAGTACACGAGACGCGCTCATAAAAAAATCGATTAACAAATCTTTCGTAGGAAACTTCGTCCAACATATTGTGTTCCTTCTTTTCCTCATATATTGGATATGGACGTTTACTCTTGGCCGCTGATAACGTTCACCAATCACTGGTTTGGGAAGGATAGGAGATAACTTTATCTACTTCTTTGTTTTTACATTCTTTTTTTGTGTTTGTTTTGTTTTTATTCTGTAAAGCAAAACTGTTCCCATTTGTTACGCTTGTAACACACCATATTTACCACACTGACTTCTCATGTTTTATATGCCCCACTCTCAAAACCTATTGCAGCCAATTTCAAACTACCATGCCATTGATCAGTATATATTTATATCTTGGAGCCTTATTGTTCCATAACAAAATCGCCATATGAAATGACCAAGACTACGAAAATCAAAATGATATCATCAAACTGCAGAGATTTAGCTGATAAAAACAAGAGACAAGAAGTTTTGAACATATCAAGAAAAAAATACTCAACTATTTGTCTACAAGACATTCATATTTCCCCTTAAAACGTTAATACTATGAAAAATGAGTGGTGTTTGCAATGTATAATTGCTCCCTATAAATCTAACGCAAGAGGCGTCGCCGTACTTTCTAATAATGATATTGACTACACCATCCATAGAACAATTATTGATGAAAGTGGAAATTATATCATTGCACACCTAACTGTAGAAGATAAAAGAATAACACTTACCAGTCTCTATGGACCAAATAACGATAACCCAAATTTCTATGAAAACATATTTGAAAAAAATCACGATTTTGGAAATGAATCAGTTGTCATTGTGGGCGATTAGAACTTAGTCCTAGACCCATCAATAGACTTAGAGAATTACAAACACGTAAATAACCCCAAATCCAGAGAAGAGGTAATTGAACTCTCTGGAATATTACAATCTTTTCGATATTTGGAGAGAGTTAAATAAAAGTGAAAAGATATATACGTGGTGGAAAAAAATTCCAAGGCAACAAGCAAGATTAGATTTTTTCATTATTTCACAAGACATTTATGACCTAACCCTGGATTCTAATATTGTACCAGGTTATAAATCTGATCATTCTACAATTTCCTATTTTTATCAAATTCTATCAATCAAGAAAGAGGGGGGGGTTATTGAAAGTTTAATAATTCCTTGCTTCTAAACCCTGATTATGGAAACTTAGTTAGAAATATAATTAAAGAAACCATTGATGAATATACAATATCAGAACCAGTCAATTATGATAATCCAAAGGCATTACAGCTTGAGATTGATGGTAGCTTATTTCTAGAAACCCTGCTAATGAAAATAAGAGGTAAGAGTATATCTTTTTCTACATATCTTAAGAAAGTCAAAAGAATAGAACTGATGAACTAGAATCTACCATAAATACTCTTGAACAAGATATAAGAAGAGATTTTCAAAACATCAGTGAAGATTTGCTAGGTGAACTTTCAAAGCACAAAAGTTAACTTGAAGAAATAAAAGAAGAATAAATGAGAGGAGTGAGTGAATTTAGTTTTACGCCGCACTCAGCAATATTACAGCTATATGGCGGCGGTCCGTAAATAATCGATTCTGGACCAGACAATCCAGTGATCAACAGCATGAGCATCCATCTGCGCAATTTAGAACGGATGACATGTGTCAACCAAGTCAGCAAGCCTGACTGACCGATCCCGTTAGTCGCCTCTTACGACAAGCAAAGTCGCCTTTTACGAGAAGCATGGGTTACTGAAACCAATTCTAACCCGGGACCTTCACGGGTCGAAATGAGAGGAATATCAATGAGAAATAGGCTGCGCTGGTATGAGGAAGGTGAAAAACCAACAAAATACTTTTGTCACTTGGGAAACAGAAACTATGTTAATAATTCTATTAATAAACTGCAGTCAAGCAGCAATGAGGAGTTAACAGATAACGATTCTATACTGAATGAAGTAAAATCCTTCTATAAAAAACTCTATTCTGCTTATAAACAAGATGAAAAATACTTTACCGCCCTAGATGATTGTAACCCCAACCCTCAATGATGAATTAAGAAACAATTTGGAAAAAGAGATCGATATGAATGAAATGTCCTATGCAGTTAAGAATATGAAAATAACAAAAGCCTAGGAATTATAGTATAGTCTTTATTGCTGTAAATATAGGCCATCGGCCCATGGTACAACGTTATAATTGATGGATTCCAAATTGATTTTTTAAAATTCTTTTGGAAGGAACTTAAAATTTGGATATTTAGATTTGTCAAAAATATTTCAGAAAAAAACCCAAATGTCTATAACTTTGAAAAGAGGGGTAATAACTTGCATACCTAAAGCGAACAGAGATAAAACTCTTTTCAAAAATTGGAGACCTATTACTTTCTTGAATGCACTCTAGAAAATTGTGAGCACTTGTATCACTTACGGTTTAAAGAAAACCTCAGATTCCCTAGTACATGCTAACCCGACAGGTAGAACTCTTAGTGAAAACACAAGATTCCCTAGGACATGCTAACCCGACAGGTAGAACTCTTAGTGAAAACACAAGATTACTATATGATATAATGTTTGAAACTATTAAAGAAATATGCCAGGACTAATCTCCTAAAGTACTGTCGGAAATGCTAGAAAAATGCTTTTAGCCTTAATGTCTTTATAAAGGTGATAAATGTACTATGTTGTCAATATATCAACTCGCCCATAGTGTACCTAATTTTTATTTCAATCGATTTAACATTCCCATGCATTAAAAGGGCAGTTTACAGGAGAGAATTTGGAACCAAAACAGCAACTTCAGATTTTGTCATAGATCAACAACAAAAATCTGAAATAGTCTTTACATTTATGCTAATAATACAGGTGGTGTAAAAATATGAATTAACGTATTTCCTGCCTTCAAGCACTTCTAAACGTGACTTAGTCACCCAATCATCCTGGACATATTAGAACTGTACAACGACCTCTCTACTTGCCAATATGACATCATCCTCTGCTGGTTGCCGGGTCCCGTCGGCATAGCAGGTAACACTAAGGCCGATGCTGCAGCAAAAGCAGCTCTCGAAAAGCCCCTATCTCCACTGCTAATCCCGTACAGTGACTTCAAACCCACTATCAAAAGCTATACTCGGGACCTGATGCAAAAAAGGTGGGACACTCAAGTAGGAAGAAACAAACTCCATGAATTGAAGCCAACAATCGGTTATACCTACTTGGGTTGTCAGTCAAGACGCGATGAGGTAATTTTACGACGATGTCGTATTGGCCACAGTCGATTTACACATGACTATCTGCTGAAAACGGATGGGATGGACCCCCCATGTGTGTCTCTTGCGATGAGGTGTTCACCGTCAAGCATATTCTGCTTGAATGCGTGGACTTATCGCCTGCAAGGGACTCACATTATGATGCAACAAACCTAAAAGATCTGTTCTCATCTGATACTGAACTACCTGGGGGAAGTTGATCTGTATCATAAATTGTAACTGTGAAATGTAACAACCATAAATTGTAACTATGAAATGTAACAAACCGCCTGCCTTTAAATTTGATGCTATGACTTTTTCTGCTTTTGAATGACAATGTAATCAATAAATGTCTTTGAAATAAAACTCATTCCGCGTATGTACTTACAATGTTTACTAATGCAAACTTGTTCTCGTCACTATATGGCTGGAATAATGCCGATGTGACGTAAAGCCCAACTCAACTCAACTCAGCTTAACAAAAAATTGTTCAATGTTTTTGACAAATTTGACAAGGGAGTGCTTAGACGGGCGGTCTACAAACTTTATGAGAAGAAGAATATATATACTTAGTCAAAAAAGAAACTTCACATTCTTTCTTCAGGGCACTATAAAAGAACAAGAGATGGTAAGATGGTTAAATTGTTATTATTTCATTGCTGAGATCTGTGTGATGTACTCGATACACTGACAGTGCCATTATCAGTTCCATTAGGCTACACCGCCGTTCCAAAACAGGGGTATACAGAGTGTCAAGTCACAAGAATAAAAATGCGAAATTTCTTAGTTCAGTATCATGTATGGCCGCCCCGCGCATTCACCACTGCCAAACACCGTCTCTTCGACTGCCTAATGCTTGTGAACACGTTGTTGGGGATTTTGCGCCATTGCTCTTGCAAGGCAGCGCCAAGTTCCTGCACATTCTGAGGTTGGTTCCTAAGACCACGAAGCCTTCTGCCAAGTGCATCTCAAACGTGCTCTATTGGATTAAGGTCAGGGGACCTCGATGGCCAGTCTATGACGTTGATTCCAGCGTTTTGAAGGAAATTTCGTGTCAACATCGCGGTATGCGGCCGAGCATGATCACGCTGGAACTGGAAACCTGCGCCATGAGCCGCCATGAAAGGAACGAGTTCAGGAGTGAGCACCTGGTCGGGGTAAGCAGCAGCTGTGAGGTCTCCACGGATGACCAGAAGTGGGGAACGGTTGTTCCCACAGAAAGCACCCCACACCATGCAACTCCCGCCCCCGAATCTGTCGACTTCCCGTACACAACATTGGGCATTCCGTTCACGACGTCGTCTCAAGACTCTATGCCTGCCGTCTGCGAATCTGAGGGTAAACCTGGATTCATCGCTAAAGACGACTCGATTCCAGTCTCTCTGGGTCCATCGGAGGTGACGTTGGGCCCACAGCAGACGTTGACGTTGATGAAACGGCGTCAATATTGGCTCACGATATGGACGTCGAGAATGGAGATTGGCAGACTGCAACCGATGTCGAATGGTCTTCAAAGACAGTCGACCTCTAAATCTCTCAGCCCTGGTTCGTGTAGCCGGCAGAAATCTGTCACGTAGATGACGTAGGACGATTTGACGGTCTTCTGCTCGTGACGTCACACTTGGACGACCCGACTTTGGGCGATCAGAAGTGGTGCCAGTTTGTTGTAGACGACCTCGCAAGTCATACACAGTACCACGGCTGCATCCCATTGCTCTTCCAACGTCAGTAACTTATCTTCCCGCTTGCAGCATGCCAACGGCACGTTCACGTTGCATGTTTTTACAATCGTGGCATTTCAAGTACCGTTAGAACTGTGGTTTAAAAGTGTTTTTTTCAATTCTTGAGGCCAATACAACTAGATGTCAATGTGGAAAAGTTCACTGCAATTAAAAATAATAGCCTCCAAAGTCATGACACAAAATGGATATCTATATTCCCAACCTGACAATGAAAATAATCTCAGTTCGCTATTTTAATGTAAAAATGTGCATTTTTGTGTAGTTTTGAACTCTATCTAACAAACTCAAGAATGTAAATTGGTGCTCTAATGATGTACCCTTGGGAACAATAAAAACATTCTAAAAACAAAACAAACTCATTTTGGTTGTTTTATATAATATGAAAATCAAACTGCATTTGAAACGGTAAATATTGAAAACTACGTACACCAAACATACATGGACCTATGTTAAAAGCCCTCAGGACAGTGTCACAATATAAAGGTGGCTTATTTTCAGTTGGAAAACTATTCTTTCTGAACATCACGACCTTGACAACGCCAAACATGGGAGTGGTGTTATTTTGGTTTTAGGTCCCCACAGTCACTAGTATCATTATCTACCTTCAGTTGTTGGCGATCTATAGCACCTTTTTATATTCGATTGATTCAATACTATTAGTTAAACGTCATATATTTACATACTACGTGTACACCAAAACTTGTGATCTTCTAGTATTTTTTACTGTCCTTCGTTGATAGGTATTCAAAATGTGATTTGATGATATTATTTTCTTGTTTTATTCATGATTTGTCTGAAATACTACCGATGTGACTTAAAATCGTAACTCACTCATTGTTTGTTTTAGATTTCCACAGGTGTGTGCCCTTACGTGAACTGTAAATCGAACACTCGGTGTGTGAAGAGACGACGTGGTGGCACAATCTGTGTTGAGAGTAAGACTAATTTTACGATTTGAGATTGAGATACACCTTTTTTACCAACGTCTTTCACGAGACTTTGTGTTTGCTATGTAAATATAAGTAACAAAGTCCTTTCCACATCCATAAAAAACCTTGTTACACAATTCCGACAATCCGACGAGCATGTGTTTATGAATCACTACTAAAGTGATGATACCAGGTATTCTAAAAAAGGTGAGTGTATCCTGCTCAACCTAACATAAGTATATGCAAAGCTAGTCAAATGTTCACTTGCAAAAAATTGGGAATGTCAAAATGGGGAATGGCATCAAAATGACCTGTTGAAGTTTTAAGTTACGATCTTGAAATTTCCAGGCAATAAGTTGATATTTCAGGAAGTAAATAGGGAAAATGTATGGCCCCAAAAGGCTTACCTGGCCCTGACCGCACACTTGTTGGCGCAGGAGTCGTTTGACGCTCTTTAAAATCTTGGTGACAAGAGTTTGCTGGACTGTGTCTCAAAAATTGTGAAATCTAAAAGCTAAAAATGTAAACACTAAAGGCTGCAGCGGTTGGAATATATATAGCTCGACAAGAAGCGAACGTTAATCACTGGAAGGTTGAGTCATCCCTTTTGTACGGAAGCCTTTTACTGCTATTTGTTTTTATTTTGGTGTTTTTGGTGTTTTTGTTTGTGTGTTTTTTATTTATTTATTTTTTCTTGAAATTTCAAGATGCTAAGTTGAAATTATCTAGAAATCATCTCGAAAATGCCTACGGAAGCCTTTTAGAAAGGACACCTAAGGAAGCCTTTTAGGGCCAACTTACCATCTTGAAATTTCAAGAATAAAGGGGAAGAAACGATAGGCCCTGAAAGGCTTCAGCATTGAAAGACGTCCGTACTAAATGGCTTCCGCACTTTTGCGATACAAGCTTGTGAAGAGGAGTGGTTATGAATCTTTAGGCAGCGATATAAATATGAAACGAAGGAGTCTGTCCATCACTTGTCTCATTTCTTTCAAATTGAGGATGGTAATTCAGCTGGGAATTGATGGTATTTGAACTATGTTATATTTACCTGTAGCTTAAGGTAAACATCTTGGCCAAATAACCTTGTTTTATTTCACTGTGCCATGTCTCCAAGTATATCAACGCACACACGTGTAAAACAAAATTCACCAAGTATTTCTATTCTGTTTTCAGATGACTAATATAAAATAACAACTGTCAATGTCAGAATAGGTCCTTGATATTTTTTTGCGCTGAAACATTTATCACTGGTCAGGGAAAATTCAATAAATGCTTGAGTGACTCATTTAAACCGAATAGGTGTAAATATGGACTGACAACCCAAGTAGGTATTACCAATAGTTGGTATAATTTCATGTTATATATTGATACCTACTTGGATGCATTAGATCCCAGGTATAACATCTAATGAAAGGTATATAATCACTGTAACGGATGAGAAATAGTGTCACTGATTTGTGAAGTGTATATTGGCTCTAGCGTCAGCCACTGTGTTACCAGTGATTCCAGTGTAGCTCGGTAACCAACAGAAGACAATTTCGTAAACGACATTAACAAGATAGTTCTACATTTCAATAATATCAGTTAAAAGTGGAGGTTATCATGACATGCTTCAATTGCCTGAAGACACACGAGAGTATCTCAACATATTGAAGTAGCTTGCTTGGTTTGATTCAGGAAGGGATAAACGCGTGTATTCAAGAGGACTCTCCCTTTCTTGAGTGTAAAACGTTTAGTAGCGGTTACCGCCTGTTCCTTTAACTCTGTAACAATTTCTTCTTAAGACATGTCGTACAGACTACAAGCCCAGTCACAAATAATGACAAGAGTTTAATGTCCTGTGCACGGACACAACAACTTCAGTATCGGAAAATGTTTTGATTGATAACAGATTGAGAGATTGCTGTATCCGTGCACTCTCCATACGAAGCAAACCACAACGGTAACGTTCTTGAAATTCGACACAAGTTCCAAATACAGCCTTGGAGATATTAAAAGGGTATATTTTCATGCGTAGAAAATCAGCAACCTGAATCACCAGATGTTATAACTAGGAATCACGGTTTGAAGAAATAATTCCAGAGAGAACTAGATGATGGATTCAATCCAGCATAGAGTCATAGCCCAGTTCAGAGCACATCAGTCATCTGTTTATATGTTGGGGCTTTGCTGCTTGATCCCCTAAGCCATGTTAATATTCTTGGCCATTCAAATATTTCTTCTTTGAAAATGTGAGATAGAAACGTAACATATTGCTGAAATATAACAAGAATTCGTCTCCTTTAACACCTTAAATAGGAGTACCATCGGAACCTAATTCCATGTTAACACTGGAACATCATTTTTGGATTATATTTGGACACAGCTGCATCTTTATGATATATGTATTATTTTTCAATTTCACATCGTATTTTTGTATGTATATATTTCAAAGTTAGCTTTTTGTTTCAGATTGGAAATCGACACTTAACAATGTCAATGACAATGACGGAGAAGATGAGGGTGATGGCGAAGATAAGAGTAAGATTATAAATGAAGGTGATTGTGTAGTGATGCTGTGATTAAGTGTAGATTTAGATGATGTTAAAGGTTGAGAGGAGGGTGTTTTTATACATGATACAACAGTAAATGAAGAGATTTCGGGTCAGTTCTCCCTATCAAGTTTGCAAGCGCCATACAAGCGCTCTTGGATATCACCATAATGGTTGGTTGTTTAACGCTGCACTGAGGAACCTTCTATCTAGTTTGCTGCGGTCTGTAAAAAGTCAAGTCTGGACCAAAGAATCAAGTGATCAAGAGCATGTGCATCGGTCTACACAACTGAGATAGAGTGATGTGTGTTAACCAAGTCAGCGAGCATGACCACCCGATCCCGTTAGTCGCCTCTTACGACCGGATCTTCACGCGTATCCAAAATGGTACGTGCCGTATACATCCAAGACTTCAAATAACTGGAATACTGCTTATAAGAGGCGCCGCACCTCTGCCACTATAACCTGCAACATTCCATTGTCACATCTATCATCTCAAATGCGTAGATTGATGCTCATGTATTTGATCACTGGATTGTCTGGTTCAGACACGATTATTTACAGACCGCTGCCATATAACAGGAATATTGCTGAGTGTGGCGTTAAACAGCAAACCAAACAACCATCGCCACATCTGTCACCAGTTGCTTCCACTCCATAACTTCCACCTCCTGAAGCTGTGGGCAAGGTAATGGTGAATCTTGGGGTGAGTATAAAGCTGCTGAAGGTGATGGTGAGACTCTGATGAGACTCAAGTCAATTGCGAGGCCAAAGGTGTAGATGAGAGTTTGGGTGAAGTGGAGGTATCACATGAAAGCCTGGATTTAATTAATGGGAAGATGTATAGACGTACGTGGTAGATGTTCAAAATTGTGTTTTTTTGCCGGAGCTATTAGCGACCAGTCCATTCCGTTCTAGTTAGCCTTAATACATGTGTATATTTTTCTGAGAAATATTTTTGGTGATAGATTCACATTTTATGTACAACAGGTGAGACAACCCGCACAAGTGACAAAGGCATTAACCCTCTTGAATCCAGATGCTCAACTAATACTGACTGTCCAGCAGACAGGAACTTTGTGTGCTTTAAACAGACCTGCAAGTGTGTACCAGGGTACAGTTTCAATCCCGCCAACAATAGCTGTGTGAGACGTAAGTCAGTCTTGTAGGGACATTCTTTATGTAGTAGCGGTCCAAACCGTATGCCAACTATGAAGGTTTGGGTTAGTCTTCAGCAACCCATGCTTGTCGTAAAGGCGACTAACGGGATCGGGTGGTCTGGCTTGCAGACTGTATATTTTGTATAGTAACTGCATGGATCGATACTCACAATGTTGGTCACTGGATTGTCTGGGCCAGGCATTAACCAGGGTGCGATCTTAACTTCACGGTTCAAACTCCCCTACTTGAAAGTTTTTAAGATCAGTAGTAAGATCTATTTGCACTAAATGGGCCTGAGTCTCTGTAGGAAAGTACTTGCGATCCCAGCGAAACGACAATTTGATCAAAAGTGCACAAGATAGATATAATGAGTGTGTAGTTTATAATAATAACCTGGTACACTATGACGTAACAATTAGATCCCCATGTTGAAAATTAATGAAAAAGAACGAGTTTGTTCTGTAGGAAAGTTCTATGGTCAATCCAATGCGTATTGATAATACAATCTATTTCCCAGGTTGCAAATCTTATGGTGACAGTTTCACAAGATACTACGGTCTGGGTATCCATGGCAACAACGACGGAATCAGTACAACAAGCGTAAAGGAATGTCATCAACAGTGCATTAGAGAGAAAGCGTTTACCTGTATTACCTGCGAGACCCACAGTGTGAACAGGCGTTGCTTCTTGTCGACATCTGGGTACCTTGATGTAGAACCGAGAGAACGAAAGAAGGGGTCATTGTTTTGGAGTATTTCCACGAGGAATTGTGCATAGCAGCATGGCCGATTTCTAGATATAACTGGAGTCTACCACTGAGTGTAAGAGATTTCTAGATATTATTGGCCCATGACAGCAGCTAACTGAAATGTGCTGTAGGGCTGGTGATACTGACTGGTAATCGGGAATAGGAAAAATTTATTGATAATCAAACGTGAAATTGTGTGTAGATAATATCGTACATTAACTTTTGTGATGGAAAGATGTTTTAATTTTCTCACACAATATATACAATCAGGACTTAATTATGGTCTGTTTCTGAATTATGTTAAGGACGCTGATTTGTAAATCCATGCAAAAATATGTCACCACACACTAGTGATGTGAGATATATTAATTTCTTTCCGATATCTTTTGCAATTTTTGCTCAAAGTATTTTTTGTCGATAATCGATCGATATTTTTCGATCTCTATGATCTATATGGATAGCCAGCCCTACATAACAGACTGAAGGTAACTGACATGTGCTGTTAGATGAACTTCCCTTTAGAACGTACGAATTCTCCGCGTCACTTATTGTCATGTTTTCTTAAACACATATCATTCTGTTTAAGCCAACAAAATACCACGAAGCTTAATTTGCATAAATAGAACTTTTCCCAGTACAAGTACTTAGTCTCCTTATATTTCTGAACCCTGAAGATCCGAGTTAGGTTTGGACTTCAGCAACCCATGCTTGTCGTAAGAAGTAACTAACAGGATCGGGTGGTAAGGTTCACTGACTTGGTTGACACATGTCATCGTATCCCAATAGCGTAGATCGATGCTCATGCTGGTGATCACTGGATTGCCTCGTTCAGACTCAATTATCTACAGCCCTGTTGTGTCCACCAGTATATACACTGGTGTTTATGTTCCCAGTCTTTCAAAATTCGAGAATAGCGTATGATGATGAATAAAGATTAGGCTTGGACGGGTACAAATTTTCTACCTGGGTAGCCGACCCTACCCTACCAGGATACCCGTTATGTTAATACCTCACATCAAACTCACAAAGGCAATATATTCTTCAACTCGGAGGCTAGAATTGCGAATTGTTCAATATCATCACCATGTTTTATGTACAAACGTGATTGTAATTATGTGTATATCTTCAAAGACAATACGTAACTCACTCACTCACTCAAAGACAATACAACATGTTAACCATGAAATAATAACATGTTACATTGTTTAATCCATTAGCCACATGCTCATAACGGGTCCAAATCATTACCCACCCGACCAGATATCCGGGTAACTCATCCCAGCGCTAATAAAGATGATATAAATTAACTAGAAAAGGGTAAGAGTTCATCTTTACGAAAGAGATCACATTCAGCCTTGAAATCCGAATACAGTTGTAACTGAGTGAGTGAGTGAGTTTAGTTTCAAGCCGCTTTTAGCAATATTCCAGCAATACTATGGCGGGGGACACCAGAAATGGGCTTCACAAAGTGTACCCATGCTGGGAATCGAACCCGGGTCTTCGGTGTGAGTAGCAAACGACTTAACCTTCAGGCTACCCCACTTTGTGTTACATTTGACCACTGTCTTAATGGCATTGTGTATTTATGTGATTGTCTAGTTATTTTACTGTCCTTTTTCGACAGGTATTTATATTATATAAGGAATGGTGTTTTGACACGCTTGCTTTGCAGCGGTATAAGAATCTATACCGAAACGTCGCATCATCATATTATAAAGAAGTTTTCTTTCAGTAAGTATAATATATTTATATTGTCTAAGTTTGTTTCTTTAACGTACAGCTTTCACAGTCACAATATTGCTGAACTAAATTTCCTCTGTGTAAATTCTCTTCACTTGTGAAATAAACGTTGTTCGAGTCATCACTTCCGTTTTAAGATCTTGTTATTTTGCTATGTCTAAACATTAAAGGTTTGGCTGGTGACGTGACTTTTATTCATCTTAGGATAAAAGTGTTTAACAAACGATCATAGATTCAAATCGCTCTTATTGGTTTGAATTACAAGCGGGTAAGTGCAGTATTTGGAACACTGAACCAAATGTAGTGCGGTACGTGATGAGCGTTAACTTAGACCAACCCTACTTGTTCTCGGTGTTTCATTTAATGTGCATACACCTTTGTAATTCCAACCTAATAATAGCGATTTGAAACTTGATCGTTTGTTAAACAACTTTTATCCTAAGATGAATAAAATTTTGATATTTAAATGTTCAGTTGGCAAGGTAAAATTATGAGGATTTGCAATCTTAATTTCACTTTATTCGATTTACTTTCTTGTTTAAAGTGAAGTTTATCGGTACGTTTTCACTGCAAACAGACTATAGGCTACATATTTGCCAAAACATACAGTCTAGACTGATAGAAAGTGATGTACTCTAAAGGGGTCACTCTAAAGTTGTAGAAGGCAATTCAGAACATTTAACATCACCTACACACACACACACACACAAACACAAACAAAAACAAACACACACACGCACACGCACGCACACACACACACACACACACACAAACACCAACTAAAACCACTAAAGACGTTGTTAGACAATAAATTAAAATATAAGTGCATGCAAGCAATGACAGTGATGATACAGAAGCGTCGGAAAATCTCTCTTCAACACTGCACAACTCCGATAACGCTAAGCAGAACAATGAACTGTTGTACTAAATGCTGTTGCTGTAGCTACTAGACCTACAGGTCTTTTCGTTCTCTCGTCAAACCCATGAAATTGATGAAATGAGTCTTGAAATTAATCGAGAAACAATTTTGGTGTCTTTGGTAAGTCACACCATTAAGTCAGAAGTTGGGAAATTTAAAGAACAATTTAAAAGATACTTTGACAGGGTACAGGGGACAAATGATAACATAGAATAGTCCTATGCAGTAATAGTTAAGAAACAAGGGACTGTGAAAGAAAGTAATGTCGAAGCACAGCAATTTTGATGAAGAATGTTGAAGCTGTAATTCACATGACACTTGATTCACAAGATGCGAAAGTTATCAAATGCAGCAGGAACTCTCACTCTAGAGGTGACAACCCTGGAGATATCAAGTGTGATTTGAAAAATGAGGAGCAAACGGTCAAAGTTCAGAAAGAAAACATAAACTGAAAGCCACAAAAGGTATGAGCAAGGTCTACATTGACTCCTTCAAAACTGAAGAAGAATTGATGATAGAAGGTAATATACGACTGATGTTGAAAACATTAGACAGAACGAGAATCATCATCAGAAATGGACAGCTTAGAACAGCAAGTGAGTACACACAGTTAAAACAGTGTTAGGGCCTTCAGCTTGGTATGGAACGCTGGAGATTTCAAGAAAAAAATACAATTTTCAAGAACAATTTCAATTTTCAATGTAATGTTATTGATATTTTACACTGTGATTTTATGAGATTGTGTGACACATTTTTGCTTAAAGAAGAAACAATAGACATTGAAAACTACAAATGGTTTGGACAAAACAGATCAAGTCTATATAAAAAAGGCCTAAAGAGAATCTGGAGGAACTGGAGTCCCAGTTGAAGACTACTTAGTAGATAAATTGGACGATTTTAATAATGAAGGATTCCTATGTATACGAAAATAAACTGTAAAGAGAAAGATGATGTACGTCTGTGTATTTGTGTGTGTGTGGTGCTATCTCTCACCGAGTGGAAATAGTAGAATGATTGACAGTGAATTTTTCTTTACTGAACTTCAGTAGCAATTCTACATCAAAATAAGGGCTTAACATATCACTGTGGAGATTTTAGTGCACGATGCGGTCACCCGCAGGATATACTTGAAGGTGTTGATGAAATACAACTGAGACAAGTGGTAGACAGAGTTCGATTGGGCAGTAAAGACCCGGGTTCGATTCTCCACATGGGTACAATGTATGAAGACCTTTTCTGGTGTGGCTGGCCGTGATATTGCTGGAATACTGCTAAAAGCACCGTAAAACTAAACTCACTAACTTGCAGCTAGAACGTGAAAGTAACACCACAAATGCAAACCATCACTCAACCCAGCAGCCAAAATTAAAGGAGCAGCTCTGTAATGTTAGGAAGCAGTTTGATAAACTTCACAGACGATACAAGAAAAATGTATCAAAAGACTAACTCACTGAATCATTAACAAACCCATCCATATTTTGGAAAGACTTAAGAAAATTAAGAATACAGAAATGAACGAAATGAAGTGAACCTTGATCACAATGAAATCAGCACAGACCATGCACAGGTAATGAAGAAATGGAAGAATGACTTCAGTGATCTGTAAAATCCCTGCATAGACAACCATCTTACAACTTTTCAGAATGGTTTTCGCAAGGAAAATCATGCCAGAAACACCTAAAACACGCACCAAAATCTTACACAACCGAAAGAGGTCAAAACTATCTAATTATGTATGTGTTGTGGACATGCTAAAGCCTTTGATTCTATACAAAGAAATATGTTACTGTATAAACTGCAACACCAAGTTGAACTTCAGGGATATATTAGAGATTAATTCAATCTCTGATATGCAATGTTCTGTCAAAGTGAATACTGACAAAACTGACTGGTTTGTTGTGACTGTTGGGGTCAAGCAAGGCTTTTGTTTGACACCCACCCTATTTTCAATGTATATAAATGACTTAGCGGATACATTAACTGCAGTGCAGAACAGACATTGACTCTATAAGCATTTCATTCCTGTTATGTGCTGATGGCATTGTCCACATTGCGCCCAATGAAGAAAAGTTACAAAAGCTACTAGATTGTCTATCAGTGGTCTAACAAGTGAGTGAGTTTAGTTATACGCCACACTCAGCAATATTCCAGCTATATAGCGGCGGTCTGTAAGTAATCGATTCTGGGCCAGGGAATCCAATGATCAACAGCATGAGCATTGATCTGCGCAATTTCGAAACGATGACAAGTGTGAACCAAGACAGCGATCCCCGTTAGTCGCTACTTACGACAAGCATGGGTTACTAAAGATCAATATTCTAACCCGGACCTTCGCAGATAGGCCTAACAAGTGCAACTTAACAGTGAACAAAACCAAAACCAGCATTATCCACTGCAGAGCAGCATCAAAACCTGGATGTGATATTCAGTTCAAATGTGGAAATGTTGATATTGATTTTTGCACAGAGCTCAGGTCACAAATCTGTTGAAGTTGAGCAACGTCGAGCATGGAGAGTCCGTGGATGGGTGGCCATACATGTGGTCTCACCTTAGGCAAGTGAGTTTGTTCCAAATTGCCTCTGTTCACCCAGCAGAAAAATGAGTACCCGTTGGGATAAGTCATGTGACTATAACCTTCTAGCACCTAAGAAGCAGCTTTGGTTATCCGGGGTAATAATGTGCTGTTCTATTGATTGTTAGCGCTATGAGCATGCCTTGTGTGGAGTTTAGCGCTATATAAATGGACACATTAGAATATAAATATCTTGGATTAATGAATATTGTGATTACAACAAAACAGTTGAAGAAATATTTAAGAAATAAATTTCAACAAGTTCAATCATCTGTCAGGTTTAAGCCATATAGTGTACACAAAGCTGTTTGACAGTTATGTTGGAACCAATTGTGAACATTAGTGCAAGTTTGTGGTGTATTAATATGTATAAAGAAATACGTTATATCCAGAATAAAGCATCCATATTCTTCTGAGGAGTGAGAAAAAGTGCTGCTAGAGGAGAGACGGGATTGAGAAGCTAAGACATCAAGATCAAAATTGAAGTTCTTCGAAGATTCCATAAAGGCATTACCTCTAATGAGATATCTGTGTGTGCCATAGTCCATAAGTGTTCATATAACAGAACATCCTCATGGGATTTCTGGGTGTGTGGATTTGTGAAAAGCTTATTCATTCATGGAAACAAGGGCGTTCTAAGTTATTGTGTGCAGACTAACAGTGCTACATTTCTCAATACATGCCTTGAAGTGTTAGATACAAGCAATACTGGTACTCTGATATGTTCAACGACAGAGGTAACTCAAATGGAAACACAGTACGAACATATAGGACATATCAGCAAGGTTTCCAAACTTTTCACTATCTGACGATGTCCCCCCACGAACAACAAAGAAGTTTGTAAGCCTCTTTGCACTGTGGAAACCTTCCCCTGGGTACAGAAAGTGGCAGGTATACCAAGTCTGTTACCCCCCTGGAATATAGACTCGTCTACTATGTAATGAAGGATGAAGTACATTTTGTTGTGGTATGTATGTATGTATGTATGTATGTATGTATGTATGTATGTATGTATGTATGTATGTATGTATGTATGTATGTATGTATGTATGTATGTATGTATGTATGTATGTATGTAATGTATGTATGTATGTATGTATGTATGTATGTATGTATGTATGTATGCATGCATATGTATGTATGTATGTATGCATGCATGCATGTGGTGTTTTGATATATGTGAATGAGCATTTGAGTGTCTAGATTATGTAATTGTATTTTATGCGTTCGTAATATTTTAAGGTGTCACTTCGGCCTTCTGAGGCCTGGTGTTTGTATTGTATATATGTACTGTGTATACCTTGTAACACGTGACACTGTAATAAACTGTGTTATTATTAATAAGATAAGAGTGAGTGAGTTAAGATTTATAGTCACATCGGCAATATCTCAGCCATATCGTGACTAAAACTAGTTCTAAATTCATAATACATACATATAATATATAAACCCTGTCAGCAAAGGACAGTAAAACCACTAGATTATCACAGATTCTGTTAAAATTAGCTAGCATATATAATTAAAAGTACAAAACTATTTTTGGACAATACAATGGAAAAATGGACCATAGATCGCCAACAACCGAAGGTAGATCACCATATTAGGAACCATGGGGACTTACATTACTTTTGCTACCTGCAAAATCCTAGTTGGATTTACACCATCCCTTCAGCCGCTGGCGATTGTATGACAATTTAGCCAATAGTTAAAATAACAAAAATACTACGTTCAAAGTGTGATAATTTATAACTGACTTTGAAAGTTTTGAGGCTTACGTTCCTTCTCAGGAGGACAATATTTTTACGCTACTTCAACCCCCTTTGAGGGTACAGCCACTAACAATCTCAGTTTCTAATATAAACTACCAATAATAAAATATTTAGCTATTTACAGATCAGTCAACAAGTCTAATTCTTTTTAAATTCAACTATTAAATGAGAACTAACATTATAAAAAAAGATCCTTCAATGTTTTGACATTGAAATACATATCCCTTGTAATGGAATATTCAACACAGTCAAGCAGGACATGCTTGACCGTGATTCCTTCATCACAAGGGATACAAAACGGAGGATCCCCACCTTTTAATAGGTACTCATGAGTATATCGTGTGTGGCCAATACGACATCGTCGTATGATGACCTCTTTAAATCTGGACTGACAACCAAAGTAGGTGAAACCGATAGTTGGTTTTATTGCATGTAATTTATTTATACCTACTTGGGTGTCCCACTTCTTTTGCATCAGATCACGGATATAAGATCTAATAGAAGCGTTGTAATCAGAGTACGGGATCAGAAGTGGTGTCACAGATTTGTTGAGTGCCACCTTGGCAGCAAGATCGAACATTGTATTCCCAGAAATGCCAACGTGGCTGGGTAACCAACAAAAGACGATGTCGCATTGGCCAGTAGCAAGGTCATTGTACAATTCAATAATTTCTAAAAAAAGTGGATGTTTACAAGAAAGATTTTTAATAGCCTGAAGACACGAAAGAGAATCTGAAAATATTATGTATTGTTCATATTTACGGTGTTTATTAATATATTTAAACGCTGTTAATATGGCATTAGCTTCTGCTGTGAAAATAGAGCTGTTATTTGGTAATCGAGAAGAGATTGTTCTGGATCCAATGACGGTGGCACAAGCAACCGCACCACCATCCTTGGACCCATCTGTAAATAAGGATTTGTATGTAGTATATTAGTTTTTAATTGATTAAATTCTTGTTTATATTGTA
The DNA here is from genome assembly GCF_003918875.1 of Haliotis rubra. Classification (NCBI taxonomy): domain Eukaryota; kingdom Metazoa; phylum Mollusca; class Gastropoda; order Lepetellida; family Haliotidae; genus Haliotis; species Haliotis rubra. Next base: position 178,459 of record NW_025767737.1, read on the forward strand.
ATTCATTTGTTTCTGATTTTTTAAATGTTGTCAGTGAGGTCAACTTGTGGCCTCACCAACTGCCAAGGAGGAGACGAAATAAAACGTGAAGGAGCTATATGTTCTAGCTCAATGCCAGCAGCGGAAAGGAAAGGTTTCACTCTTATACCAAGAGGCGGAACAAGAGAAGGCTTCTTGTTATACAGATCTTCATAAAGTGGATTAAAGACAGTTATATGCAGGGTTTGACTTATTGGAATAAAGTTTTGTTATATACTGTAAAGTTTTTATACGACGTTTGTTAAGTGATGGCTCATCGGCCTCAACAAAGAGACTGTCAACAGGAGAAGTTCTAAAAGACCCAAGACAAAGTCTTAGGCCTTGGTGGTGAACAGAATCTAATAGTTTTAGGTTGCTGCTGCAGGCACCACCATATACGATGGAGCCATAATCAAGTTTGGAGCGGACTAGTGACCTATATAGGTGTAGGAGGGTAGTTTGATCCCTTCCCCACTTTGAATTAGACACTGCTTTCAATAAATCCAGTGCCTTCAGGCATTTATATTTAAGGGATTTCATATGCGGCAGAAACGTTAAATGGGAATCGAAAAGTAGACCCAAGAACTTTGCCTCTTTGACAACTTTGACTGGAGTGCAATTTAAATTTAGTTCTGGGTCCTTATGTGGCTTATATTTTCTACAGAAGTGTATACAATTAGTTTTTGACTTAGAAAATTTAGAGCCGTTTTCAAGACACCATTTATTCATTTTGTTTAAACACACTTGCAGTTGCCGTTCAATAGTATGCATATTTCTACCACGACAAGAAATATTGAAATCATTCACAAATAATGATCCATCAATTGAATCATTTAAAACCGTTGATAAACTATTGATATTGATGCTTAACAGTGTTACAGACAAAATACTGCCTTGTGGGACACCCTGATCCTGATTCTAATGATCAAAAAGGGTTGAACCCACTCGGACTTGAAATTGCCTGTCACTTGGATATAAAAACTTGGATATAAATTGAGGCAAACGGTCTCGCAAACCAAAATTGTGTAAATCTCTTAAAATCCTATGTTTCCAAGTAGTGTCATATGATTTTTTTCTAAATCGAAAAAGATCGACACTGCATGTTGTTTTTGAATAATGGCATATTTTACAAAGGATTCTAAACGCACTAAATGATCGATAGTACTTCTATTTTAACGGAAACCATACTGGATATCCGTTATAAGGTTATTGGTTTCCAAGTACCAAACAAGTCGATTATTTATCATGCGTTCCATGGTCTTGCAAACACAGCTAGTTAGTGAGATCGGTCGATAATTCAAAGGATCAGAATGGTCACGTCCAGGTTTAGGGATGGGAACAACAATAGCATCCCACCAAGAACCACTGACTGACTGAGTTTGGTTTTACGCCGCTTTTAGCAATATTCCAGCAACATCAAGGCGGGGGTCACCAGAAATAGGCTTCACACAATGTACCCATATAGGAATTCGAACCCGGGTTTTCGGCGTGACGAGCCAACGCTTTAACCACTAGGCTACCCCACCGCCCTCCGCCAAGAAGCAGGAAATTTTACAGATGTCCAAATATTATCAAAAATGTTTAAAGGTCACATGCAACGTAAAACACAACTTTGCAGATTCTGATACCTTTCGGTATGGACTTACCGAAACAAATCGTCAAAAATGCAAATTCAACTTATAAAGTTGAAAAATAACGCGATGAAAAAAAACGCGCGAAATCGGAGTTCAAACGTTTCACTAATTTTCCCCAGACTTTTCTGGGGAAGACGGGTTTCAACAGCTGGGCTGCGCTTATAGCACGTGCGCAGTGAAGTTGGTTCGCGCAGCTTGGAAGCGGGTTGTCCGGTGAATACTCGGTGAAGGCTTTGGTGTGACCTATTTTTCTAATGTTTTGTTGATATCTCACAGACGCGAGCTTTTTATATGTTATGACAGTAAATTAACTGTTTATATGATTTCATTAGTCTATTTCACCACACGTTCTTCTTACCGAGTCACTTTCTCAGTTCTATACGTAAAAGTTTAGCGTTGACAGAATTTCCAACTGTGATATAGATATTTCGTTGTCACAGACAAAACTCAATGTCTTGTTCTATTGACACCTGTGTGTCTGCCTGCCTGTCTGCTAATGACAATATTCAATACACAGCTGCTATCACTGACCACATGCAATTTGAACTTAACACCACCCAGGCTATACACCATCAACGAAATGCATTGATTTATGGCCCGAGTTCGGTCTCTGTCACATTATGTAATTACACAGACAGGCAGGCGTGATACTTGAACACATGACATGTTATGATGTCTGTTGATTGCAAAATGTTATACACAAAAAATGAGCATGTATTTACAAAACCCAACATCTCTATATATACACACACAATGACCCGTGAAGGCATCTGCAAATGAACCAGCCGTTACACTTGAGTGCACACCCACCCGCTCTGACTGGGATCGGTATCCCGGCTGCTTCGTTTTTTGGGAAGTAAACCGAAGTACACAATATTGCACTTTTGATTTGCGATTGTACGCTTATAATTTGGTTTATATGTTTTTTCATAACCAGCAATGTATATTATATGTCATGAATAAGTGATAATTGTGTTTTAATTATGTTTGATTTTTTGGTTGCATGTGACCTTTAAGAGGGTCTCTAAACATGATTCCGGTAATTGCTTTAGAAGCTGATAATGTATGTTATCAGCCCCTGCAGCAGTATCGTGATCCTGGTCAAGGGCAGTCCGAAGCTCATGAATACAACATAGTTCCTTGTAATCTTCCCCATTATCTGAGTTGAAATTAATAGGTTTCTTCTCCTGTTTTTTTTTATATTTTTGGAATTGAGGTAGATAATACGATGAGGAAGAGTGTTTGGCCAAAGTTTCTCCAAGTTTATTTGCTATATCAGATTTACTAGTTAATAATTCGTCTCCATCGTTACTATGCTTAATGCTGGATTGCGAGCCCTTACCTTTATTTTTCTCTATCATATTCCATACCTTTGATATCGGTGTTCGTGAATTTATTTTTGATACATACTTTCGCCAGGATTGACGTGTGTTTTGCTTGAAGGTAAGCCGTGTCTTAGCATTTTAAGTTTTAAATTTATTCAAGTTATGGACCATGGGATGGCGACGGAAATAATTCTCAGCTTTCTTACGTGCCGTCCTAGCCTATTTGCATTCATCGTTAAACCATGGTTTTCGGATGTGTGGAATTGCAGAGGATTTGGGTATACACTCATCAGCTACATTATTGAGTTCATCAGAGAAATCTTTTATTGCATCAGGAACATCTATAAAAAGTTCAGGTTTAAGTCTGTTACAACATAGAGTTTGATATAAATTCCAGTTCGCTTTTTTTTAAAGTTCTATCTAGAGGATGGGGTATTATCAGATGGGTTCACAGGCTTTAATATTGTTGGGAAATGGTCACTTCCACAGATATCATCGTGGACTGACCATTCAAATTCATTCAAAAGGTTTGGGTCTGTAATTGATAGATATAGAGGTGAATAAGTTCCCGTTCCAGGATGTAAATTAGGTGTTGGAACCGTCATTATATACGCATAAATCATTATCTGAACAAAACTCTTCCAATAGTTAACCTTTAGTATTTGTACCACCCCAGAGTGGGTTGTGGCCATTTAAATCTCCGATAATAATAGAGGGATTTGGGAGTTGGTCATATAGATTTTGAAGTTCACTCTTCTGCTTTTTCCACTTTGTGCTTTTGAGGAATCAGGTTTAGGTTAATTTTGCCTCTACCAGTTTGTTGTACAGTATATGACGATTGAGTCTTTGAACTCGACTGAGATTTATGATCAGAAAATGACGCTGACTGCTTTCAGACATAACAGGAGGTGAGTCTGTAGTTTGAGAAGACATTGCAGGGTACAAAAGCTGTGGAGAATCGCTTTTGACCCAAGACAAATTTGTTTGGCAGCTTGTGGACAATTTGGGCACTTTAGAGCATGACTCAGATGGTGTTGTGGTTACTGAAGCATAGGTTTCTGTAAGTTAAGTGATTTTTTTGCAACACATTTGGTTCATTTGAAGTTGGGTTAGACAACGGTAGAATATGAACAAAATTTATTCTTAACTCTTAAGACATAATGGCAACCTGATCCACCCAGCTAAAAAGATCGATAATTGGGGATATCGTCGATGGGGATCATTATTAATAATCGATAGCATCGTACATGAACTATTGTGATGAAACAATTTTTATACATATTCAGTAAATACATATAGGTATTTGTTGATGGGTTGTTCATCAGTATTGTTCGGGGTCGTGTTTTGTTGGTAATCCAAGTCTACACAGATCACCGCCCACCAATAATGTGAAATGTTATTTCTCTCAGACTTTTGGTCATTTTTGCTCAAAATTACTTCTCCAATATTTATCGACAATCGATCGATATGTTTTGGACAATTATCGATCTCAATGATCAGTATCGATAGCGATCCCTATGACGTGATGTCCAAGAAACAACCTTCCATCAACGACAACAGAATGCACACTGACATCAACATACTCACATCTGACTCAGGTTTAGGTCGAACAATGAATCCATCTGCGTTGTTTGAGTCCACATTTAATAGGTGGCAGGTTAAAGTGTCACTGCTATATTCTATATTCCGACAAGGACATTTCTTTCTGCATAATAGAATGCCAATATTATTTAATGGAAGAAAAACACCTTTCGCTGTCTCCGTTTCCTGAATTTTGCAATTTGAAAATTTAAAAGCAGTTAGAGCTGTAGAGACAATGAAGAGTATCGGAAAACTGCCTTGAATAATCATTTCGCTAGTGATACAGAGATATCGAGCTGGCGATTGCTTGTCATAATATTCACAGCACCATGTAAGTGACACCTATACTGAGGTCTGTGTGACTGTAGTCGGGAAGAATGTCTGTACATATAATGACACAATCAATATTACCACGTGACGCGTACGTCACTTAACGTACCTCATAGTGTTTCCAAATGCACGTTTTACGTAATGAGTCAGTGTATCGCGTGCAGCCATTTCATTATTTCAGGGAAAATATTATAAGCTACAAGTACATTTTCCGATGTCATGCTGTACTGATTTTCCAAATAATACTATCTTGCGCTGCAGCCCTAATTTGATTCATATATTTTGAAACAACCAGTACGGGATAAAGTAATATAAATCATCAGTGAATGAAAGTTGGTTGGGATGTTGTTTAACTCCGCACTCAGCAATAATCCAGCTATATGTAAATAATCGAGTGTGGACCAGACAATCCAGTGATCAATAGCATGAGCATCGATCTATGCAATTGGGATCAAGTCACTAGAACAGCTTTGTGCGATGACCACATTCTGCAGACTTCTGTTACCAGGGCTGCATCATCATTGTCTGTAATGCTATTGTCACTCATGTGTATTGTAGTGCCTAAAGATTTGTACACACAAGTTTGTACTGTCATTGTGATACCTTGTACTGTTTTGAGAACACATTGTTGTTGTTGTTTAAATTTAAGCAATATCAATTTTGTCATATCTGCATGAGACACATCGTTTTGAAATAATAAGGCTGTATCGCCTATTCACTTGTGAGAACATATTTCACATGTCACAAGTTCTTTCTTTTCTTTTCATCTTGGTACTTTCCCGTAAGAATTGCTAGTACATGTATTTCTTCTCTCAGCATGGGTACATCAGGGGATGAAGAGCTTCCTGATGGAAACTTCTTAATATACTGAACAACAATAGAAACGCACCACCCATATAATACGAAATATCCCCGTCAGACTGAAATGTACCCATTTAGTGTGGTGCGTTTCTTATGTTGTTCGGTATATATCGAAGAACACGTTTTCAGAACTACTGGCAACTATTCCTGACGGTATCCGGTGTATATTAGAGCTGTATTAAGCCAGTGTTTCTTTTCTTGGACTTCGTGGACCATCTTGTATTTTTTTAAACATCAACCAACAACAGTTGTTCTTGGTTTTGATAGTGTTCTGTATATGTCAGAAGATGATATATATTTCTTGTCATTTAATGAATATATCGCCTGGCCATAAAGCATAGTTGATCTTCTTTTTGTGAGTTTAACCCAAACTCTAATATAACTGTGGAGGCAACCTTGTAGAAATCCAATAATTGAACATTATCCTTTCAGTTATATTTTTCCTTTAAAATGCTTTTTCTGGACAAAGTAGTTTGTCTTGGTCTGGGTTCGGAATTTAGACAGCTTATTAAATAGTTAGGGTTATCATTACAAAAGCCTTTTAGAACTCTACAACAAACCCTCCTCTCTCAGAATATCTTATATGTTGGTTTTACGAAAACAACAGATGTGTTTCATTAAGATGCTGCATAATGTATTTCGGAAAGTTCGTAGCTGGGATCATATAAACATACCGGAAATGTACAATAAAAATGTGGAAACTGAGGGTGAGACATAGAATGTCTGCAGAATTCATTTTCCGCAATTTGGTGTAACATTCACGACACCTTCAAGGCATACTGTTGATGAGTTTGTTGCTGTTTGTATTCACTGGCATTGTCATCCTGCAATCCAAAATCTATTAGAGTGAATGAAACAACAACCAGGCCCGAATGTCCTGAGAAATGTTCTGCTCCCTGTCAAATGTCCATTCAAAATACACAATGTGTGTCGCTGTGCAAATCCGATTCCTATTACCGCTCGCAGCGGACAACATCTGTGAATGGGAGGCCAAAGATTGATTCGTCTGTACACATGGTGTAACTGGCATATAGTCTGGCCCTTTTGATGTCTTGCCCAACCTTTGCCGCCAATGGTAAGCTATTATGGTTACACCTTTGACAAGGGCGTCTTGCTTTCAAGCAGGGCCGTACGGAATTGGTTACGAAGGTAGATGTTGAATTTGCGACGAGTGAACACTTTAAACACTAGGCTACCACAATGCCCTGAGGACGTTCAAGAGTTATTGTACCCTATATTGTATACGCGTCTGTGAGACATGAATACAGAATTGGGGATATTTGAAGACCGAACTAATGACAATTTGTCACTCAGTTTGTGTAATCCACAAAATCATAGTGCTATATTTAATCACTTTCTAAAAGGGGTCGAGTCTAAATAACATTTTGGCCAAGATTGGTCACGTGAATCTGTAAAGACTCGTCCTGCATAAGCTTTTTGTTCAATATTCGATTGCTGAATCCTTCTAAGTCTTCAAGCTGATACCCAGACTCATCTTTCATTGATTTGATTCCTGACATAAGTTATTGAGAAAAGATAATGATTAGGTGAAAAATGTTTTAGATAAAATTTGAAATGTCAGGATGCCATTACCTCTAGACTGACTGACTGACTGAGATTGGTTTTACGTCACTGTTAGTAATATTCCAGCAATATCACGGCGGGGGGACACCAGAAATGGGCTTCACACATTGTATCCATGTGGGGATTCGAACCCGGGTCTTCGGCGTGACGAGCCAATGCTTTACCCATTAGGCTACCCAACCGTCCCCATTACCTCTAGACCATTAAGATACGAATTATATATTTTTCAAGTTACTATTGAAGTTGCACATTAAGTACGTATATGACTTATAGTTAAGAGCAATATTTACACAAACCCCATTATGTGCATTAGCTATGGTCTCTGAGACCATGTTATTCATCGACCAACATTAAATAGAAACACATATCTCTAAGATTGTGTATAGAGCTTTAATATTCATTTTGGAACAGTGGTACTCAATAATTGTAGCTGCTACGAAGTCTACACCTTTGCTTTAGTTTCATCACAATTTAGGAACCCTTAAATGACCAATCGCCGGTCAAGCATGGTTCACCTGCTGATAACAGTCACGTTCCTCTTAACGTGTCGACAAGAGATCTTGACTGATCTCTGATTTGAACACTTCAAGAGGGTAATGGTTGAAAAAATGGCGGCCAATTCATGGAGTGTAAACAGTGTATCCAGTTAGCTGAAGTGCACGTCATTGTGTCTCGCTGATGTTGGGTGTTCAGTACAAGCCTTTGAAGTGAGGGGTACCTATCTGGAAGTTAAAACAGGTATACTAATTGTGATGCTCAACAACGTAACGACAGAATATGGATTCCCTAGTTACTATTAGGAAGGATGTGAGTATAAGGTTTATCGATCTAATTCCATAGGAATTATGTAATTTATGAGTTAATATTGTAAGTCAAATTGACAGCATTTCTGCCATATCGTGGCAGTCAAAACTTCTATAAAACAATATCACATTATATACTATAAAGTCTGTCAACAAAGGATGGCTAGAAATCATAGATTACAATATAACACTACAATATAGATAGTGGCTTTTGATGACCCAGTGACCATGGGGATGTATGGTACTTCTGCTACGTACCTCTATGGTACTATGGTACCCCAGCTGGATTAACATCATCCCTCTCCCTTCTGACAATTATCAGAGCATTAAGCCAGACTGTTTAAGGTAACAAAATCCTAAGATTAAGAAAAGGGAGAATGAAAAATACTTCGAATGTAACTGGACTTACGTATATTCTGATGAAGGCAAGACCCGAGTTTAAAAAGTATCAGAAACAACAGAGTAAAGGAATAAAATGGAGAAGACTATAATAATTTGTTTTCATTACATGACTGAGTGAGTGAGTTATTATGTAACGTCACATCGGCAATATTTCAGCCATATCGTGACGAGAACATATGTGACATTGAAATGGACGATATGTATATCATACAAACCTGCCGACGAAGGACAGTAAAACAACTAGGTTATCACAATTACAACTAAAACTAGTGTGGAAAATTAAAACTAATAGCACTATTTGGACAATACAATATAAAAACTGGCTATAGATAGCCAACAACTGAAGGTAGATCACCAGACTATCATTACATGAACTATATACATCCCATCTGAAAGTAGATCACCAGACAATCATTACATGAGCTATACGCAGCCCATCTGAAGGTAGATGACCAAACTATCATTACATGAGCTATACACAGCCCATCTGAAGGTAGATCAACAAACCATCATTACATGCGATATACAGCCCATCTGAAGGTAGATACAGCATAAGGCCCCATCTGAATGTCGATCACCAAACTATCATTACATCTGAAGGTAGATCACCAAACTATCATTACATGAGATCAATCAGACTATCATTACATGAAGGTAGAGCTATATATGCAGCCATCTGAAGGTAGATCACCAGACTATCATCAGCTTAGCCCATAGAGCTATGATACAGCCCATCTGAAGGTAGATCACCAAACTATCATTACATGAGCTATACACAGCCCATCTGAAGGTAGATCACCAAACTATCATTACATGAGCTATATGCAGCCATATGGAGGTAGATCACCAAACCATCATTACATGAGCTATACGCAGCAGCCATCTGAAGGTAGATCACCAGACTATCATTACATGAGCTATATACAGCCCATCTGAAGGTAGATCACCAGACTATCATTACATGAGCTATATGCAGCCCATCTGAAGGTAGATCACCAGACTATCATTACATGAGCTATATGCAGCCATCTGAAGGTAGATCACCAAACCACCATTACATGAGCTATACGCAGCCCATCTGAAGGTAGATCACCAAACCATTACATGAGCTATACGCAGCCCATCTGAAGGTAGATCACCAAACTATCATTACATGAGCTATATACAGCCCATCTGAAGGTAGATCACCAGACTATCATTACTTGAGCTATATGCAGCCATCTGAAGGTAGATCACCAGACTATCATTACATGAGCTATAAGGAGCCCATCTGAAGGTAGATCACCAAACTATCATTACATGAGCAATATACAGCCCATCTGAAGGTAGATCACCAAACTATCATTACATGAGCTATATACAGCCCAACTGAAGGTAGATCACCAGACTATCATTACATGAGCTATATGCAGCCATCGGAAGGTAGATCACCAAACTATCATTACATGAGCTATATGCAGCCATCTGAAGGTAGATCCCCAGACTATCATTACCTGAGCTCTATGCAGCCATCCGAAGGACCACTGGATTCACAACAATATGTTTTCGATTACCCGATAACAGCTCTATTGTAACAGTAGAATCAACACCATATTAACAGCTCAAAGATATATGACTCTGAATATACTCTTTATAATATATACGCAGACTCACTTTTGTGCCTTCGGGATATTAAAAAAATGTCATGTAAACAACCACTTTCAATCGAAATACTTCAATTCTATAACGATGGTGCCTTGGCAATACAACATTGTTCTCTGTCCGTTATCCAGCCAGTAAATCCAGCTCGGGTCCACACAAGAAGCAAAAGTACTGTGAGTCGCCATGGTCTCCAGTATGGTGATCTACTTTCAGTTGCAGGTGATATGTAGCCCGTCTTTATAACGTAAGTTGTATAAAAAATATTGTGCTATATATAAAGCTGTGATATTCTAGTTAGTTTACTGTCATCTGTTGACAGATATAAATATCATTTAAGTTCATTTCATATTAATGCAAAGATTTCATAGTCACGATATGGCTGATTTACTGCCGATGTGGCCTTAAGCTTAAACTCACTCACTGGTTTACATTAATCTCTTTACAGCCACGATAAAGCTTTGATTGGACTCACTCACTGACAATATAAAAACCAGCAAGAAACATTTAACACTTTTCTCCATGCATAAAAGTCATTTTCATTCTTCTGTTTGACTGTGCAAATATTGAATGACTTTGCATGGGAACATAGTGTAGCAAAGGCCAGTTTTACCTATTGTAATTTCCATTAGTACTCATAATTTCAAAGTACTCGTAATCCAGTTATTAATGATGCCGATTAGGTCAATGGTGTAATCATTCTGGAAGGAACTGTCGGCATTGACCAGATGTGCACAGCGGACGGTCCCTGTCGAGTGGCCAACTCAATTTCAAGGGCAACTGTAAGTGAACTCCGGGCTTCAGCTTCAACAAATCTACCAACGCATGCGTTATCTAGAGGCAAGTTGGTCTTAGTCATATTCAATAGACAGTCAAAACATCAACATATATTCGCATCGCTAAATCTATTTTACGCGTGGATAAAACACTTCAGCAGACTGTTGTACGACCAATCGAAACACAAAGAGAAAAAACACTTTTTTGAACGGTGCCTGCACGGCTTCACGCGAACTGTTTTATTAGAAACGCACCGGCAGGATTGCCTAGTGGGACAGACAGCCGTACGAATCGACATGCCCAACGAAAATGACGAAAATTCGCCAACCACAAAAATGAAATGCCCGTTCCTTACATCATAAACGCCGACTTCGAAGCCCTCATCAAAAACATTGACACCATAGGTCCGTCCCTGGACAAAAGTTTCACGCACAAATAGCAGGAGCACGAGACCTGTGGATTCGGATACGTGGTCGTCCGATGCGATGAAAAACAAACACTCCCGTGGTGTACAGAGGTCCCGACACGGCTGAAAAATTTCTCATGTGTTTGCATCACTAAGAGAAAATGATCAGCAAAAGGTTGTACACCATCGTTCCCACGCGCATGACCCAAGCCGACAAGCTCTCAATGGCAGCCACGTGTGTCACGTGTGTGACGAACCGCTGAACGGCAATTCGGTGAGAGATCACTGCCACGTTGCCGGCAACCTCAGAGGCACGCTCACAATGCGTGTAACCTCAAACTCAAAATTAATCCCCAAACCATCCAAATCCCCGTCGTGTTTCACAATTTGAGAGGGTACGACTCTCACTTGATCATGCAGGCCATCGCGAAGGTCAAAGACAACCTGACATGCATCCCCAACAACATGGAAAAATACATCTCCTTCTCATTAAACAGTCTTAGATTCATCGACAGCGTTCAATTCCTGCTGTCGTCTCTTGATAGTTTGGTCAAGGCCAATGACCCAAACGACTTCCACATCACCAATCGATACACCGACGCCGAGACTCGACCTCTGCTGATGGGGAACGGCGTTTACCCCTATGAATACATGGACAGCTGGGTCAAGTTCAGCGAGACACGACTGCCTCCCATCAACCGATTTTACAACAACTTGACCGGCTCGGCCATCACCCAGGGATAAACTGGGCTGCAAGAATCTGGGTCCTTACCACGACCTGTACTTGAAAACAGACGTACTCCTGAGATATTTAGAAAAACGGCCTCGAAACAGTACGGCCTGGACCCCGTGTGGAATTTCTCCTCCCCGGGTCTCTCTTGGGATGCCTTGTTGAAAAATACCGGTGTGGATTAAGACAGATTATGACATGCACCTGTTAAGCGAAAAAGGCTTGCGAAGTGGGATTTCCATGGCTTCCAAATGCTACGCGAGTACGTGAAAAACTATAACCCGAATCACCCCACCACCCACATCCTCTACCTCGATGCCAACAACCTGTACGGCTGGGCCATGAGCCAGTATGTACCCACCAGGGGATTCGAGTGGACATCCGGCCTGTTTACGTGGGGATGAGCATCCTCCACTTATCCAAACACCTGATATACGACTTTTATTACAACGAACTGAAGAGCCAGTACAGTGCCTGGTGTGAAGTGCTGATGGAAATCCGAACCGATGATGTTCATGAGGACATGCATAAAAAAATACACCTGTACGACACCAGTGACTACCCCAAGGACCACCCGATGCATGACACTATCAATAAAAAAGTGGTCGGCAAGATGAAGGAGAAATGCGCCGGCACACCGATTGCGGAATACATCGGCTTGAGGCCCAAAATGTATTCCATCCTGAAAGCAGACGATAATGAAATCAGAAAAGGGAAAGGCGTGAAAAAATATGTGGCGAAAAACCAAATCAAACACGCCAGATTCAAGGAAGCCCTGCTCAAGACTCGCACTTTCAAACATCAAATGAATACGCTGAGAAGCGACGGACACAGGATATACGGACTTACAAAAAACAAAACGTCCTTGTCGCAGATGGACATGAAACGTTGGATCGCCATCGATGGAATCAACACGTACACGTATGGACACGAAAAAATTGCACTAAAAGAATAAATATATATATATATTATGTCATGACCGTGGATACCGGAAAGGCGTGAACACCATACACAAGCTTGCCGAGATAGCAAGAGTATCACAAATCGAGGCCAAAGCATGGTTTGAAAAACAAGCCCTGTGGCAAATCTACCTACCGGCACCGCGCTACGTACCTAGTAGAAAATTTGACGTGTCGACGCCCAATCGCATTCACCAAGCCGACCTCCTGTTTCTACATCACGACAGGGCAGGGCGTAAAACCGCTACAAAGAAGCGGAACCCTTAACGGCTAAAGATTTGACGCAAGTAGCTCATGTGTTCAAGCGCAGTCTGCTGACATGGCCCACCGAGCTGCAAGTCGATCCCAGATGGGAGTTCATAAGTGCAGTGTGACAACTACTACCTAAGCACGACGTCCAAGTCAGGCGTAATGTGGCCGGAGCTCATCACAGCCAAGCCATCGTCGAGAGATTCAACGGGGGCTTTGGCCTAGCGTTTATTCTGGCATCAGTACGCGCAGGAAATAAGTCTAAATGAACTGAACACCGAATGGGTCAAGCGGCTACCTCAAGTGGTGTCGGCTATCAATCACGAAATCACTCGTCTCACCAATAAAAAACCAGCCGACGCTATTAAATTGAAATCAGTGAACGCTGAATCGGCTGCACCATCTCGTAAAGGAAAAGAGAAACAAATACCCGACCGGGTTCTCATGAGGTACCTCTACTAGCCTGGAGAACACGAAGGAGACACTTGGAAATGAGCCATCGATCCGACATGGTCGATCAAAACTTGCAACATAGATAAAGTGGACATCAAAGATGACGAACCGAACTTGTAATACTTGAAAGATTGGCCACCGAGAGGTTTCTTCAGAGAAGTGGGAGCCATGGGACAGTGGAACTGTGTGGAGCTGTGGTGGAAGGGAAGTGTGGAACTGTGTGGAGCTGTGCGGATCTGTGTGGAGTGGTGGCGTCAGGGAAGTGTGGAGCTGTGGTGGAAGGGAAGTATGGAACTGTGTGGAACTGTGTGGAGTGGTCGCCGCAGGGAAGTGTGGAGCAGTGGTGGAAGGGAAGTGTGGAACTGTGCGGAGTGGTGGCGGCAGGGAAGTGTGGAGCTGTGGTGGAAGGGAAGTATGGAGCTGTGTGGAACTGTGTGGAGCGGTGGCGACAGGGAAGTGTGGAGCAGTTGTGGAAGGGAAGTGTGGAACTGTGTGGAACTGTGTGGAGTGTTGGCGGAAGGGAAGTGTGGAGCTGTGTGGAACTATGTGGAGTGGTGGTGGAGGCAGGGAAGTGTGGAACAGTGGTGGAAGGGAAGTGTGGAACTGAGTGGAACTGTGTGGAGTGGTGGGGGAAAGGAAGTGTGGAGCTGTGGTGGAAGGGAAGTGTGGAGCTGTGTGGAGCTGTGCGGAACTGTGTGGAACTGTGTGGAGTGGTGGCGGCAGGGAAGTGTGGAACTGTGGTGGAAGGGAAGTATGGAATTGTGTGGAGTGGTGGCGGATGGGAAGTGTGGAGCTGTGGTGGAAGGGAAGTGTGGAACTGTGTGGAACTGTGGCGGAAGGGAAGTGTGGAACTGTGATGGACGGGAAGTGTGGAACTGTGGTGGAAGGGAAGTGTGGAACTGTGTGGAACTGTGGCGGAAGGGAAGTGTGGAAATGTGGTGGAAGGGAAGTGTGGAACTGTGATGGACGGGAAGTGTGGAACTGTGGTGGAAGGGAAGTGTGGAACTGTGTGGAACTGTGGCGGAAGGGAAGTGTGGAACTGTGATGGACGGGAAGTGTGGAACTGTGGTGGAAGGGAAGTGTGGAACTGTGTGGAACTGTGGCGGAAGGGAAGTGTGGAAATGTGGTGGAAGGGAAGTGTGGAACTGTGTGGAACTGTGGTGGAAGGGAAGTGTGGAACTGTGGTGGAAGGGAAGTGTGGAACTGTGGTGGAAGGGAAGTGTGGAACTCTGGTGGAAGGCAAGTGTGGAACTCTGGTGGAAAGCAAGTGTGGAACCGTGTGGAGTGGTAGCGGCAGGGAAGTGTGGAGCTGTGTAGATCGCTGTTCGAAATAATACATATATTCCTTCTGATATTTGGAAGGGTGTGAGGTTATCAGCAGGTAACATGCAGTCATGGAGATTACCAAGTACGTACCAAATAATAAAGTGTTACCATAAACCAAACCACTAATACTAACAAACTATAAATGATAATAATAAGCATTGATCAAGGAGTCATGTTTTATTCTTGTTAATGTGCAAATGCACATAATAATAGAAAATAACAAATAATAGAAAATAACAAAATAATATTTAAAAAATAAACATAATAAAAATATATATCAAAGGAGAATCCGAACAATAACAAAACTTTTGATATATTGTAAAGGATATTCTAAAAGTCACCTTCCGTGATTAAAATTGAACAAAAAGTTTGTAAAATAGCAATAGAACCACAAAAAACGTACCCGTATTTCCGCCTTTTTACGGAAACACCCGACAGTTAATGAGCAAACGGGGTATCACGTGACATGACGTCATATGTGCCTGTTGCTGATGGCTGCCTCTTTGATTTTACCTCACAACTTAACAATGTCCTTGGATTCTGAAGCAGTAAAAGGTGTTCCTGATGTCATATCTGAAATGGTTGTTAGACCTTATTTTTAGAACAAATTTTATGGATAACAACTTCTTTTTATTCGTGAGTGTGACGTTTCGATACAGATTCTTTTACCGTTGTCAAGCTTTTTGTTGTACTTCCCAACTTCTAAAATGCCACTCAAAGAAGACATAATTTTTAATTGCAAATTTGGGAATATGTTTCTGATGACAAACTATTTCAATTCACACATGATCTCCTTTAAACAAATAAGGCCATATTCCAAACAGAGGTATGTGTGTGTCCATCTAACGCCATATAGCAAATAAGGGAGTGTCAATGACTTCATTTTGATTGCTGTCCATTGCACAATAGGTCACATGACTAGCCTCTAGTGGTAAAACATGACAGTTGGCTTCTGGGAGAGGACACCACATATTACTAATTTGGGCAATAGTGAAAAAGCTTCACCAAACAAAGCATTTTGAAATTATTGATCAAAATAATGACGCCCTTTTAGCATGAGCAGCGAATTAATGTGTCAGAGTGTGTCCCACTCAAGCATAGGAAGTATGCTAACACGTTAAGCATGGTAGTCTGTTCTCTGGAGCGGCGGTGTGGAATACGACGCGGGTGAGGGCCAACGTTGACCGTCCCGAGGGTGGCGGACGAGCACTTGGCGTGGTGGACAATGGTCAGATGTATTCCGGACAGGCAGACACACAGATTATCTTATTACATTCTCAATTGTTTTACATGTTTTTTCAGCAGTTAACAATGTACACATGATAGCATGTAGTAACAACCAATCGCGCATCGACTTATGAGAGACTTACAATAAAAGTACAATATAAAATACAGTAAGAAAGAGTATAATGTATATAGTAGCGGTATGAACAATATGTACATTCAAATAAAGAAAATACGTATATATTGACATGTATGGAATGCTTCTTCGTTTTATTAAAATGTCATGGCAGGTTTTTGCAGTGTAAAAAGTAAGATCCGGACATGATAAAATACGACTAAACATCTTGTCCCCATTTAAAATATCAAAATCAGGTCACTTATCCCTGCTAGCAGTAATGAGATTTTTGTGCTCTTCATTATAAAGTCAGTTTAAAAGAACGTGTGCTTATTCCTCGACACAGTCTGCACAGTTAAAACAAACTCTTCTCTCCACTGGATGTTTTCATATCTACCTGTCCCGATTCTAAGGGGCGCAACTCCGCATCTGAATTTTGCTAGTGAACTTCTCTGTGCTCTTGATATCGGGATTCGAACATACGGTTCTGGGGCGTAAGTAGTCTAAAAGGTTCTGTATGCTCGAAGTTTGTTTCCACCCAACCCTCGGCGTGTTGTATCTGCTTGCTGGGGGGATAAATCCAGAGTCAGCATTCACCGCAAGATTGGGTGCATACTTCCCAAGTCCAAGATGGAACCGTATTGCTTTATGGTGGACAGCATTCACACAAGAGTGATTAGAAGTTCCCCAAATGGCAGTTCCGTATCCAATAACTGGCCATACCTTCTTGTCATACAGTTTAGTGTACACGTTGAAAGGAAGGCCACAAGTCCCTTATATTTTGGAGTTAAAAGTCCCAAGGCTCTATTAGCTGATTTCACTGCTGCCTTTGCCATCTAAGTGTAGTTGAGGTGTTCTGTGAGGAACACTCCTAGATACTGATATGAGTCTGTCACATCAATCTTCACATCGCCACATGTAAACACAACATCGCCCCTGGCCACGGATTGTCCTCTGAAATGGACCACTTTGGTCTTATCTCTATTGATGTTCATCTTGTAGCATTTGCTCCACACGTCCAGACAGCCTATAAGTGTACTGAGATCTTCTGCTGTCTCTGCCAGGAGTACAACGTCATCAGCCTAAGCTAGTATAATCAGACGCTTATTATCTATGCTTATACCGATTCCAACCGCGTTAACAGTCTTCACTTAATCATTCACATAGAGGCTAAACAATAAAGGTGATAGAATACAGCCTTGCTTTAATCCCCGACTAACGCTAAACCAAGACGTATGTAAGTGGTTGACGCGCACCGCACACTGAACATGTTCATACAGAGATTTTACTACTACACACACACACACACACACACACACACACACACACACACACACACACACACACTCATCCACACACACACATCCACACACACACACATCCACACACACATACTCCACACTCTTGTAGTCGTCTCCTGTCAATTCCGTCGTGAGCCATTTTGAAGTCAATGAAAGCTGTGAAAATAGGTTTTCTGGCTAGTTTCCTGATCTCTAAAACGTTTGTGATAGATCCGATATGGTCAATAGTAGATCATCCACGACGGAATCCATTTTGTTCGTCCTAGAGAGTGTCATTTCGTTCTGCTCATCTATATAATCGTTTTTTCAGAACACTGCAGTGCAACTTATATACGTTAGAAGTTGACGTAATACCCCTGTAACTCAGTGGCTCTCTAGGGCCTAAGGTCGAGAATTTTGGGATAGGCGCGTTAAGTCCTTTAGTCCACATTGTCGGAATACTTGATGTCGTAAAAACACATGTTGAACAGTCTTGTTAGTGGTTCTGTTATCTTGTATACCCTCAGAAGGCTGTTTGGGATACCAGGCACCCACGGGCTGTTCCTGTCTTCGCTCTCTGGAGGGCTTGCTTCATCGCCAAGGTAGTTATGACATTATTGAATGAATGTTCTACCTCATTGGATTGTGTTCCTGCATCAACCGTTGTTTGTTCTCCATTGTCTTGAAAGTCCACATCACTACAGTTCAGTAGAGCTTGATACTCAGACTTCCATTTCTCCAGATCAGTCTTTTGGTCCCTACACACACTGCCCTCTTCAGTCACTATCTCCTACGGTATCTTCTTTCTTCCTTCACATCCAACTCCCACCTTTCCTATGCTTTTCTAGAACTCGCCTGGGCTTTCCTCGCATATAGTTTCCAATTCCTTGTGCATATCCCTCCTGTGCTCCCTCTTCGCCCTCTGAAAAGTCTTATCGAAAAGTTTCCTCCTGTTAACATATTCCAGCCTCCAGGCTGATTTGTCTCCCCTGTTCTGAGCACACCTCCAGGCCCTCTCTGCTTGACACAAGCCGTCCACAATTTGCTGAGATTAAAGTTCCCTCACGGTTTCTTACACGCCTCTTCTTATTACCACGATCACCGTCTGTCAGCAGTATAGGTTTCTTGGGAGTTTATTGTTCATTTCAGAATACACTACAGTTAACAGTTCTTCGTATGACTGGACTATACACTATCTAACTCCGAACGTGTCACTTCACCACTAAGTGGGGACAGAGTTACATGCACCTCCGATAAAACTTATCTAATGTCATTGTCCATGACAACAGTGAGTGGTCCAGCTTGAGCAAGGTGTCGCCATCGATGGTTCCCACACAGGCAGCATTTTCTACTGATAGGGATGGCCTTATCACTTCAAAGTCGCTAAAATTACCAATAGATTCACAAGGCACAACAGTAATCTACAACCGAGGTACCCAATACTGAAACATATGTAAAATTTACCTTTGTGTCACTTGACCCTCAGGGACAAGGTGGACAGGATAATGACCATTAATTGCCCAGTCTCTGTTCCAAGCTACTTCACCAACTGCCACAGTCGGCCTGTGGTGATGCATCTGTATCATTAGCAAGCACGTAAGACGGTAACATCAGGGTCAACGGCATCATGGTCGACAGATGGACAACGTACTATAATTGATACACTGTCCACCTAACCCATTAGATACAACATTTATACAGCATATAAACCACGGAGCTGCTGAAACACAACGGAAACAATGAACAATGTCCAACAAATCACGGCTGAAAATAGGATATAGCATTTGCGGGGTGAGAGATACAACATACGTATTGCCAGTGAAATACAAGAGTAGCAGACAACTTGATTCAAAAGGTACAACTGTTTTTCAGCGAAAGAAATACAACCTTAAAATCACAACAACATACAATTTTAACAAAAGAAACAAGATTTACTCAACTAATCAGAAACAAGGTTAAAACTCAATAACGTGCAATGTTCACAAAATAAGATAAGATCGAATTACACAGCGAATAAAATACAAAGTTTCAAAAAACAACATACAACATTCAACAAAAGACTGACTGACTGACTGAGTTTGGTTTTACGCCGCTTTTAGCAATATTCCAGCAACATCACGGCGGGGGACACCAGAAACGGGCTTCACACATTGTACCCATGTGGGGATTCGAACCCGGGTCTTCGGCATGACGAGCCAACGCTTTAACCACTAGGCCACCCCACCGCCCTTAACAAAAGAAGCAAGACTTACACGACCAATGATACAGAAGGTAAAAACTCAATTATGTACATCTTTAACAAAATAAAACAAGTATTAAACTGCCAATGAAACAGGATATTACTTTAACACAAGTGCACTGGAGAGTAATACATGGTTAATAACGCAATAACAGACAGCTTTATTCAAGAATACAACATTTATACTGGAAACAGTCCAACGAGTACATGAATCACGCTGCCTTGTAACTGGAATATTGCTGAGTACAACACAAACAACATAAGTAGTTGTACACATGGGGTATTGCAGCAGTTTGTGCTGTTAGGGTTCTATATGTCTGAATCCCCTCCCATCGTATGGTAAAAATGGGATCGATTGGTTGTGCAACCCTCGTCGGATGCGTCCTTATGGGTTCTGCCATAAATTCCTGGAAGTAGGCTAAGGAGTAGGTCGAGTACCGGGCGTAGCATCCTCTGGTCTCCAGGCTATAATAGACTAAAATATCCATGAGACCTCGTAGCCGTTCGGTACCCACGAGACCTAAGCTATCGCACAGGGTCGAGAATTGCCCTCAACGAATCACTCGACGCAGGGCTGAGTAAATATCGAGTCCATTGAAATCCACCCTGATGCGCCTGAACAACCGTTTCTCGATCAATGTCCACATGATGATAAATATAAACATACGAAAACTTTAATAAGGCGGCAATATCGTATCGCGGGGTACGACGAGCAATTCCTCTCGCATGAATCCCCTACCTGGCCCTTTTTTTTAAGTAATACAAATGGGGTTCATCTTCTTTGATATACCACCCAATCGATGTGGTACGTTTTGACAGACCATACAGGGTCAGTGGCATGACGTCAGTCCGCTCCCTCGAGTTCACCGGGCTGGTACAAATACCTCACGCTGATCCGACCTGAAATGGATTTTTGGTCGATGAGTATCGTCTCTTCGTTGTTGATCGCCGACACCACTCCAGGTAAACGGGGCACCGATCGTTTTTCGGGCTTGACCATCTCTTGGGCATACTGGTGTACGGAAAAACGGTCGGCTAAGGTGCTGGTTAAATCGTTTGACGATGGCTTGGCTACGGTGAGCTCCTGCTGTACCGCGGACAGTGATCCCCTCACTGCCGTTGTCGATGTGTCGTTCGCTGCCATGCAGCCGATCGTTTCTGCGGTTCTCATGTCCAGCCAGAGCACGTACTTGGCGGTCAGGCATTGTCCCAGTGTCACGTAGGCGAGACCAAGATCCTTGACGACCGCATTGGTTTCCGGTTGACTTGTCCCACTGATGGTAAGCTCGCATGCCTTGGCTGAACAGCTGATTTGGTACACCCTCGACGGTCACTTCAACTTTGATCATCTTTGGGTACAAAAATTTTTCATTGACTCTTTGAAATGGTGCAAATTCTTCCACCGGGATGATCACAATACCCTTCATCGATCGAGCAGCCAGGTTCAGATTGATATTCCACAACGTCTACAGGTCCCTGCTGAAACCTCCAAACGAGGTAATCCTTGCTGTCGTCAAAAGCCATGAGATCGTCTCTCCACTTGTTAGTCGTGACGTAAGCATTCGCATACGTTTTACCACCCCATTCTTTCAACTTCTCGCTGGCTTCTACGAGGGGCATATTGTGAATGATGGGAATACCCAAACCGTCATTCACGCCCGGTATACGCCAATCCGTTTTCGAATTGATTTCGAATTCGCTGCAAATGCATTCGTAAGCACGTTGATCGCACGGATTATTTACTGCATTCCACGCCTTGTCATGTGGAATCGGGGCTCTAATTTCTTTCAGGATGCGCCTGATCTCGTAGTACATGTGAAAGGAGAACTCGGACTGACTCAGCGGACCATGACAAGTGTCGTTCAACGTCAAGCCGCACCCGGTTGTCACACACCACGGTGGAGTCTACTAATGCCTACAGTGAATAATGCCTACAGTGTTAAATAAACAACTTTACGCACCAGTACCGCTGATTGCACCTGCCTTCAACCTTTCAATAAAGTGGCATGGTCCTATTTCAAAGTGCACTAATGCCTACAGTATATAGAAAACAGTAACTTTCTATGTTGAGAGACATTTTATTTGGTCATTCATATACATATGTACATTCATATACATATCTTTCACATTGTTGTCATATTTTTCTTAATTTTCTTAAACTTTATTCATATCTTTCACATAGTAGTTTGTTTTGAGATAAATAAATTTACATAAATAAACATAATCATTTATTTGGATTAAAATGTAATTAAAACTTAATTTGATTCATGATTATATATACATATATACATCTTTCACACAGTCAACTACCACATTCATTAATAAAGTCATTGTGGTAACCAAAAGTAATTTACATGTATACACACAGTTTCACACATTCATCAACATAGTCATTTGGTTTTCAAGCTAGCTTGATCAAATATCCTGCAGCAGTCAGGAATTCCAGGGGTGTCTTGATACCAGATGTCAGCTGGGCCTTCAGACGAGTGAGTCTCTGGTCAATTTCTGTGTACGTCCTCTTGCGGGGTGGGGGGACGGGCGCCATGAGCCATCTGCACCAGCTTATTTCTCTCCGCTTTCTCCAGCTTCTGCAGAACCTTCACAAGAGCGAAAATGTTCGGGTGGGCTCTCTGGACGGTCTTGTTGAGATGCAAATGCCAACCCTCGAGATGATTGTTCATTTTAAAGCAATACATTTCCTTCTCCCTTTAATAATCTCTCAATTAATTACTCTATTCTTCAATTTTAAAGCAATACATTTCCTTCTCCCCTTTAATAATCTCTCTATTAATTACTTTACTCTTCAATTTCCTTCTCGTGTGAGAACTAAATGCGTATGGAATTATCAAAACATAAGCTAGCTAACGATTTAATACTCTTGATCTTACTCTTTACTCTCCTTGCTGGCCTCCCCTAATCCCTTTGTAGGCAATAGTGCACACTAAGTGGAGCAATCTACTTGTGTGCAGGTAAGCGTATCGCTGTCACTGCAAACGTTGTAGCTATTATTCCCTGTAGGCATTATTCACTGTAGACATTAGTAGACCTAACCCACACCACACGGCGAAATTGAATTGATTTTGCTTGAATTAGATCGCTTTATTAAACCAAGAGTGTACCATTTTTTCACATTTGTGACAGGAAACCTAACTTTTTTAAAATACATTGATAAATCGAGCTCAAAAGTGGGAACCACCCTTTGCATCGACCACAATCTTTATCTGAAAGAGATCGGCAGCGTTTACTATGTTGCTTTTAGGATAAAACAACATTTTTATATTTTTTATAGATACAGTATTATACATTTTTTCAATACGTAACGTTCCCAGGAATCATGAACGGTGAGCCTGTTCAGCCGCTGGACGCGATTGATAACACGTCAGGACAACTCAAAGTCGCTCTCTGCGATACCACCTACTACCAGCGATGGGTGTTTATCAGTTAATCTAAAGGGAATAACAGGCTCTTCATCGATGGAAATCGGCACGATTTGTCCGACGGTTATTACAGACGATGAAATTTTCAAAACACTGGAGCCAATCTCAAACTGATAGAGTCGTATGTAAAGCTGACGTTAACGGCTGGGGAAAAAACGATCAGACTGGGTAGGTCGTTGGCGAGAACTCTCCAGTTGCCGTTGAACGAAATATGACCCCGAGACACCGTCACGGGTTTGAAATTACTGAGCCTCTTGGTCTATCGGGAACTGTGCATTCATCTCGATCAGCTGAGCATGACCCCATAATATTCTAGGCGAACGACCTTCCACGCTGATGAGAGCGGTACCGGTGAAAACAGAAAAGTGTAACAACGGCAGAACTGAGTCGTGTTCGAACTTGCAGTACAAGAAATTAACACGAGGTATCAATTAAATATCAATTTTAGATATAAAATATAACCCCGTAGATATAGGATTTCAGCGTCACACTGCACTTAAAGCAATGACTCAAGCTTCTGTTCCCGAAACAGCCATGCGACTGAGAAAATGTGCCAAAATAGCAATCTCCGACCTCGGGAACACTTGCGGATTCGACGAGCCCAGTATCGAGGGCACACTGTACGCCTTACAACTGAAAAACTATATTTACAGACCCGTCAAAGTGCCCTCCGGCAACGTCGGAAGAAGCACCCTAGGCAATGTTATCAATACCAAAGGAGCGGTTAGCAATAAGAGGTATGACCTCGTCCGCAACGACGACGACGACCAATGGACGATATCCACAGCTTTCGGCAGCAAACTGTTCGACCCGGATGATGTCGAGACAACGGTCGTCACCCGAAACACGCAGTACTGTCTCGTCTTCACCAACGACAACAAATGGGTGTTTGTGCCATGTCAAATCCATTGGAATCTCAACATCACGCTCGGTTCTCCCCAGGTTTTCACAGAAAACAGAGACCACTATCTCACGTGGTCGTCAGCCTGCTGTCGCATGCTATCGAGCAAACCCGGGACACAAAACTTGGTTCGGGTATATCCAAGTCTACGTCGTCGAACCACCGTCAGCGCGACGTCGAAATCGTCAAATGGATCAAACTCTGGTGGACCCAACAAAACAATCGCACGTATGCTCTGTCTACGTGCGGGTGAACGTGAATGCCTACATCAGTCAGCAGGGAGTCATCATGACCGTGGAAGACACTATATAGCTCACTAAAAATTTTCTACCATAAAACATACATCTCATGGGTTTGAAGTGCACGTCCGAGAAATTATCCGAAAACCATATATACTATGGACCGCCATCCTAACGTCACGCTTAGCAATCTCGGGGACACGGAGGGATTCGATCTGCCTGGCGGGGAAGGCAAGGTATATGCTTTGCTTTTACAAAACGTGTACAAACGACAAGAGGTGTTACTAGGAGTTAACTGGCTTATTAACATTATATTTATCTACGCCTACATAAGTCTAGATGATCATGGTTATGTCATCGAAGTAAAAAATAAAATGATTATTTGGATGACTGCCACTCCAGCACCTAATTCGATACAACCTTTGCGAATATCAGATCATATGGAATCTATGTTAGACCCCACCAATAAACAAGCCGCATTAATACTTGGTATTCCTGCATATCACTCGGATTTTTTAAGTACAGATTTCAGTATGAAATTATTACATTCGACACTGATTATAGAATGCTATGTTGGAAATGCCCCCGAAACTGAGGTGAATCTTTTGGATGGGTTAAACATACGTTGTTTTTTTTATATTCCAGATACCACGAAACCCATTATAATAACAAGGGTTTATTTTTATGACAATCTCAACCTCATAACCTATAAATATATTAATCAAAGATTGACGGAAAACCAATTAAATATTATTTTCTAAACTTATATTATATTTTCAAGGACGAAGAGGCCCAAACGCTCGAAAACGTGGACGGATTTCGTTTGCGACAAATCGGTGAGATCAGATGTCAATTAGAACAAGAACGGTACGTGCGGATTACACAAAAAATACCATAGGGCAACGAATGCTCTGGACGGCGTGGTCACCGGACTCACGACAGCAAGCATGAGACTCGGTGCTGTCGGCGTCGGCTTATTATCGACCATCGTGGCTGCCCCCGTCGTCCTCGGGTTAGAAATTGCAGCCGGGGTATCAGGCCTGGTGGGAATAGCTCTTAAATATATTTCACATCTGCTGCAACGTAAAGCGCTGAAGCACGACGAAATTAGAATTCTAGCTGAAGCGAAGTTAAACACAATGGAAGATCACGTATCCAAAGCGCTCACTGACAGTAAAATCTCCGAGGAAGAGTTTAGCTTGGTGATGCCAGAAATCGCCAAATACCACCGAATGAAACAGGAGATTCGAACCAAGACTCGGAAAACCGTTGACATGAGAGAAGAGGAAAACAAATTCATAGAACAAGGCCGACAGCAAATCATTCAAACCTTCCTTACCAAGAACAAAGATCTCATAAAAGATTTACAATAAACTTGTTCCTCGATGTTGACATAGCCTTAATTATATGTTAATTAAGTTAACACATAGATACCTGTTTCACTGAGATCAGCTCGACCTGACACAATTCTTTCACCGCTTGAATAGTTCAACCCTGACCCTTGACAGACAGACAGACAGAGAGACAGATTGTTTATTATAGTCTCACCTCGTTACCGTCATTTTGATAAAATCGTACATACATAATATATACATTATAAAAACTATACATAACCTAAGACAATATAAGCGTAAAAGTAACGAGCCACCCTGTACAGAGTTACGAGAGACTTAAAAATTATAACATCTATAAAACATTCAAATGTTAAGAACTGGCAGTCAGCCAAGGCTCGCAATTTCCCCCGGTCACGTGGTGTCTAGACAGACGCCATTTTGAAGTTCTCATCGCCAGCGTTTATAATTTGTCCTCGTTTTGCCACTACCCTGAAAAGGATTAACAGCTACTGTGTTTACTGTTTTACTGTGTTTATTCAAGCACAGGGGTCATGTCAAAATTACTCACAGTAGCAAGTGAGTGAACTCAGTGTTCACTATATCTATGAAAACTAACTTGTGAGTAAACACAGTTCACTCAATTTTAACAATGTAATAATTAAGTGAGTGAGTGAGTGAGTTAATATTTAACGTCACATCGGCAATATTTCAGCCATATCGTGACGAGAACATATTTGACACTGAAACGGAATATATGTATATTATAAAAACCTGTCGACGAAGGACAGTAAAACAACTAGAATAACGCAATTAGAATTAAAACTAGCGTGGAAAGTTAAAACCATAGCACTATTTGGACAATACAATATAAAAACAGGCTATATATCGCCAACACCTGAAGGCAGATCACCATACTAGGGACCATTGGGACTTACAGTACCTTTGCTACCTGCATAGACCCTAGTTGGATTTACACCATCCACTCTGCCCTTGGCGATTGTAGGAAAATTTTGCCAAAATTAAAATCACAAAAATACTACGTTTAAAAAATCCCGGTAAGTTTAAATTTACTTTGAAAGGTTTTGGGACTTACGTACCCTCTCAGGAGGACAATAATTTTACGCTACCCCCTTTGAGGATACAGCCACAAACAATCTAAGTTGATAATCTGAACTAATAATTATGTAACTTTCTTTATTTACCAAAACATGTATCAAAATTCATTTAACGAAAGTAGTAGAGGGAATGATTGTACGGGACCAAGTCCAACAAAAGCCTCTGCAAAGCCTTATTCCCCAAATAAGGCTTTGGTCGGACCCTTAGCTCTTGCTACCATTACCCCTACTATAAAAAAGTTTGGGACGCTAGCGGGATACGAACTCCCGCGGTTGAAGTGTGTGGGATTGCGTATAACGTGCCGCTATGACATAGAAAGATAGAAAGGTTCTAAAAAGTAGTAAAATGTCCCCGGCAGCCACAATTCCCCAAGGGTGAAATCGAAAGATGATGTTGCGCTTCCTCCCCTTGGGAATTGTGCCGGCTGCCTTTCTCTCACCATGAGAGTGCCCCTCTCAGCTAAGTGCTTTAAGCGACCCAACTGATATGATCTTGATTCCTTACCGAAACACCTCACATCACACAAAGTTGCAAGGAATCTCCTGAGGCAAAGGCGGGATACGAACCCACATGTATAGCTCGCGCAAACTATACATAATGGGCCGCACCACTCAACCGATTGAGCTACCGGGGACATAGCTGAATCATCTCGGTTTAACGGGTCTATCCTGAACTAGCACTTTCCTGATCACGTGACACTATGCGGTAACACTGTGCCGTACGGTACGATCAATAATTCTTCTCTTTACAAACCCTCTGCCCGGCCCATCCCTCAAGTAGTACAAGTTAGGCTCGTCTGCTTTAATGTCCACTTTATCTATGTTGTAAGTTTTGACTGACCATATAGGATCGGTGGCTCGCTTACGGCTATCACCCTCGTGTTCCCCGGCTGGTATAGATACCTCACTGGGACCCTGTCTGGTATCTGTTTCTCCTTCCCACGCAAAGGAGCCGCCGACTGTGCAACTATTGATTTTAGTTTGATAGCGTCTGCCGGCTTTTTACCGGTGAGACGGGTGACTTCATGGTTGATTGCCGACACCACCTTAGGTAACCTCGTGACCCATTCAGTCGATCGCTTCCCCGGGGTGGCCATCTCTCTCGCATACTGATGCCCGAATAAGCGTTCAGCCAAAGTCCTATTAAATCTCTCAACTATGGCTTGGCTGCGATGGGCTCCGGCCGTGCCACGCCTGACCTTTGTATCGTGTTTGGCTAGTAGTTGTGACACGGCACCCATGAACTCCCGCCCTGGGTCAACTTGCAGCTCTGTTGGCCACGTCAGCGGACTGCGTTTGTATATACGTTCGAATCCTCTGGCTACCTGGACCGAATCTTTCGTGGTCAAGGGTTCGGCTTCCTTGTAGCGACTGGCTACATCCACGACTGTTAAGGCATACTTGTACCTTTATCGTGGGGTAGGAACAGTAGGTCTGCCTGGTGAACGCTATTAGGTATGTTAATACCGAACTTCCTTCTAGGCACGTAGCGTGGTGGTGGTAAATAGATCTGCCACAGGGCTTGTTTTTCAAGCCACGCTTTGGCTTCCTCCGGCGGTACTCGCGCCATTTTAGCCAGCTTATCTACAGCGCTAGCTCCTTTCCAGTACCCACGCGGGCTATAGTAAATAGCCTCAAACTTTTCTGGTTCCGTGGACATATATATATATCTATGTTCTTGGTTCAATTTTCTCATGCCCGTACGCGTACGTGTTTATCCCATCAATAGCTATCCAACGTTTAGTATCCATAGGCGACAGGGACGTCTTGTTTATAGTCAGTCCGTATATCCTATGGCCATCACTTCTAAGTGTGTTCATTTTATGTCTAAAGGTACGGGTCTTGAACAGGGCTTCCTTGAATCTGGCGTGTTTGATGTGTTGTTTCACCACGTACTTCTTAACACCCTTAGCCTTCCGGATCTCACTATTGTCGGCTTTCAGTATGGAGTACATCTTAGGCCTCAACCCTATGTACTCGGCTATGGGCGTGCCAGCACACTCGTCCTTCATCTTACCTAGGACCTTTTTATTTACCGTACTGTGTATGGCATGGTCCTTGGGGTAGTCGCTGGTGTCGTACAAATCGAGGTGTTTTTTCATGTCCTCGTACACGTCCTCGGTTCGAATCTCCATCAGCAGGGAATCCGTGTCAGTGTACAGCACTTCACACCTGTCGTCGTACTGTTTCTTAAGCTCGTTGTAGTAAAAGTCGTACATCAGGTGTTTGGATAAATCGAGGATGCTCATCCCCACGTAAACAGGCAGGTTGAATTTTATGTGGCTTTTCTTCATGTGTAGGGCAACTAGGTCATCGGTGAATATCTTGCTACGGTTGAATGCCGGACTGGCTATCAGTCTCCTGAGCTTGTCTTCCTCATTCGACCGAACCAGCTTCACGGTCACGCGTTTCCTCAGGTTCTCCATAGTCTTACCGAACACCGAGTTGTTCATGAGCTTGTAGAGATTTTCTCAAAGTCACTGGTGGCAAGCTTTCGGAGGTCTGTGTTCATTCTGATGTAAGGCTCCATCCATGGGCTCTGGTCGAACACGAGCACCCTGTGTATTTTGGTCAGCCTCATACCCAACGACAGGTACAGCTGTAGGTTGCGATAGTGAACGATGTACTTGGTCTTATTCATTAAGTTAGGCACGAGTTTTTCAACGTCTGTCACCCGCCCACCTAACAAGTTATGTTGGTACTCAGACATCCAGTCTGGGTTAACCCTCATACGTTCGGGGGCCAGGGGGTAGCTGTTGTGTGATGTGTGTAATACCTTGGGGTATTCTAAGTCAACCTCGAGGATATAACCTTTGTTTGAATCTGGTGCGATGCTCATAACATCGACCTCCTGTGGCACCCATTCGAATCCCCCTGTGGGTAGATACTGGCTCATAGCCCAGCCGTACAGGTTGTTGGCGTCGAGGTAGAGAATGTGATTGGTTGGCTTGCTAGGGTCGTAACCCTTCACGTATTGATTATTTGCTTTCGCGTATCGTTTGGTTGCCATGGAGATCCCACCTCGCAAGCCTTTCTCAATGAATAGGTGCATGTCATAATCTGTAAGCAATTCCAACTTAACTCCGGTCTTTTTCAGCAAGGCATCCCACGACAGACCTGGGCTGGTGTAATACCATGCGGGGTCGAGTTTATACTGCTTGAAACATGTCCGCCTAAACGTCTCAAACACGTCGGCTAACAGCAGTACATCTGTCCTCAAGTACAGGTCGTGATAATCCCCAGGTTCTACAACCCAGTTTATTCCATACGTTAATCGCGTGCGAGTAATCGTCTTGGGATATTTCCGAGTCGGTCAGATTGCTGTAAAATTCTCTGATGGGAGGTAGTCTGGTCTCGGCGAACTTGGGGCCAACTATCCATGTACTCATAGGGTACACCCTTCCTCATAAGCAGGGGGTCTAGTCTCGGCGTCTGTGTATCGGTCGGTGATAGGGAAGGTATCGTTGGCCTTGACCAGACTGTCTAATGAAGACAATAGAAATTGTACTGAATCTATGAACCTAAGACCGTTTAAGCTGAAGGAGATGTATCTCTCCATGTTGTTGGGGATGCACGTTATATTACCATCGATTTTCGCGATGGCCTGCATGATCAAATGAGAGTCGTACCTCTCAAGTTGTGAAAGACAACGGGATGTTTATTATCTTAGGGTTGATTCTAAGCTTGAGGTTACACGCAGCGCTGTGAGCGGCGCCTCTATACTTACCGGTTACGTGACAGTGATCTCTCACCGAATCATCATTCAGTGGTGAGTCGCACACGTGACAATTAGTGCTACAGGCGTGAGCTAGTCGGTCGGCTCGGGTCATACGCATGGGAGCGACTCTATACAGTGCATTCCTAATAATTTTTTTCTTCCTCCTGCAAACACTTTAGAAACCTTTCAGCCGCGTCGGGACCCCTGTACACTACCGGAGCTTTCGTTTCCCCATCACAACGGACGACCACGTATCCAAACCCACAGGCTTCATGCTCCTGTGTTTTGAGTGTGGTTGGGGTATCCCCAACAACCTTAATAGGTTTGACCAAGGCTTCAAAGTCGGCGTATATGATATAAGGCACAGACATTTGGTTCTTGTGGTTGTCGAATTTTAGGATATTGTCACCTTCCTTGGGCATGTCGACGCGTATGGCCGTCTGCCCCACACCTTGGCAATCCTCCCGGTGGGATTCTAATAAATCAGCTCGGCTGAAACCGTGTAGGCATCGCACACAAAAGTGTTTTTTCCCAACGTGTTTCGACTGGTCGTGCAACAACCGGCTGAGATGTTTTATCCACGTGTAGTGATACTTTTCACCTCGTTGGATCATGAATATATTGATAACTTGGCGACCCTTCTCCCCCCAACGATGGGCTGACCCTGTGTACTATTGTTGTGTTACCTTCGTGCCCAAAGACATTTATAGCTAGATTATTCTGTTTTTCTACTTTAGTGATCTGGGATATGGGGGTTGGTTCATCTATACCATCCCAGTTGAGCCCATCATCTTGGGGATAGCTAGAAAGCCTGTCTGAATGAGTGTCAGCTGGAAACAAGGCTGACCTGATAGCTACCCTCAGGCAATCGTCTCCTCTATTCTTGACGTTTACCATGGCCTGTTTTTTCCTATAGTAGGGGGGCAAGTCTAGGTATGACCCGCCTCTGAACGGCACGTAGTTAGCTATGTCTAGATAGACATTATCGATTTTATCTACAACCCATCGGACCCCAAGTGTGTGTAGCGTTCTAGGTATTCCCGTATCTGCTGAAAACTGGTTTCGATCGATGCGTCTATGGTCTCTGTATGCGTGACAACCTCTTGCCTACCTCTGAAGTAAGGCTGAACGTACTCAGTGACCCCTTCCCCAACTTGCTTATCGAGTGACATTTTAACTGTGATCTGAAACTTGATGCTTCCCAGACTGGTTAGTTCCTGATTTATTTTATCAGCTATCAGTGGCTTAATATCTGTAATGTCTATGTTCCTATCAACATGCATGCGCCAGCCTCTTAAATAATTACCTACAGCGCGCTCAGTGGGTATGAACTGTAGGTCAATAGCTCTATTCTGCCGTAACAGTTCTACAAGCTGTGGTTTCGTCATACGGGAATACCCACCTAACCCCAAATCGCGTACCTGGGTTTTTAATTGTTTTACAGTGGGAGGTTTTGCTACGGGGGCATGTGATAACAATGCAATTAACCCGGCTCTCCCAGGTTTGAATAACCCGTGAACCCAAGCTGTTTTGCTTGAGCTTTTAATTGTTTTACCGTGAGAGGAGTTTCTAAACCTAGTAATCTCAACAAGGCTGGCTTCCGCATTCTAGAATACCCTATCACACCTCTCTGTCTGGCGATTTGCTTAAGCTCGCGTATAGTAGTCATAATTGCGTACACACCTAAGAGAATTAATGTCTAATTGGACCACAGTAAAGGGAGGTAACTCATAAAAAATATAGTGAGGTTGTTTCAATCCAGTACTCACTACACTGTTATCTTGAGAAGCCGCCTACGTTCTTTTATGTAGGCCTTTTTATTCTCGTAGATGAGGTGATGTCTGACTACGTTCGCTCCGTGAGCTTTACATAAACAGTAGTGCCCTTTGACCCCTATGCCACACACAGAACACGTGTAGTTCGGGCTTCCCATGTGGAAACAACAGTACCCCTGAGTCCTGCATCTCCTATCACAGGCTTATTTCTTCCCCATAAGTATGTATTCGCATCGGTATGGAGCAGGTCTCATGTTTAGCATACTTATATGAGTATTTAGTCTAATTGTTTCGCAACCAACGCAGTCGCTGCTATACCCAGCGCTATGAATACCAGTTCACGGTCCATTTGCCCCTTGGATGGTGTGTAGTACTGAGCGAGTGTGGGTTTATTCAGTGGTTCCAATTGTTTACCAGTTAATAAGTAGTATTCTTTCGCTGCATCGTCGACATCATGGAATGTTTGAACGGCATGGTTTTCACGCCTGAGTTGTTCGTTAATGTAATCGATCCTCTGGAGGCGTTGTTTAGCGTACTCGGCCTGTGCTGTTTGTAATTTCTCAATAGCGAGATCGTGCCGCTTCCTCTCTTCCTGTATTTCAGCCGCGTGTGACTCTCGTAGTTTCGAGAAGAGGAAATTACTCCCGGAAAATGCCAGGGCATTCACTAACGCCCCACCAACCATCATAGCAATCGTAGCCATCCTATATTTACTTCATAATATTTTCAGGTAGTATCCCTTGTTTTACTAGGATGTCTTTTGTAGCCATCGCCATACCAAGGTTCATTATGAGCATACCCATATCCTGCAGGTTGAAATCTAGCTTGATAGTCGGTTGTTTAAGCACCATTTTAGTCAACCGAGCGTATCCTACGGCTAGACTGGCGACCACTGTGGCGTGGTATGCGTCGTTGACGAACGTTTTCCCCTCAGACATTATGTATATGATATAAATATATTAAATTATAACATGATATGTGGGTTGACCTCTAATTGTGGGGGAGGGTTTCTCTCCCTGGGATCCCTGTGTCGTGTATATAACCACGAGATAGCCACGGCAGCAGTTGCGTATACAACTAACAAGAGTCGCTCCGGGTGAGTCACCCTGATAATTTTATGTTGGTTACACCACCGTTTTTTACCGGCAGCTACTCTCTTAGGATTCTTCTGCCTGGTTACTGTGGGAGGGGTCACCTCCCTGGAGGTTTCCTCCAGTTGTTGGGGTGGGGTCTCCTCTGAAGGTGAGGTCTCCTCCTTGGGGGTCTCCTGTACAGCATCCATCTATACTATTATTATTATTTTTCCTCTCAAATTGACAATGCTTTGCCGTAATAATCGCCGCCGTCACCGGGGCTAAC
The DNA here is from genome assembly GCF_003918875.1 of Haliotis rubra. NCBI lineage: Eukaryota > Metazoa > Mollusca > Gastropoda > Lepetellida > Haliotidae > Haliotis > Haliotis rubra. Next base: position 212,271 of record NW_025767737.1, read on the forward strand.
AACATACCGTATTTGTGGTACAGCTCGCAACTAATAGAGCTCAAGGCGTGTTCGATAAAAGGGTCTTTCTCAAGGTCTTCCCACAGGTAAAGTCGGCGCTCCGGGGGGATGGGAAGGAAGTATGACGCAATACCAGTGTATATCTGGGTCATAGCCGATCCTATTGTCTTTGTCATCTCTGCTCCGAGACGGGACTCGTATCTAGCGTACAGTTTATCGATTTCTTCAGCTGACATTTTGTGAATTTTATCTGGAGTGTAGTCCCCAAAGTAATGTTTGGCTTTGCCGCCAACAGCCAACGCCACCAGTTTCTCTCTCTTGTCATCGTCCACCTGTGGTGATTAGGGTACCAACAATTGTTCGAGCAGTTCATCACACTCCATCTTATAATGTAACAAGTAAGTTTTAGTTTTAACAATATAATACCCGATGCAGGCAAAACACAGGGAAATGAAGGTTAAGTTGCACACGACAAACACTTCAAATACCATAGCTATAACTAAATGCTAAGTATTTATACTAAGCATTGCTAAGCATTGCTAAGCATTTACTAAGCATTTGCTAAGCATTTACTAAGCATTGCTAAGCTAAAACACCCTATAGGCTACTGGTTGGTCGGTCTTGAGCACGAGCTTAGCGTGTTTAGTTTCAGCGAGCTGTTTCTTCACCCGTTCCCGTTCTAATTTACTCATCACATCGTTCTCTCTCAAACACTCTTCGAACGAATCCCTGTCCTTGCAGTGAAATAAGGCCACCCATCGCGTCTGCTCCTTAGGTCTTTCAACACCGAAGTTGAACTTCTGCGTCAGTACCCAGACGCTGTGATTTGCGTGTCGGCCAGAGAAGGCCAGGTACGATAGCATGTCTCTCTTTTTTGTTATCTCACGATTAGCGCTGCAGTCATCCAGTATGAACAACGTCGACTCCCCTTTAAATTTCATATGGTAAGCTTTCAACCAGTCCTGCAGACGTGGTCCCGGGTCGACTCTGTGTACGTCCGGGTCCGTCATCACACCAAGGTCTTTCCGTGTACGTTTTATTCATGCTCAGAGTAGGGCACATGATAACGATGTGGTCGAACACATCCCTGTAGTACCCCTCCAACATATCCAACACGAAAACGGTCTTCCCACAGCCAGTCTGCCCACACACTATGGCGCAGTGTGGGTCGCGGGGTAAATCAGTAGATGGCTTGCACGAATCTCCCATTGTCTATATTAAGTTGCGCGTCCATAATCACGTACAGATATAATTTCAACTTGCCAGCGGGTTGAGCCTTCTTGGTAATCTGGATAGTAATCCCTTCGCTGCCATTGTCTGTCGCGGCGTCCGCTACCGTGCAGTTTATCGTCATCCGTGGATCGCATGTCCAACCACAGCGCGTACTTGGTGGCCAGGTATTCACCGATTTGCACGGAGGATAGGTCCAGGTCCTTGGTTATGTATGGGTGTTGTTTGATGACCGGTAGCTTTTTTATCTCATCCCACTGCTGGTATGGCCTCATACCATGACTGAACAGCTGGTTGGGCACGCCCTCTATGGTCACTTCCACCTTTTCAATCTCGGGGTTGAAAAACTTCTCGCTGTCCCTCCGGAACGGCTCGTAATCCTCCACGGGGACGACCAGGATGCCTTTCATCGATCGCGCCGGCACGTTCAGGTTGATATTCCACACAGTGTCGCTCTTATCTTGCACGACTGATCTATGCCTCAGTATGCGGTCGTACAGGATGGCCATCTTCCCAGAGTACTGGCTTCGAACCTGCCTGGCCAGCTCCGGGCTAGTGACCATGTCGAACTCCAGAGAGATGTTGTCTATGGCGTAACTGGCCTCATCACCGTTCGGCGTACGCACTACTTTGCTGTAGTCGTTAAACGTTAGCTCGTATTCAAGCCTATCACCCAGCGCGGCCTGGTAAAACGGCGCGTGTCCCGTGAGCAACTCGAAGTCGAGCGGCACGCAGAACCTGTTCCCGTACGCTTGAGCGATGGCCTTTTCACCGTCCGTGATCTTGGATAACTGGTCTGCCGTGAAGGTATACCCTATGCGCGACCTGGTCGATTTGCTGATACCCTGGTACACGTCATTGACACGTTCTCCCTCGCTTTTCCAGAGATCCCCGTAGCAGTGAAACACGTCGCTGTCGTCGATGCTCAGCACCTCGTTACCGCTGATCTTGATGGTGGTTTTCTTGATAATGGCTCGACCTACGTTCCGCACTAGCTCACGTTTGTCGTTGTCGGAGGTCAACGTGATGTTGAACGCCAGTCGAACCGTGCCTGGTACAATGAGGTCATTCTCGCCAAGGTTTGGAAATCTAACCAGCAGAGTTTGGTTCTGGTCTATCTTGCTGGGATTGTTGGTGATGGTCACCGACTGGCGCACGGCTCTGGCGCCTAGAGGCTCTCTTGATCTTCTGAAAGGATCTAGTTTTCTACCGTACATTGTTATATAAATGAAATATATAAGTTTTAATACTAAATAATGGCTGAAGGCGGTCATGAAGACATACCTATGGATAATATGTGGGATAATACCCAGGCATTCGAGGATGATGAAACCTCATTCTCGCAAGGCAACGAAACTCGTGCAGCAGGCCGTCAACGGGTTTTATGATGGTTTAAAAGGGGATAGAAATTACGTAGAGCCGTTGGGGCGAGACTATTCCAAGTTTTTTGTTGATGGCAATGGCACGCTGCGACTGAGGGGTCGCCCGGAGATTGATCTCATGAATAAGCGCACGAGAGAACCGCTTGCCTTATCAACACTCACCAGTCGCCATGGGGGTGACTTTATTCGCGATGAACTAGGCTTCATAGATTACGGGGGCGCACGACCTAAAGCCCTTCCCCTTCAAGATCTGCAAGACATCAGGGGCGCCACATCGGATCAAGATATGACTGATAACATTGAAAAGCTGTTGACCACATACCATAACAAACCCTTACCCGGGTTCGAATTTACCGCTCGGGAACTACGGGGGCTGGACAAGGCCATGCAAACCATTCGCGGACATCTCGTGAACAACACGGCCAAACTGGACGCGATAGACGACCACATCGCCCATGAAAAGGCCAAACTCGGTGAAACGGAGGACGAGTCTCTGAAAGCCACCATCGAGGAACGAATACGTAGTTTGGAAGATGAAAAGAAGACCCGGCTAGAAACGGCATCCTCCTTCCGAGACCAGCTTCGATCCCAGGTCAGCCGTGTGCGGGAAACCGTTGATCGAGTCCTCCACCAAGACACCACGTTAGCTGACAGGATTCGGATCCTGTTCCGGGAGCAAGGGATCACCATCGCCAGCATTCTGACCGCATTGGGGTTCATCATATCAACCCTGGTAGTGTCATTGAGTGGGGGTACCCCCACACCCCCAAGTGGCGGCACACCACCAAGTGGTGGGGGCTTCAAAGCCTGGATAAAAAAACTCGGGGAGGCCCTGGCTAAACTGGCTGGTAAGGCTGCCGAAGCCCTGCCTGGCATCCTGGGTAGCATCGTCTCGTGGTTGTTAGGCGCTCTGGCTAAAACTGCCACGTGGCTCAGTCAAAACCTGTGGGCAGCCATCGTCGCCGTGGTGGGTCTGGTGTACGTAGCGGCTAAGGAATTTTTAACCAAATAAGCCCCAAAGCTACCCCACCAACCCCCAGGGCTGTTTTACGATTAATGTGCTGTGAACCCACAGTGGGTGACCCCACAGGGGGTGTGTGTTGAATCCTAGGCTCCGGGGGTGGCGCTACTATACCCGTTTCACCGGTCGTGGGTGGTGGGACGTGGGGGACGTTGACATCGAGGTTGACGCCCAACTTTTGACCCGCCGTGGCTATGACTATTTCGTTGTTGTAGCCCACTACTTTTTTTACTCTCAGTTGCATATCGCTCGGAGCCATGTACAGCCCCACGTCGAACACGTAGTCGACTTTCGACCTGGCATATTCCAACACGTCTTGGTAGCGTTTGATGGCACTCGGGAGATCAACTGGAGCATTGATAGCATCCTCAACGTTTACAACGAACTGTTTCTGAGCGTCGTAAGCAGTCCCCTTACCGAGGATATTGGAACGCGTTTGCGTCTGCGCACCCAACAGCGCCCACACGTACGTTCGAATCGAGTCGTTTAACCTGATTACCCCGGCACGAGTAAACCCTTTCGATGTGTCCAGCATGAACTTTTTCCAGTCATCCGCTGCCCCCTGCTCAAACCTCCAGACTCTGTAATCCTTACTGTTATCGAAAGCCATGTAACGGTCATCCCACTCGTTGGTTGTGAGGTGATGATACGACTCGTAATCCCATTCTTTCAACTTCTTGCTGGCTTCCACGAGTGGCATATTGTGAACGATGGGGATACCCAACCCGTGGTTCGGTCCCGGCAAACGCCAATCCGTCTTCGTGTTTAGTTCGAATTCGTTGCAAATACGTTCGTAGGCCCGTCTATCGTATTGGTTGTTTACTGCATTCCACTCCTTTTCCAGTGGGAGCGGGGCGCTGATCTCTTTGAGGATACGCCTGACCTGGTAGTACACGTGAAACGTGAACACAGACTGACTCAGCGATCCACGCCGAAAGTGTCGGTCAATGTCACACCACACCCCGCTGTAGCGCACTCACACGGCGAAGTTGAGTTGATTCTGCCAGAACTGCATCGGTTTGTTGAACCAAGCGTGAACTACCTTAGAGTTAGTCACCGAAAACTTATACTTATCAAACACATATATGAACTGGGCGTCGAAATACAACCCGGCAGCGACCACGATCTTCATGTGGGGGAAATCTACGTCCAGTTTAGGGTAAAACACTCCAGGGGAGTACATTTTAAAACTATTATATAATGAGCATATATACTCTAACATGTACATAACACTTCCAGGAATAACGAAGCGGTGAGGCCGTTCAGCTGACGACGCGATCGATAATACGTCGGGTCAACTCGAAGTAGCACTGTGCGATATAACCTACCTACCGCGATGGACTAACATCAACGCTAGCAACAATAAACTGTTCGTAGGTGGTGCTCGCAACCAGATAAGTGCCGGCTACTACAGCGTGTGTTCTCTAAGCGACGAGGTCTTCAAACCCATAGGAGCCAAACTCAAGATGAACGACTCAAACGGCACAGTGGTGTTAATCAACAACGGAAGAAACTCCTTGAGACTTGGCCGACCATTGGCGAGGACACTCGGTATGCAGCCTGACGAGATAAAACCAACGACTACCACCACAGGCACTAAGTTACCCGACCTAGTACCGTATCGAGAGCTGTGCATTCATCTCAGCCAGGCTAGCACAACTGACAACATTCAAGGGGGTCACCCTTCCACTATACTGAGAGCCGTACCGGTGAAAACGGAGAAATACAACGATGGCAGAACTGAATCGTTTTCACCTCGGCAGAGGTTAACCCAGGGCAACATCCCTGAGCTGATAATATCGGTGTTAGATATAAATCATAATCCCGTGAATATAGGATACCTTAGCATAACGCTGCACATAAAATGACCAGCACACAAGGTCCCGGAATGAAGTTGAAAAAATGCATCAATGTGGGGATCTCCGACCTCGGGGACACACGCGGATTCGACGACCCCGGAGTAGATGGTAAATTGTACGCCTTGCAACTGAAAAACAGCATTTACAAACGCGTTGAAGTCCCCCTCCGGTGGTACTAGCAACCTAAGTGATATAGTAGATACCACAAGAGCGGCAGTCAACACTAAGTACACCCTTGTCAACACCGGCGATAACTGGATAATATACCCATCGTTCGGAGGCAAACTGTTCGACTTAACCGATGTTGAGAGCAACGTGACGGCTATCACCAAAAATAAGCCATATACACTCGTCTTCACCGATGATGATAAGTGGGTGTTGTTACCCGATAAAGCCGACTGGTTTCTCAATATTAGGCTCGGCTCCCCCTACGTGTTCACGGATAATAAAGACAACCACCTAAACAAAGTCGTGAACAACGGAACCCTGCTCGTGGCTTACATCCCGACTCAGAGACGTAGCGTAGTCATCAGCCCACTCGCCAGTATGGCAGCCCACATGCTATCGGTAAACCCGGGATGCAAAACGTGGTATTGCAGTTGGTGTCTGAATTCGAAGGCATGGTCAAGATCCTAGAGAGTCTACCGGCGAACTCAACACTGGTCATCCAAATCTACCTAGGGAACCATCGCGAATGATGTCGAAATCGTGAAGGGGTCAAACTCCGTGGGGAAACAACAACAGTATCACGTTTGCAACGTTTACGCGGCGGGTGGGTGTCGACTCCAAAACCAGTCTGCAGGGTGTCACCGTGATCGTGGAAGACACGATATCACTAACCAAGATCTTCCTACCCGACAACATACACTTCATGGGGGTGAAGTGCACCCCTGAACTATTATCAGAAAACCAGTTGGAAACTATATCGTAATAGTATTATAGCAATGACCAGTCATCGTCCCAACACCACGCTTAACGACCTAGGGGACACGGAGGGATTCGACCAGCCTGGTGAGGAAGACACCTTATACATCCTGCACTTGAAAGACAACGTGTATAGGCGGGTGTCGTTATCAGATTTTAAAGAGCCTGAATGGATAGTCAACTTAACCCTCGCCTCACCTTATATCACATTAAAGGAACACAGTTATATCTCTGAAATTAAAACAGCGGTATCTTACCAGCGTGTTTCGTTCCGGGCCCTAATACAAGGATGATACTGAGCCCGAGTTTACCCAATATGTTACAGTCATTCGAGGGGGGTGAGTTAAGGTATGACTGCTACGGGCACATAGGGATTCCATCTATGGTACCAGGCTCCACACTTATCATAGACGTCCATATCGACAGAGTTAATAGTAATAAGGAATTACAACAACTTTTACCTGGGGTCAGAGTACTCTGGTATCCCCGAACCTATCGTAAACGATACCGTATCATCATACAACTGGACCCCTCAAGGGGTTCTATAACCCACTCAATAAACCCTGACGAGGGGGCTGTTGTGGATGCAGAGTTACCTATTAAATTCTCACCTATTTTCCTACATGAGGATTTATTCCTTATAAGCCTCAAGTACGTTGATCGACTGTTAACTGAAGCCCAATTAAAAAATATCTCATAAGATATATTATAGGCACACAGGATGGGGCTGTACCCAGTCGTAGAGGAAGTAGCGAAGACCCTGGAAACCGTAGACGGGTTCCGCTTGAGGCAGTTATGCGATGTAAAACGCCAACTAGAACAAGACCGCGACAAGCGGAAAGCACTATATAAGAAGTACCATAGAGCTTTCAATGCCGTGGACGAGACTGATACTACCCTTATGGTAGCCAGCATGGGCCTAGGGGTGGCAGGTGTTGGGTTGTTAGCTACCATCGTGGCCGCACCTATAGTGATGGGGCTCGAAATAACAGCTGGGGTGACAGGGGTGTTGGGGGTGGTGCTTAAGCTTGTATCCCGCAGACTGCATCGTAAAGCATTGAAGCATAATGAGATCGGGGTTCTAGCTGAAGCAAAGCTTAACACCATAAGCGATCTTATTTCCACCGCACTCACTGACAGTAAGATCTCAGAGGAGGAGTTTCGTTTAGTCCTCTCTGAACTCGCAAAATATCATAGAATGAAACAAGAGATTCGATCCAAGTCTCGTAAGTCTGCTATAAGCGAGGATGAGAAAAAAAAAGTACATAGAACAAGGGGTGAAAAAAGCCCAGCAAGCCTTTATTACGAACACCAAAGAGATCATAGGCGATTCACATTAAACTGTTTCGTCGAGGTAAACATGGCATAGCGGCACGATGATGCAATCCCAGGATACCAACATACTTCAATCATGTCACCGGTAGCTCAGTGGCGCGTACATGTGGAGTTCGTATCCCGCTAGCGTCCCAAACTTTTTTATAGTAGGGGTAATGGTAGCAAGAGCTAAGGGTCCGACCAAAGCCTTATTTGGGGAATAAGGCTTTGCAGAGGCTTTTGTTGGACTTGGTCCCGTACAATCATTCCCTCTACTACTACGAATCTATCTCATTTAAAAAATCAATGATTAAATGACAATTAACTTTATTAAAAAGGTCCTTTACTGTTTTGATATTGAAATATTTATCCCTTACATGGCGAATTCAACACAGTCAAGCAGGACATGCTTGACCGTGGTTCTCTCATCACAAGGGATACAAAACAGAGGATCCTCACCTTTCAATAGGTACTCATGAGTATATCTTGTGTGGCCAATACAACATCGTCGTATGATGACCTCTTCAACTCTGGACTGACAACCCAAGTAAGTGTAACCGATATAAGGTTTTATTTCATGTAATGTATTTATACCTACCTGGGTGTCCCACTTCTTCTGCATTAGATCACGGATGTAGGTTCTAATGATAGCTTTGTAATCAGAGTAAGGAATAAGAAGTGGTGTCACAGATTTGTTGAGTGCGGCCTTGGCAGCAAGTTCGGCCAGTGTATTCCCCGAAATGCCAACCTGGCTGGGTAACCAACAAAAGACGATGTCGCATTGGCCAGGAGCAAGATCATTATACAATTCGATAATTTCGATTAAAAGTGGATGTTTACAAGAAAGATTTTTAATAGCCTGAAGGCACGAAAGAGAATCGGAAAAGAATATGTATTGTTTGTGTTTAGTGTGTCTTTGAATATATTTAAGAGCCGTTAATATGGCGTTTGCTTCTGCTGTGAAAATAGAGCTGTTATCCGGTATTCTAGAAGATATTGTCCTGGATCCAATGACAGTGGCACATGATACCGCGCCACTATCCTTGGCGTCTCACACCTAAGACCCCGGTTCGATTCCCCACAGGGGTACAATGTGTGAAGCTCATGTCTGGTGTCCCCCGCTCTCATATGGCTGCAAAATGCTAAAAGCTGCGTAAAACTTAACTCACTCACCCACCAGATAACGAGATATACATATCAAATTATCCAGTTTTGACACGTAAATCCACTGATTGATATCACGAACATCTATGTACGCAACAGGGAACCGATGACATACAACTAAGGTACTGATCACCCATTTCATTTAGTCACCTTGTGCCACTAGGTGCGTTGCCTGGGGGCAGGTACTAACCCTGAATTCCGATGGTAATAGAAAGCGGGTGGGTAAATTCAACGATTAATAGAAACTGGCTACAAACATTTTATTCCGGTTGGGAATCGAACCCTGGTCTTAGCCGTTTGGTGTTTCTGGGCTGCGGGCTCAGACAGATTGGATTAAAAATATATGTTATACTATCTCTAAATGTCTATTTTCCACTTTACATACCTGCCTGTCTCTCGTCTCTCTTCCTCCCCCCTCCCTTACTTCATCTCCCTCTCCACCCCCCAATCTCTGTCTACCTCTTCTTCAACTCTATCTCTCTATCCCATACTGCATGTCTCACGTCTCGCACCCCGGCTCCCTGTGTGTGTGTGCGTGTCTGTGTGTGTTTGTCTTGCTATGTTCTCGGTATGTGTGCTGCCAAATCGAGTCGAACGTTAGCGGGTTCGTTACACGACGTAGGTGTCCATTTTCCATTTTATCCCACAAATGCTCCCTCGGAATCTGAGGCGGAAGCAGTACTGTGTTTTAACATTGTGCTGTAGAAGAATGACTGTATCATCCCTTGCCATGAGAGGACGGGCATTATCCTGTTGGAAAGTCGGCCCTGGGCCACGGCGATGGAGAATGTGTTCTATGTAGCCCACGCATGTCAATGAGCTAAGGGGGGTTCACTGACGAGCACGTATCCCACTGCAAATTATCACAGAATCACCCGCAAATTGATTTCTCTCTTTGACGCAGACTTAAAGGGGCACTGACCCGGAACGATTAGTGGTTCTAAGAACATTCTAATTACGAAACCAAGCTGCAGGCTGGTCAGTACCTACCCCATCGTCCGTGACGGACACGGGGACTGGGCTACTGTCCACCTTGACAGAATTTCTTCAACTTAAACAGTGGGACAGTAGGAATGAATGGCATATCGTTCCTTTATGTGGATATTGATGGAGACATTCTTCGAACAAGGCAATAGCCTCATATTGTTGCTATAACTTTAGTCTGTTTTAATTTTAGTATTTGCAGTTTGTTTTTACTCATTTGTGGTAGCATTAACAAGAATATATTGTTCTCCGTGAAGTGTAATGAGACAGACAACATACGCTAGGTCGCACTTAGGGCGTGTGTGTGAAATATGATTCACGTTGGCAATCTATAATGTCTAGATATTACAGTCTTGTTATGAATTCACTAAGTATAAGCAGATCGTGTGCTTTTGATTAACTTCAAAATGTTTTCATTTGTAATAAAAATAATGATGATTGAAATATTATGGAGTAAAAAAAAATTCATTTTTGTTGATCAGTCTATACTTAACTATCAATTGCGCATGCTGGTGGCGCAGAAGAGGTAACGGCCAGTAAAAAAATCTGGGATATCATCAACCAGTCCACGGAAATTGCTCTGAATCAGTGCCCCTTTAAGCACAAGCTCCCCAAGACGATTGTTGACACGCTGAATCTGTCACGACGGGAAGCATCAGACTGGGACTCGTCTGTGAACAAGATAGTTCTACATCTCAACCAAGGATGACGGACATGGTTTTAGCACAAACTTACACGGTTTTCTCAATGACTTTGCGTCAGAATAGGTCGTATGACGGGACGACGTAGTCGTATCCCGTTATGTCGTAAGCTGTTCCTGACTGTGTTGTATGTGGTAATGTCGTAAGCTGTTCCTGACTGTGTTGTAACCCATAATGTCGTAAGCTGTTCCTGACTGTATTGTATCCCGTAATGTCGTAAACTGTTCCAGACTGTGTTGTATCCCGTAATGTCGTAAGCTGTTCCTGACTGTGTTGTAACCCGTAATGTCGTAAGCTGTTCCTAACTGTATTGTATCCCGTAATGTCGTAAGCTTTTCCTGACTGTGTTGTATCCCTTAATGTCGTAAGCTGTTCCTAACTGTATTGTATCCTGTAATGTCGTAAGCTGTTCCTGACTGTTGTATGTCGTAATGTCGTAAGCTGTTCCTGACTGGATTGTATCCCATAATGTCGTAAGTGGTTCCTGACTGTGTTGTATCCCGTAATGTCGTAAGCTGTTCCTGACTGTATTATATCCCGTAAACTCGTAAGCTGTTCCTGACTGTGTTGTATCCCGTAATGTCGTAAGCTGTTCCTGACTGTATTGTATCCTGTAATGTCGTAAGCTGTTCCTGACTGTATTGTATCCCGTAATGTCGTAAGCTGTTCCTGACTGTATTGTATCCTGTAATGTCGTAAGCTGTTCCTGACTGTATTGTATCCCGTAATGTCGTAAGCTGTTCCTGACGGTTGTATCCCGTAATGTCGTAAGCGGTTCCTGACTGTGTTGTATCCCGTTATGTCGTAAGCTGTTCCTGACTGTTGTATGTCGTAATGCCGTAAGCTGTTCCTGATTGTATTGTATCCCGTAATGTCGTAAGCTGTTCCTGACTGTATTGTATCCCGTAATGTCGTAAGCTGTTCCTGACGGTTGTATCCCGTAATGTCGTAAGCGGTTCCTGACTGTGTTGTATCCCGTTATGTCGTAAGCTGTTCCTGACTGTTGTATGTCGTAATGCCGTAAGCTGTTCCTGATTGTATTGTATCCCGTAATGTCGTAAGCTGTTCCTGACTGTGTTGTAACCCGTAATGTCGTAAGCTGTTCCAGACTGTGCTGTATCCCGTAATGTCGTCAGCTGTTCCTGATTGTATTGTATCCCGTAATGTCGTAAGCTGTTCCTGACTGTGTTGTATCCCTTAATGTCGTAAGCTGTTCCTAACTGTATTGTATCCTGTAATGTCGTAAGCTGTTCCTGACTGTTGTATGTCGTAATGTCGTAAGCTGTTCCTGACTGGATTGTATCCCATAATGTCGTAAGTGGTTCCTGACTGTGTTGTATCCCGTAATGTCGTAAGCTGTTCCTGACTGTATTATATCCCGTAAACTCGTAAGCTGTTCCTGACTGTGTTGTATCCCGTAATGTCGTAAGCTGTTCCTGACTGTATTGTATCCTGTAATGTCGTAAGCTGTTCCTGACTGTATTGTATCCCGTAATGTCGTAAGCTGTTCCTGACTGTATTGTATCCTGTAATGTCGTAAGCTGTTCCTGACTGTATTGTATCCCGTAATGTCGTAAGCTGTTCCTGACGGTTGTATCCCGTAATGTCGTAAGCGGTTCCTGACTGTGTTGTATCCCGTTATGTCGTAAGCTGTTCCTGACTGTTGTATGTCGTAATGCCGTAAGCTGTTCCTGATTGTATTGTATCCCGTAATGTCGTAAGCTGTTCCTGACTGTATTGTATCCCATGATGTCGTAAGCTGTTCCTGACGGTTGTATCCCGTAATGTCGTAAGCGGTTCCTGACTGTGTTGTATCCCGTTATGTCGTAAGCTGTTCCTGACTGTTGTATGTCGTAATGCCGTAAGCTGTTCCTGATTGTATTGTATCCCGTAATGTCGTAAGCTGTTCCTGACTGTGTTGTAACCCGTAATGTCGTAAGCTGTTCCAGACTGTGCTGTATCCCGTAATGTCGTAAGCTGTTCCTGATTGTATTGTATCCCGTAATGTCGTAAGCTGTTCCTGACTGTGTTGTATCAGGCAATGTCGTAAGCTGTCCCTGACTGTGTTGTATCCCATAATGTCGTAAGCGGTTCCTGACTGTGTTGTATCCCGTTATGTCGTAAGCTGTTCCTGACTGTTGTATGTCGTAATGCCGTAAGCTGTTCCTGATTGTATTGTATCCCGTAATGTCGTAAGCTGTTCCTGACTGTGTTGTAACCCGTAATGTCGTAAGCTGTTCCAGACTGTGCTGTATCCCGTAATGTCGTAAGCTGTTCCTGATTGTATTGTATCCCGTAATGTCGTAAGCTGTTCCTGACTGTGTTGTATCAGGCAATGTCGTAAGCTGTCCCTGACTGTGTTGTATCCCATAATGTCGTAAGCGGTTCCTGACTGTGTTGTATCCCGTAATGTCGTAAGCTGTTCCTGACTGTGTTGTATCTGGCAATGTCGTAAGCTGTCCCTGATTGTGTTGTATCCCGTAATGTCGTAAGCTGTTCCTGACTGTTGTATCCCGTAATGTCGTAAGCGGTTCCTGACTGTGTTGTATCCCGTAATGTCGTAAGCTGTTCCTGACTGTTGTATGTCATAATGTCGTAAGCTGTTCCTGACTGTATTGTATCCGGTAATGTCATAAGCTGTTCCAGACTGTATTGTATCTCGTAATGTCGTAAGCTGTTCCTGACTGTGTTGTAACCCGTAATGTCGTAAGCTGTTCCTGACTGTGTTGTAACCCGTAATGTCGTAAGCTGTTCCTGACTGTGTTGTAACCCGTAATGTAGTAAGCTGTTCATGACTGTGTTGTAACCCGTAATGTCGTAAGCTGTTCCTGACTGTGTTGTAACCCGTAATGTCGTAAGCTGTTCCTGACTGTGTTGTAACCCGTAATGGTAAAGCAAACTCGACCTTCTGATTGGTTCATATTGTCGCATGACCTTTGACTAACAGACAGGGACATCTACAAAACAGGTACAGAATCCTTAATAATTTCTTCCTATTTTCTTATTTTTATTTCTATAATAAAACCATATATATGGGGTGGTACAGAACAACGTAAAAAGGAATCCACAAACTATTTAACCAACGCGAGTTTCCTTCTTAGCGGTCCAGGGCGGTGGGGTAGCCTAGTGGTTAAGGCGTTCGCTCGTCACGCCGAAGACCCGGGTTCGATTCCCCACATGGGTACAATGTGTTAAGCTCATTTCTGGTGTTCCCCGCCGTGATATTGCTGGAATATTGCTAAAAGCGGCGTAAAACCAAACTCACTCACTCTTAGCGGTCCAACCTTATCTTCAGGGAGTGATTAATGTTATATATTGTAGCGTCACGTAGCTTTGAAATGACATCACAATGTAACATTCATAACGCCGTGACGTCATAATACATCGTTACAATGACAATAGTAAATATAGCTGTGAGCAGCGATGACGGGCTCCTTGGGTTTGATACAATCTAGCCACTTGTACCTGTGATGTAGATGTTGAAAGTAGTAATGGCTACAGTTAATAGGGATCATATCACTGCAAGTAATGGAAAATTCGTCATTCGTTAACTTTGAATTCATATGGTCCAGTTAAGATGCGTTAGATACAAAGGATTGTGTAGTATTGTGTGGATAATGACACTTTCGATGTAGATTCTTACATTGGCAAAACATCTAGGCCAGTAAACACCAGAGTGAAAGAGCACCAGGCATCAACAAACAAATTCGACAACAAATCAGCTATCTCAGAAGACATTCAGACCAAGCCTCAATCACCAAATACAGAATACACCAGAATACACAATCATGGCAAACAATCTGGCTTTACCAAACGGATATTAACCTATGCCATCCACATCAAACGACACCGACCCCCTGATCAACAGAGATCAAGATTATTTCATCCCTTCAGCATACGACGAACTCATCAACCAACCCTAACTGCTTGGATAACTTGTATGAACATGTCCAACCTCTCCTGCTCTGTACATCCCACTGGCTTATAAATGTAATCCATTGTCACTGGCTTCTACATGTAAGCCTTTATCATCACATTGTGTCAGTACTTTCCAATTAACTTCTTGTTCTTGTTATTATTTACTCTACATTTGATACATGCTATTTCACTTATCTCGAACAAGCATGAACAACATATGCACCAAACGGTGTTACTATCCACATGCACCATAGAACATCAGCAAACGTTTGGGACACATACTGCTAACTTTCATTGTGCACCGATAGCAACTGTAGTGCGGAAAATATAATCATTTGTCCCACTATTGTGTTTGGAGATACATTACTGAAATCGGCAGATATGATCAGAACTAACAGCCTACATGTACATGTAAATATTAGTCGAAATCGGACGGTTGGTTTCAGAGTTAGGGGTGTTTGAAACGTATTTGAGGGCTTTAAATCGTCCAAAACAGAGCCAGAACACGTTTTTGACAGGCGGGCGGATCTTCCAAATACAGCCGAGGTCGCGGGGTCATGTACCTTTTTTAAGAAGTTCCGGAGAAGAAAGAGTTCCCTCTTTGACAGGCTGTAGTTCCGTTGTCCTTCGGTCTACTGTTAAAACAATTCGTGTTCTGGAATCGCAAGGACTTCAGCTATCAGATGCACACACACATGACATGCGGATGACCGGAAATGCTTACCCGTCAAAAACGTGAAATTTCCTTAAATCCAATATGGCGGCCAAACGGTGCCTAGTAGCCCCATGGATTCTGCAGTTCAAATGGAATGTAATCGGATTCCAGACCTGCTCCAGAAATTTGGTAGTCATCGGAGATTATTGCTTTGGAAATTATAAAAATTTGAATTAATTTTGAATTATCTCCCCTTTGCTATTGGGCGTAGAGCCTTGAGATTCAACAACTTCAGCACTGTCGGCACCATGGTGATTTTTTTCAACCGATTCTGCCCAGCGGTGCTTTTTGTAGGACTGGTACAAAATACGGCGGAATAATAAATAATAAAAACATTAACGATTCCAATAGGTCTCCTGCCTTGTGGTAAGGAGCCCTAAATATCATGTGCCAATGCATGTTTACCTATTTAGCGAGTGAGTTTAGTATTACGCCGCAATATTCCAGCTATATGGCGGCGGTCTGTAAATAATTGAGTCTGGACCAGACAATCCAGTGATCAACGCCAATCTACGCATTTAGATACGCTTGTAACACGTCTATTAAAAGACGGACAGAACTTTTAATGTTTTCCTTTAGGTAACTTTACGTTCCATTGTATCACCTGTATTCAGTCAGAAGAGAGGAAATATCCTGCACTTTATTTCCATTCCTACTACGAAGTTTACGATAGACACCCACCTACACATACAAAAAACAACTGATTACTTGTCACACGAAAGCGAGGAAAAAGTGGTACATGAACGCCTTTATCCCCATTTACAGAGAATACACTACATGTGTAGAAATTCCGTATTGACTAGCGATATAGATCCACAAGAATTAACAGGAAAAGGTGAAAATGAACACAGAACAGTCAACTCCTGTACAATTGTAACTCATATTCATTTATACGGCAACGATTTCCACATACAAAGGTTTGCTGGGCTATATTGTGGTCTATATTTCCCCAGTTGTCAGACAACAAAACTACCACAGCAGAGGAACGTGTCGCTGAGGATCCGTTTTTACAAGAGTCAATCTCACTGATGCTAAGAACCCATCAATTGCCGCCAGTGTCTTATACAACACACATACAGACAATGACACATTCATAATAGCGTGGGGCAGATATAAGCTAGCATAAATATACTGAGTCAAAAAAGAAACTTCACATTCTTTCGTCAGGGTACTAGAAAAGAACAAGAGATGGTAAGATGGTGAAATTGTTATTATTTCATTGCTGAGATCTGTGTGATGTACTCGATACACTGACAGTGTCATAATCAGTTCCATTAGGGTACACCGCCGTTCCAAATGATGGGTATACAGAATGTCAAGTCACAAGAATAAAAAAGCGAAATTTCTCAGTTCAATATCGTGTATGGCCGCCCCGCGCATTCACCACTGCCAAACACCGTCTTCTCATCGACTGCCTGATGCTTGTGAACACATGGTTGGGGATTCTGCGCCATTGCTCTTGCAAGGCAGTGCCAAGTTCCTGCAAATTCTAAGGTTGGTTCCTAAGACCACGAAGCCTCCTCCCAAGGGCATCCCAAACGTGCTCTATTGGATTAAGGTCAGGGGACCTCGATGGCCAGTCCATGACGTTGATTCCAGCGTTGTGAAGGAACATCGCGGTATGCGGCCGAGCATTATCATGCTGGAACTGTAGACCTGGGCCATGAGCTGCCATGAAAGGAACGAGTTCAGAGGTGAGCACCTGGTCGCAGTGAGCAGCAGCTGTGAGGTTTCCACGGATGACCAGAAGTCGGGAACGGTTGTTCCCACAGAAAGCACCCCACACCATGCAACTTCCGCCCCCGAATCTGTCGACTTCCTGTACACAACATTGGGCATACCGTTCACGACGTCGTCTCCAGGCTCAATGCCTGCCCTCCGCGAATCTGAGGGTAAACCTGGATTCATCGCTAAAGACGACTCGATTCAATTCTCTCTGGGTCCATCGGAGGTGACGTTGGGCCCACAGCAGACGTTGACGTTGATGAAACGGCGTCAATATTGGCTCACGATATGGACGTCGAGAATGGAGATTGGCAGCCCACAACCGATTTCGAATGGTCTGTGAGGACAGTCGACCTCTAAACATCTCAGCCCTGGGTCGTGTAGCCGGCAGAAATCGGGATGGCCTAAAAGTCGGGCCGAGCCGGACCACCGGGTAATACTAAAAATGGATTGCAGAATATTAAAACGAAACCTGCACATTTGGGTTGATACACTTCCTGCCTTCACAAATGCATAGTTTGATTGACAATGTATAGTTAATGGTGAAAAAACCCACACAACAACAATGACTACATACCGGGATTCCCGTCGAAAAGACACCGTCTTGTTGTTATGTGTTTTCCTTGATCAACAGAATCAACATCTTCTCTCAGTTCCCCAAGTTCGTCTCAAACACTTTGGCCATAGGTCATTCAAATTTGCAGCACCAACCCTATGGAACAGTCTTCTAACTCCCATAAAAAAATGCTTCATCCTTAGAAGCATTCAAATCGGGACTCAAAACCTTTCTCTTCAAAAAGGTCTACAACCTATAACTGTGAAATATTCTCATGGTCATTTTGACGAATTGTCATATCTTCCTCTTGAACTCTAGTGACTTTTTATATGTAGCGCTTTGAGCATGCTCTGGATGGACTATGGCGCATAAGAAATATCCATTTACTATTATTATTATTATTATTATTATTATTATTGATATGTCTATGGGTGAAGGTTGCTTACTTCTCTTAGCGTGTGACATCCGGGGGTCCTGGGCAGGAAGTGACAGTGTTTTGACTGCTTTTCTTTCCTTAATTAAGATTTTGGGGTTCCCTAATTAATCTTTATTGTCTCAGTCTGAATCAGCACAGGATGTTTATGTTAAAGAGACGTGGATATCGGCGAGTGTCAATGGGCAAATATGACATGATTATGTATATTAAAAGAAATATTTGAAATCACAAAATTTTGTAATATGTTATAAAGGATCAAACAAAGAATGCATTCACAAACACAAAAGTTCGTATGTGTTTTCATTGTAAACAATACCAGCCCAAATCAGATATGCATATGCTTATATTTACTAATACACATGAAACACAAAATGGTATTATATCTACCTAAATACCACTTCATAGAGTAAAGTAAAAGTGAACCCCCTTTCTCTCTTCATTCCCAACGATTTAGGAAAATAAAGTCCTCGAAAAACAAAATCCGCAATCAAAAGTGTTTAGTCTCTGTTCGGCCCGACTTGGCCCGTGCTGTCAAAAACAACTTACACCCCACACATGTTTCCTGATTTGTGTTTAAATCCATAGATTAGTATTATATCTACCTAGATATTAATGTGTGATGTTACAAAATGCCACATGTAAAGATAACTGGTTCGTTAAAGTGAAGCCATTTTCTCGCTCCATTCTCAACATAGCCGCAATCAAAAGTGTTTAGTCTCTGTTCAGCCCGACTTGGCCCGGGCTGTCACAAACACCTTAAACCTCACACATATATCTTGAAATGTGTCTATATACATACATTAGTGTTATATCTACCTACATATCACTTTACAGGGTCTCAAAGCGTAGTATTTGAAGCAAACACCTTGCTCAAAGTGAAGCTCTATTTTCTATACATTCTCAACAAAGACACAGTATCACAAGCTTTCGGTCCGGCTTGTCCCGGGCTCTCAAACGCACCTTATACCTCACACATGTATGCACGACGAATGGACGGGTTTGAGTGGGTTTTGCTAACGTTTTTCTAGAGTCGAAAGATAGGGATCCCATTTCGGATACATCAGAGAAAAATTATTCATTATGTTTCAAATTACATTTTGTGAAGTTTCTTTTTTGACTCAGTATAGTTGTTCCTGGGATTTGTGTATCACAAACCTGAATACATTTTTCACAGATATCTATACAACAGAGCAGGAAATACTAGAACATTGCATGCCGCTGAAGTAAATCCCTGTTCCTATCCATTCTGTCATGCACAGTTTCTCACTACCTCTGTCGGATGGCAGAAGAACATCGAGTTATCCGGGCATGGAAAGGAGGCAATCACGCCTATAGTGGCCATAATCGAATGTCAAACAAGAAAAGGTCTTCTCTGCAAGGCAGATTTCACAACATTCCTTTGCAGACTTTGACGGTAACATTTTATGGTTGTGATTGACAATACTTAAGCCTGGTCGTGAATCCATCGCCATACGAGTCACAGCCTGGGGTAATCAAAGTCGCACTGTTGATACTACATTTACCATTGAAGCGTATGGAATGTCAACAAGGACAGTGTCAGTTAGCACTGGACATCCGAGATTCCACCAGGGATACAGGGATGTTATACTCCAGATAATATGACATGAATAGCTGTATTTATCTACCAATTCAATGCCAGACTGATTCGGCCCTTGACAAGAAATTGGAGACATACATTATTCAGAGGTCAATATCACTAGATTGGCCAATGAGCCACCGCCTTCTGGCATAAGTCTCTAGGCAATTACAATCACATCCATTTTCAGTTTCAAACCCCAAATAGAATACAAATAAATAACAATTTAAAAGTACTGAACAGAATAGATTTTAACACAGGGCTAGACATGACCAGCCGATTGATAGAACCGGGCCATTCTACCACCCGCCTAGGTGAAGTGAGGGTCGAAGTGGTGTGGTGGGAAACAGAAACACGGTTCAAGGTTCCTATTGCCCTCAACCACCAGACTCCTGTTCTCCACCGACACACGCAACCCACGGCAATTCGGTCTTACCAGAGCAATGGGGTGTTGTGGAGCTATATGCCCCTGGGTCCACACGGGGGTGAAGAGCTATTAGCGTCACCCATCAGGAGCAGGTTGCTTGTCAAGGGTGCCTAGGAATAATAAGCATATTGTGGAAGATCAGGCCTACACCTATCTTGGAATGCAAGTTCGAGACAAGCATCAGAATGCCCAGATTCAAGAAAACTTCTGAGTCGAGTACCGAGATTTAAAGAAAATGGGGAGCTCAGAACTTAATGCGCGAAACAAGGTCAAGGCCACCAATTCTTTTGCTGTGCCAGTCGTTTTTTATTCCTTTGGAGTAGTTAAGTGGACTAAGCAAGACCGTCTTGACGTCCTGACCAGAAGGATTATGTATGATAACAGAGCTCACCTCGTTCCTCTCTTAATCGTTTATATATTAAGCAGCAAAAGAACGTCAGTTTGTAATTTTCCTTCGCAGAAACGGATAATTCTAAACTTATTTAATGTTTTGATAGTGTATTTTGACAAAATCTCCAACTTTACCTGAGCAGAGACATTCCTTCCCAAACTCAGAATTGAACTGAGGAAATGGTCTCAAAAACGCAACCTGACCTCGGAGATGGTACGGTGTTTTCCATGTTTTTCATGCAACTTATGCTGCACGTGCTATTCACAAGGACCAGCCCCATAAAATACACCCCTAAACCTGATTGAAACATTCACATTACAACGTCAGCAGGATGCCACTTCTCACGGCAGCTCAGAGGAACCAGGCGTTAGGAAGACTTGAAGCTGGCCACACTGCACAAGCCGTTGCCAATCACTTCCAGGTCAACGTTCGGACCATCTACAGGCTGCAGCAACGTTTCCGGGCCACCAACAGCACAAATGATCGCCCCCGTACTGGCAGACCAAGGGTGACAACAAGACGACAAGACCACCACGTTGTGCGATGGCATGTACATAATCCCTTCATGCAGGCATCCGAAACAACACGCCAGACAGTGGGAATACACGGAAGACCAATCAGTACTGATACAGTACGCCGACGTCTTAACAGCGGGAACCTCCATTGCCGTAGACCTTACCGTGGACCTATCCTCACCCCTCGTCATCGGCGTGAACGTCTACGATTTGCCCTACAACACCAAAACTGGCGATACAGGCGATGGAGAACTCTTCTGTTCACAGCTGAGAGTCGGTACTGCGTGTCAACTGCAGATTGCAGAACAAGAATATTGCGAAGACGTGGCCAGCGCTACTCACATAAATGTGTTATGGAAAGAAACTCATGGGGAGGCGCAAGCATCATGGTATGGGGTGGAATAGGCCTGAACCAGAGAGTGGGTCCTGTGGTGTTCCAGAACCTTGGTCAAGGGAGAGGAGGCGACATCAAAGCGGTGCGCTACATCGACTAAGCTTTCAGACCCCACGTCATACCACATTTCGCACGTCACCGGAACAACATTTTCCAGTACGATAACGCCCAGGCACACACAGCCAGAGCTACACGGGACTTCCTACAGCAGAACGGTGTCAATATTATGCAGTGGTCAGCCCTTAGTCCTGATTTAAACCCAATTGAACATCTTTGGCATGAAATTCAGAGGAGACTGAATAATGTCACACCAAGGCCGAACACAGCCGAATTTTGCGCCAGGCCTTTCTCAGTGTGTGGTTCCAGGTGCTGACGGCCTTCATCAATCGATTGGTGCACTCCATGCATAGACGCTGTGCTGCAGTTATTGCCGGTCATGGTGGTCACACTAGATACTGAAGTCAAGAGTCTGAATAGACTGCAAACGTTCACGTAATGTTTTGGAATTGTGCTGAATTATTGATTGATGTGTCAGGATTATGTACACTAAAAATGTATTTGGTCCGCTTAATATGTCTATATCTGTAATGATTTGATGACAGTGCCTATCTAATTTTGAATTCGTACTGACGGTTCTTTTTACTGCTGAGTATATAAGTTGAACATTTATTCCAAGTGGTACATTTAGAGATGACACAGGTCCTCATACAGAGGTGGGCGATGGGGTAGCCTTGTGGTTAAGGACCGGGTTCGATTCCCCACATGGGCCCAATGTGTGAAACCCATTTCTGGTGTCCCCCCGCCGTGATATTGCTGGAATATTGCTAAAAGCGGTGTAAAACCAAACTCACTCACTCACTTATGGTTACTTCAATATTGAATTGCACTGAGTTACTGTCATAGTCTCCACTTCCCTGCGCTCACTCATTTCGTGCGTGTCCTTGTAAATAAGAATTCAGAGTCGTTCCATTTACAGTGTTAACGTAGTCGGCTAATTTGGATGACAAATGAATAACATACATGCTACATCCAATTCCTACAGTTTATAGCAAGAATTCTGCTGGAATTGTTTCCCAAAGCTACACACTTGGCTACTTGATGATAAATTGGTATTCGTCCTGAACAAAATGTCAATGGACTGGCCTCGAAGCAACCAAAGCTGGTGCCAAGAGGCAGCTGATGGGAACGCTGAATTCATTCATGCATGTCATTGCTAACATGCAGACCGATGGTTCACCAAAGGCTGACGGTGTTGAAAAAAATTCTCGACATTGGAGGAAAGTTGACTATTGGGAAATCATTCCTCTGTTGTTGTTGTTGTCACTCATGATCTTTATGCATAGATCTAAATATCAAACAGGAAGGCGGTCTCACTTGTCTCCTTAATTTCAAGTTCAGGTAGGTAACTCGGTGTAAGGGAATTGGCTATTTTATGGCTATTGAACAATATGAAATCATCGAAATACCTGAAGCGTAAGTTAAAACTCTTGGCCAAATAACCTTGTTTTGAATTTGCCGACCAAAACAGAAATTCTGATTCACATGCCCTTTCATTTTTCATTCCCTATTTTGGCTGCCTTCATTGATGTGGGGAATCGAACCCTGGTCGAACGCTTTACCAATTTGGCTACCGCCCAGTGGCTTGATAGAATTAGAGTTAAATGTTTATACTGACGTGTGGTGTTTTTTTGTCTCGGGCTTTGTTTAAACGTTTCAGTTATTTACTTCTTTCATGTATAGATTTCTGGAATAACTTATTGTCTGAGAGATCCGTGAAGGCCCGGCTTAGAATTGATCTTCAGTAACCTATGCTTGTCGTAAGAGGCGACTAACGGGATCGGGTGGTCAGGCTCGCTGACTTGGTTGACACATCCCAATCGCGCTGATCGATGCTCATGTTGATGATCACTGGATTGTCTGGTCAAGCCTCGATTTTTTACAAAACCCCACCATATAGCTGGAATATTGCTGAGTGCGGCGTAAAACTAAACTCACTCACTCAGTATTGTCTGAGCGGGAGTTGAGACGAAACACAAAACAAACAGTAAATGTCACCAGATTCTATTCTGCATCGGAACAATTACACTTCCAGAAACCTTTGTATTTCAATACCTTCAAGGAAACTGCGAGCAAACGTATCAACTACATGAAAACTACATTTGGCATTTTAGGCTTATGGATAGGGTTTAGTTTTCAACAAGAAAAAACGTCCCACGGTAATAAAAGTTAATCTTTACCTCTTATATCACAGTGGTGCACAGACACTCCCGGTTGGTAGCCTGTATATCTAGTTTGCCGCTGTAACTAATGGCCTTATCTATACATATATTGAATTATTCAAAAGGGTATGCCTTTTGGTTTGACATCTTGTGTTGTTTTATATCTTTTGCTACGAAAGAAAGGGACGAGATCGGAATAATTATCAAACCACCATTCTGAATCAAAATCCCTTCACAATTCCCCTATGAATTATGAATAGATAAACATACCGAGCTTGTTTGAAATGTTATACCCTCGTGTCCCGTTGATTGAACGGATAACTTTTTTTTTGCAAGCAACTACAAAACCTACCAAATTTATTTTACATCTCAGTATATTTTTTTCTGCTATCAAGGGATTAATTATGTAGTACGTATATACGGTATTCTAATCACCACGTAAGTAAAGTGGGAGCTCGACACACTAACCTATCACAGCAGGCAAATCGAATATGTGACTCTCCTCAGATAATGCAGTAAAAATGATGAACTTACCAAGTTTTAGAATAATAGGATTTCTAATGTGTGTTTTAAATGCTTGTTATCAATAACGACCTTCTTGGCTTTTAAATTACTTCAATGTGGCATTATTGTGTTCTTGATTCAACTACAAGAGAGGGCCTGGTATCTTGTCTGTCGTCGTAGCATAAGTAAACATGACATGCAACTAATTATACTCTTGCTAATGGGCCACCCAGGCAAATGTAGTATATTCCCAGAAGGTGGTTAATTTCTCTTATCACTACGAGAGCAACATCGGCTTCTAACTGACTGGAGTCGTCCGAAGAGCACTGCTATATTCTGACACATACACTTATATCCAAGAAACGTTTGGAGGATGGCACCTCTGGTCCTGCTACTCCTTTACATGAATTTCAACCAAGGACAATCGGCAGAACAGGAAGTACTGTATGGTATTGGAATCAAGCTGTGCAACCTAAAATGTATCCAAAGAGGCTCATGTATGAGTTTTGCATACGACATTGACAGATTAGCATGTCATCTATCTCACAAGGAAGCACTTGATTGGACAATGCGAGGATTTCCAATATTCCCAAAGAAAAGAGATCAAGTAAGTTTTTTGTTTCATATCACTTCTATCAATCTCAGATGTGGTGACACTAAACAGAAGATATTGAACATGCTTGACAGTTGTGGAGGTTCGTAAGTTTGGCGGTGTTTGGAAACAAAGGTATTTGACATCGGATCTGCGGCGTATTATGCTTATTTAAAGCCCATAGTTGTCATCGATGCGATGCTTTTGGTATTATTATGTAATACCAAATTGCTCAATCTCATCAAACCCATCACAACAGAGCCGCACATTTTTATGTACTTAGATTACGATCGATTTCTTTATCATACGGATACCAATAGATGAGTGAGTGAGTGAGTTAGGATGTATAGTCGTATCTGCAATATTTCAGACTAAAACAAGTCATATATTGACAATAAATAAATTTATGCTGTACAACCTGTCTACAAAGAACAGTAAATAAACCAGGTAAGCACTGATATAGATTTAGAATAGGATGTAAATTTGTACCACTATTCCGTGACAATACAATATAAACATGGCTGTAGATCACCAGCAACCGAAGGTAGATCCCCATAATAGGGACAGTGGGGACTTACAGTTCTTTTGCGACCTGCATGGGCCCTAACTGGATTTACATCGTCCTTTCAGATATTAGCAATTATACACAAATGTAGCCCTAAATTGAAATAACATATATATTACGACTAAAGATAGTTGTAGACATGAATTTACTGTGAATGTCTTAGTTACTATTAACCTTCCCAGTATCATAATAATTATACAATACTTTTACCCCTTTGATCAAACAGCTATAAGCAATTTGACGAAACAGCCATAAACAACCTTAGTTACTAAGTTAAACTACCAAATATTCACCTTTTCATAAAAAAACCCCATATGAATCAAACCTTTTTAATCAGTTCCATTTCTTTGAACATGCCAATTAGCCAAACATTACAACAACATGCATTCCAAGGCGAATGAAGAAAATACTGTTTTGGACAATTTTGTGTAGATGGGACCCCTTAATAAATAAAATCAAAACTCACAAGAATGCTGAATTATTTTAAGATGAAACTCCTCTCAAGTAGAGGGCATTCTTACCGCACAGGCAATCTGCCTGAAAGCTTTTGAATCTATTACAAGTCGTTTCAAATTGGATAAAAGTGATTGAGTAAAAACGTCACATCGGCAATATTGCAGCCATATCGTGACGAGAACAGTTGATTTTAATAGGCAAATCAATAAATGTATAACGTAAAAACCTGTCATCGAAGGACAGTAACACAACTAGAATATCGCAGATATACATGTAAAACTAGTAAATAAATCTAAAACATTCTAACTATAGGGGACTACACAATATATAAATAGGCTATAGATCGCCAACAACTGAAAGTAGATCACCATTCTAGGGACCATGGGGACTTTGCTACCTGCATGGACCCTAGTTGGATTTACATCATCCCTTTAGCTGTCAGTAATTCTTGACAATCAAGCCGTAAATTAAAAGAACATATATGCTACGATTAGATTAAAAATGAAAGTAGGTTTAAATCTATTTAGAATGCTTTGGGACTTACGTACACTCTGAGTGGCCGAATGCACATGTCGGGCGTAGCTAACGTCCGGCGTAGCACACTACGTAGGGCTTAGCAGCGCCCTCCTCTTACACGTCATGCACAACGTCGGTTAAACCTAGGCGTTACTACGCCCGACTTAACGGATTTACGTCGAGGCGCAGTGTGCTATTTTTAGATTTTCGAACGTTTTTAAACCACCGGTAAAGGCGCGAAACAACTTCGCGGTACATCTGTTTCAGCCGTAATCATGGAAAGCCAAAGAAAACAAAGAAAACCCAACTTTACCGATGGATCCTGATGGAGAAATAACATGGACTTTCAAAATGGGCTTCACCATTAATGTTACAATTTTTTACACATTACGAAATCACGATTCACAGCGTTATTTGGTGTATGTTTTCAAATGTTCAAATCGGATAATTACTACTCAGAAGTATTGAATTTCAAAAATAGCATATTACTGATCACTGATATCAGGTTTTCATGAAATCACTAATGATAATTCTGAAAATACACTTACACGAACGCCGAAGTGCGCTTTCCGTCATATTGGATAGTGTTTACAAAATCACGTTTCGCGGAGGCCGGTATTGAGACGCCATTTACATCACGTGTATATCACATTTACCTGCGACAAATGCATCACTGAATTCCCCATACATTTTAGAATCAAATTACAAATGGTCTTTGTCACCAATATCAACTGTCTTGATAAAATGGAAGGAAAGATATTGAGTGTCAAAAGTCCAAACGAACGTTGTGCTCGAAAGGCTGCGCTTGTAAAGAAAGAAAAATTCCGATTTTATACTAAGTAACATTTTCTGAAATTTTCCTATTTTTCTATTCATTGCTTGAAATGGCTCAGTATATTAGAATATGCATGGAAAGAGTGTCGTAGCAAGAAATGGGAAATTAGAAACAGAAGCAATGCAATCATTTGATATTTCATAAGAAATTGTCGAAGTGTCCGTGCAGCGTGACGCCGTGACTGACGCAGAACGACAAAGGTTTTTACCAGCATTTCTGGCTTCTTCTCTTACTTACAATGAAAACGATAAAACATATAACAAAACACATATAGTCAGAATCATTCTGATTACTTACATTTCATATTTAGGTACAAACGATCCCTGAATCAAGGGAAGGGTCCTCGCGAAATCCTGTGTACCCTTGTCAGCGTGGCCGCCATTTTATAAGAAATCGGTCGGCGGTAGTGATATCATACGTCAACATTGTTGTACATGTTAGACAAGTCTTTGAGATGAAGGTCGGTTGAACAAGTGTAAACACAATCGCCCTATCCTTCCGATTACACTGTCAGTATTATGATGTAAACTTTGCGTATCGTTCAGTTATTTTTTTCATCAAACTATTATCTGTATATACATTTAGCCTTGTTCAATACCATATTTTACCTGGATATAGGGTAGGTTTTTTATTCTTTGAAAGTTTTTGATTGTTTGAATAATATTTACATAAGAAATTGGCACACGTAGCCATAACTGCAAAATATTTGGGTGTTGTGAAATATTATTTTCATTTACGCTAAATTGATGCCAAACAGGTGCGCGTGTTGCTCACAATAAGATACTCACAATTATAATTGTTGATATATTCAGGACACTATTTAATTGGTAAAATTATTCATTTTATGTTTGGTCTAAAGAGTGTTAAATTCTGACATTGAAGCCGAGACCTTTCATACAATTAATGGAATTTAAGTAAGATAAATACTTATCAGCAAACTAATGTCGTCTTTTTCCGACGTCGCAAAATGCATAACTACTAAAATGCTGTATTATTATCAGTTATTTCAGTACATTTGAAGATATGGCTAGTACACCGTTAAAAATGATGCAAAATTAGTAAATATACATCTACACAAACTGGAGAATATGGGAATCCCAGAACTAACTTGCATATCGGATAGGGCCATCAAAAACGCTATTCTGATTTCTCAAGTAGTACATTGCCATCTTTTCTTATAAATTGTGAAACTACCAAAATGTATCCGCTCACATTGGGGAATTTTGTAATGGAATAGGTTGGTGCACCGTGAACACAACATAACGAAAATATAGCGTAAGTATCCACAACAACTTTTCTTCAAGTGATCTGAGTAACATTGACCAAGTGTTAAGCATAACTCAGTTATGCCCCCTTATCTTTTATACGTGTATGACCTCTCTGTCGTCAGTTGACGTCATAGAAGAAAATCCATTTTTGACACTTATTGCGAGTCATCTTTAATGTTGAGCGTCTAACGTTATGCATTAGCACATAAACCCAATTCATATACACTTATGTCGTTCAGATATCAGGTTGTATTTTCTTCGCTCACATTTTCTGTAAAGATGCAAAATTAAAAAAATTGCAGCAGAGTGCTTTTATCGGTGCAAAAAGCGGAGAAATTGACAGTTTCTTAACGCGTAACAAAATTTTAGACAACATTTAGCAGTGTCTATTTCTCAAACCGCCGAGGTAGTCGCACTTACATTTATAGCAACGGATATGAAATTAAATATTCTACATTTCTGTGTAATTTCATAGCCGTACGCAGATCCAGGACCATGCGAGCGCAATTCTCGCACAACGTTCTCTTTTAAAAACTTTTCAAAATGTGCGCCTGATATAAAAATCGGCATCCAGTGCCGCCATTACAAGGCTACGCCTGGCTTACGCCTGCTGGGTAGGTGGCGTAAATATAGAGCGCTACGCCTGGCGTAACTTTAGCTACGTCTAAGATATGCATACCGTTTTAACGTTACGCCCAGGCGCACATCTGACTTACGCCCGGACTAGAATTTACGCCGGACATGTGCATATGGCCACAGGAGGACAAGAGTAGATAAAACAGCTCTTTTTCACTTACACTAGTACAGGTGCTAGTGCGCTTCAGACTAGATTATGGCTCCACTGTCTACCTTCTATGGACAAGCTCAAACAAACATATACTCTGTGCACCATCAAGTATTTAGACAGAAATGTGAATGCATAAGGCATTTTTGAGTAAAAGCAAGCAAACAACATTTTCTGGGGTAGTTTTTCGTGCTGAATACGAATCTGTTGTTTGCTAAGCTCAAAAATGCCAAATTAGGTCACAAATTGGGTTCAAAGGTCAATGAGTGCAAAATTCAAATATTTAAAAAGTGTTTTATTTATCATTCTCCATCCATACAATGAACTCAGTTTACAATATACTGATTAATAATGGTACCACAGGATTTCAAAATGTTGGATTTCATGGAAATGCTGAAGGAAAAATTTCGTATTTTTGCAAATATCTCCCTTATGGAGCGACTTTAGTATTTGCGTGAAGAGCTACTTTCAAAATGCAAAGCAAGGCTGAATCGTTTCCTCTTGTTGACAGAATTATATTCCAGGCAAACTGTTTCGATCACAAAATTTGCATATTAAGCACATAATTACTTCAAAGGTTAATGAGTGTGACAGGATGTCATAGACATTTTTACATGTATGCCACACGAATGCTTTTATAATGCATGTCAAATGAAACTGCTTTCATTCATGCAGTGAGTTTGATTAATGATTTTAGCAACATAATTACCCACAGAACAGTTCAGGAAATCACAGGAACAGGTGGGAACCCTATCCGATAATGTGTCAAATACATAGTATGAAGATGAAGGCGAAAGTGGAAAATATACGCATACAACCCATGTTATGTGCTATGACTGAAGGATCGAGGATGTACTAAAAGACTTTGCTATCACATGTTTGATTTTAGGAATCTTTGTGCTGGAGGATTTTGTTAGTTGACGCACTGCTTGTACTTTATTCAAAAGGTGTAGAGTGTTAAAGGCACAAACTCTGTTATTCAGCATACACACATTAGGGGAAAATAAATGTAAGGCTTGCCAAGGAACAATCCAATGCTTCACAAGGAAATGAGCAGACTGGTGTTTCAGATGAAAGATACCGCTTTTTACGCAGGGGTACTTCAACAGTGAACTTGACGTTGTGTATTTTCTGTCACAGCTCCGAAAGCTAGCAGAAGACGAGCCATGTTTCTACCATAATAATACATTCTAAAGTGTGCACAAATGCAAAATATGCACACAAGGTCTTTGCACATATTACAGACGTGAATGATTTAATAGCAGCCGAATCATGCTATCACATCTAAGGTAATTTCTGTGGGATGCCAAAAGGGCAGAAACTGACAGCAAAGGAGCTGATATGGTCATGGCCTGGTTGTGTCAGGAGTTATGTCACCGTGCAGAGAATGGACACATATTTGAATTGTCTACTGTGTTCATAAGGTACAAAGAATTAGCCAGTGAGCAGACTCTATCATCCCACCATCATATTTCAGTAGACAGGGGACTTCAAGGGACCTTTATCAAGGTGCATTGAAACACCAGTCTGCTCATTTCCTTGTGAAGCATTAGACTGTTCCTTGGCAAGCCTTACATTTATTTTCCCCTAATGTGTGTATGCTGAATAACAGAGTTTGTGCCATTTTAGATTAGGGTTTCCGTCAGGAGGTTCTTCAAAGAGGAACGAAAGCCTGTCTACAGATGACCGAACTTTGCAATGTTTCAATTTGTGCCTGAGCCGGGTGGCCTCAAAGATGGATGAAATGCCCAGTTATGTCTGGTTGTAGAGGGTATTTTTAGACTGACTGGTTTCCTGACATATGATACAAAGCTCAAATGATAAACCTTGGCCTGTGAATAGAAGCAAACTTACACCAGTGCTACGTATATACCGCCACTGATGACCTCTCCTGGTACACACACTCTACACCTTTTGTATAAAAAAGTACAAGAAGTGCGTCAACTAACAAAATCCTCCAGCACAAAGATTCCTAAAATCAAACATGTGATAGCAAAGTCTTTTAGTACATCCTCGATCCTTCAGTCATAGCACATGTTGTCGGCTTGTGTGGAGCAAACCACGAATTTGTTGGTCGACATCTTGTCTAGGCTAGACAAGGGCGATGATGACAAAGAACTCCGGGAGGAAATAGAAACGTCGAGGAGGAACAAGAAGAGACCTGTCTCGATATCGAGAAGGTGCAGCAGATGATAGAATCAGACCGAAGGTGGAAATACCTTTTGCTAGCCACCATGTTTCTCTGGAAGGTCGTCCACAAGACCTGGAAACACAGCACACCGGCTAGCAGCCAGCCCACATAATGGTCAATGAGACGATGGAAACGCCCAAACCAGTTTCCAATGCCAAACCTGTGGATCTCCGCTATATGGAGTAGAGACGTCGATGTGTGGAATGCATCCTATTTGGAAAAAACTATTGTAGTAGGGTATACGAACCATGCGTTTGTATTTTTCGTCCAGGTGTGGGCCCTACTTTCCATACAACAAATTCCATGAAAAGCAGTTGGAATACAAAAATGTGCCTAGACAAGTCTATAACTCCATTCGTCTTTTGCAACACCAAGCCCTCGACTGTGCATCTGCAAAAATGCTATGCGAGCTGCCAGAGGGTCTATCTAGAAAACTATACAGTTGGGGCAAGACTTGACTATTTGCTGTCGGCTGTGGAAACAGTCTGTGGACTTGTACTTCTAGTGGTGGTGTTGTGTTGTAGTTTCTATCGTACGATTTTAGCTTTCTGTTTGTTTGGCGTTGTGCCAATGGGGGCATAGACTACACAGAGCTGGGCTTTGCTTTGTCGACAGATCTATATCTGCTAAGGCACTGTCCATCCAATGTCCATTCATAGCTCCATTTTCGTCCAGCGCCTGTAGATACAGGATAGTTCGCTCGGTCCACGATACATCTCTCGAAGTATAAGTTGTGTTGTCGTAGTCCTCTTTCTAGCCCCGCCATAGTCAAAACAGTGATTGTTTCACCTGTTGGCGATTGGAGGACCTTGTGTGTGGAGCGGTTGGTGGTTCGGAAGCTGAGAATGCCATATCGACCAGCTATTGCCCCTACTCTGTTTGTATCCGTATTGCGGAGAGCATTTTCCACAAGCAGTTGGTATTGTCTTCGTTTTTGGATGTATGCTGTGGCTTCTGCGAAACTGTCTTGCAAAGCATTGATCTCCTTTTTTGCGTAGTTCTGCTCATTCTTCCCAGTATTTCCTTTTGTACTGCCTTTTCGGCTCTTCATTGCCAATTTGTGCCTTCTCGGACTCCAGTGGCTCCAACAATTTCCTTTCTCGTGTTTGTGTAGACAGAGTAGAAATATTGCGATTGGCCGCTATGTTTGGCATTTCTTGGAAAGGTTGGTCGGATCATTCTCTGCCCAGCTTTTGCCATTTGTTCTGTCTCCATTGCCATTTGATGTGTGGAGTTGTTGGGAGAAATATATCTGGATCAATGCCGGATGGATGTAGAGCTGTTGGCTTTGTGCTGGCAGTTAACACCGTCTTGGTGTCTTCACCTTTGGCATAGCATCGGAGTGGGCCTAGTTCCACTGTATCACCTTCTACTGATAGGATGCCCGCGCAGAATATTAGAACCCTTGGAAAACTGAAGTCTCCTATGGCCCAATTGATGTTTTTTTGCCAAGAATCTGTGTCTGTTGGACGAGTGTGTACTCTGTACACGCGATCTGTTTTCGAATGTGCGTACCACGTGACGAAGATCGTTTGCTGTGGACAGTCGGCTAGGACCAAACAGTGGTCTATCTTTTCTGCGAGATGAAGTCACTGCTGGTGGTTGTACTTCAAATAGACAGTCGCCTGCAGGCCACTCCAACACGTCTTGCAAAACGTTTTCTGCTCTGTTGGTGGACATGTCGGTGTTTTTACAGGCATACAGGGACACATCTATGCGAGTTCAACCTCGTTGTTGTACGTCTTGCTGGAGAACAGTTTTGGGGAGATGCTCGTTTGGACAATCCACAGAGTCGACAAGATGGCCTCCAATCGGTTCTCGGATTTCTCCATCTTCGAAGTTGCAAACAACTTTGTTGTACAGCTTGGTGTGCATCGTTTTGTCGGACTTTGTTGTCTCTACCCACATGCAAACATGGTTGCCGACCGAGCGAGTGTTGTCCAGGATGGTGGGTTTTCCGCTTTCGATAGCTTCCATAAGATTGCCTTGTTCGACAAATCCATGTTGGCTACAGAGGAATTGCACGAGCTGTTTGCAGTCTAGGACACTGGAATAGTCTCGGGTGTAGTCGATGCTGTAGATCCCTAGTCTGTTGCCTGTTGTAGTTTTGTTTCTAGATTGGACAATTTCTCCTGGAGTCTGTCGATCGCGATTTCGGAGACGTCAAAGGGTTTTTGTCATTTGGGGCTTTCCATGCTCGTAGCGATTTCTGCCGGGTTTCGCATATGATCTTTTGGATTGTGCTGGCAATAGCTCCTGCACTCGTCTTTTGCACCGTATGGAGAAGTGTCACATACATTTTGGTTGCTTTGGTATGTTCTTTGTAGGTGGTGCGTAGTATCAAGTGGAGTAGTCCGACGATTTTTTTCGCGTAGCCGTGTTCTCCCGTTGTACACTGGAAACTTCCCTTGTGCTGCACAATGTCTTTGCGAGATAGATAGCCAGAAACGTAGAGGTCGTCGACAGAGAAGACCAGAGAGTGGTTGCAGGTGGGTTTTCCCAAGATTTACGGCAACATAGTCTACCGTCAAGATATCAGACACGACTTGACTTTATATACAAGATTCATGATTCATATAAGTTCTTTATACACATGTTCATCTCCAGTCAAACCCCGTACAGATACTGAAAGCCATTAAAAACGCAATTGGTATTTATTGTCCTGGAACGTATTAAAATTACATTGAAATTTTGTTCCTCAGCACAGATGATGTAGGGATAAAGGGTTCATTTCTGGTCCATTTCGAGTTCAAGTCCCCGAGTATTGCTCTCACATAAATTTCGATGCTTAAAACTGAACCTTTGACATTTCTCGTAAACACAACCACATTCCTTAAACATGTTGTGCACGAGCATTACCTGCACCCAGGCCCTTTAAAAGCACATGGAATTGTGAAACTCAATCACTTTGGGAAAGGCCACGCTTGACACAAGACGAAAGGAATCAGACTATCGGTATGGTCAGCCAAGGTGCTTCAGATGTGATTATTGCCAGGCATTTTAATGTGCATCCATCCACTTTTGGTCGAGTGAGACAGCATTTTCGGGCCACCGGAAGTGTTGCTGATTGTCCCCGACCTGGTGCACCACCTGTGACGACAGCTCGAAAGGACTGCAATATCACCAAACAGCTGTTTCCAAACAGCTGCAAGAAGGACAATTGGGACAAGACAACGCCATGTCAGCGCTCAAACGGTGCGAAGACGCCTTGCTGACTTCAACATCAGGTGTCGTACCGTGGTGTCCCTTGTTGCATCGACAGTGAGTGAGATGAAATTTAACGTCACATCGGCAATATTGCAGCTATGTCGTGGCATCGCTACAGACGGCGATGGGCAGCTAATGGAGCCAATCTTGGCAAATTGAAGTCACAATCATGTGACATGATCTTGAAGTGCACATTCTAATCAAAACAATGATTTATGCATCTATGTCTTTGAATAAAAGTATTATTCAAGGGCCACTGATCCACAGCGATTATGTTTCTCGCGTACAGTCTAATTACTAAACGAAGCTGCAGGCTGGTCGGTACCTGCTCACTCGACAGTGACGTGACGGGCGCGGGGACTGGGCCACTGTCCACCTTGGCAGAATTTCTTCAACCTAAACAGTGGGACATTAGGAAGGGTGGATGCCCGTTATTTCAAAATATCCCCGGTAGTTCTTGTTTGACTGTAATAAAGAATCCCAGCAGTGTAAACATTTTCAGATTTTCTAATACCTGGATGGTATAATGACTGATCCAATGTGATCCTAATTCTGTGATTTTTACCTCGATATTCAATCATGTCATGTAAAAATATAATGTTTATTCTCTATGCGATGGTATTAAAAACACACATTTGATGTATATGAATCCCTAAATTAAACAACCCCACATTACCATTACTAGAAAAATCTGAAAATTTACTTAGGTAAATAGGTATATACAGCAAATGCGTATATGTATTTCTTAACAGTGCAGTTCCGTTCGTGTCCTGAAATAAACCTATCACGTTATTTGTCATCATTCACTTGATGGTCAGTTAATGAATGTATAACAGGTATAATTAGTGGTAACACCCTCAGATTAAGGTTCCCGATAAAGGTTCCCATTTGGCATTTTTCATGTCTGGAGCAAATACTCAACATTATAAATTAAGGTCTGATGTGGCAAATGTATTACATCTTATGTAATATGCGCATGGTTCCAAGTGCAGCAATAGGGATTGTCAGCAGAGTTACAAGAACAAGCATCGATCAAAGGTTTAGCCGATAGCACGCTGATTGATTAATTGTCTTTACCTTGGCCAGTGGATTTGTCAAAGGTAACTTGTCTATGTATGTAGATTTACTAATCTATACTGAATACACCCTGCCGTAAAGTGCCACATTGATTGATTGCTCATTATTGGCTAACTAAATTACGTTTTTAAAGGATGGTGGAAATCATGCAATTAATTGGCAGGTGTGCTATCTTGTGTGACCAATCAATCTCTACACCAACGTGAAAAATTTGCAACGATATATCACCTTTTCGCATATTAGACTGTCACAAGACACATGGCATAAAGCAGGATTCTTTGTCAGCTGAAGGTGAATGGCATGTCGTTCCTTTATGTCGATATCGATGGATACATTCCTCGAACAAAGTAGGATAGCCTGACATTGTTGTTGTAACTTTAGTCGGTTTTAATTTTAATATTTGCATTTTGTTTTTCTTCATTTGTTGTTGTCTTATACAGAGTAATTCTTTTCGCCATTAAGTGTAGTGAGACAGACAACATACACTAGGTCGCACTTAAGGCGTGTGTGTGAAATAATACAATATCTATAAGATGTCTAGATGTCATAAATTCACAATAATGATAAGCAGATCGTGTGCATTTTAATAGGGTTCAAAATGCATACAGATATGATAATAAACTAATTAGGATTCTAAGACAAATACAAAGACGTACATTGACTTCGTTATTGTTCAGTCCTGACATTTTTTACCACTGGCAGATGGTTAAGCTTCAAAATGTTTTCGTTGTTATCAAATTAATGAAGATGGAAATATTATCCAGTAAAAATGATTTCCTCTTTGTTGATCAATCTATACTTATGCTATCAATTGCGCTTGAGGGTAGCGCATTAGAGGTCAGGAACCAGTCAAGAATTCTGTTATATCATCCGGGTTCTCGAGGGAGAAAAACAATAACAAAAGCAACAACCAGTCCACGGGAATTGCTCTTGATCAGTGACCCTTTAACCTTACCTATTTCATGAATGACGTTGGGTACACTTTCCCATAAAGAAATGATTTAACAAAGCATTCAAGATGGGCAAAAGTATCTCTGTATTAGGTAAAGTAAACTTTCTTTAGACGGAATAGAATAATGAAAAAAAATTGAAACATGAGAGGTGAGGTGAGGTGAAATTAGGTTTAACGTCGTACTTGAGAATATTTCGCTCATAAGACGACATGCATGCGCGTGTATGTGTATGTGCGGCTGCTTGTACTAGCCCAGACTTCAGCTGGTTTTATAGTGCTAGCCCACTGAGATACCATGGCGCAGTGAAGCATGAATACCCCACTCAGACACATTATACTGACTCCGAGCCGACCAGTCCTTGTTGTACCCATTAATGCCGAGCGCCGGGCAGGGACCAACAAGTACCATATTTTAACGTCTTTTGGTATGACGCAGTCGGGGATCGAACCCGCGACCTTCCGCTGAAACATGAGAAACATAGCCTTATAATAAGATAGAAGCCTAGTACATTTATCAAGGAAAATATCAGCTCGTGAAACATTATTGCCACTACATGTCATACACCAATTGAATGTTTTAGGTCTCATCCAACTAATGATAAATACCACATATTCATATCATACAACTTTCAGTTAAATAAGTAAACTCCCGCTATTGTATAATATCACAATAACCGTACCAGGATTATTTTCGCAGTTGTAAGAAGCTATTTTATTGGATAAAGATTGGATCCTAATGACGCTTTTCCGCCACAGTCTGTTATAAGGTTCGTGATTTGTAAAAAACCATGCACGTAACGTAAGGCAGCCAATCGTATTACAGCAATGTATACCGTCCTCATAAACTCTTAGACAGACGTTTTGGGTACAATGATGCTATTCTGAGCGTGTTAAACGGGAAATCGCAACAAGTATGTAATAGGTGTCAAATATTCTTTATGCAATTTGTTTCACATTAAACATAATGTCGGAGCATGAAGATCGAGGCGACGAAAGCCGAGATGCCACTTGACTTGCATAACACGATTGCACGAAATGATGGAAATAGTAAGTTAGATGTACGTTTTACAACTTTTATGAAAACTGTAGATTTTGTTCATTAGTTTCTTCAATTGAAATGATTTCCTCGAAACATCGATACTTTGCTCTTTGACAATTATTAATTGGACCAGCTGCCATCACTTGGAAAGACTTCAGCCCAATCCCCACCCACCCCCACCCATATTACCTGAATATACATATATATCTTTTTCTTCACTATTAACATTTAGTGGGATTGCAGGCGGAAGTCTTTCTTGCGGTGTTGAATGGATGAAAATTGAACAAATAAATCTTTGTCGGTATACCGGTACATCATAAACGTATCGCGATACGTAATTGTTACAATGTCGTATTGCGGTTTACCGCTGCAACCCTAGCT
The DNA here is from genome assembly GCF_003918875.1 of Haliotis rubra. Classification (NCBI taxonomy): domain Eukaryota; kingdom Metazoa; phylum Mollusca; class Gastropoda; order Lepetellida; family Haliotidae; genus Haliotis; species Haliotis rubra. The sequence continues at coordinate 250,110 of NW_025767737.1, forward strand.
ATCAATGCCAACTTCCGATCCCAGATGGCAGTGGTTAACGGCAATCTGAATGCTCAACGTTTTGAGGACAATATCATTCGTCCCGCTGTACTCACAATGATGGATCAACATGGCGGCCATAACCACTTTTGTGTTTCAGCATGATAATGCAGCCAGGGTAACAATGGATTTGTTTTAAATAATGAGAATGTTCGTGTGATGGACTGGCCTTAATTGTGCCCAGACATGAACCCGATCGTGCATCTGTGGAATGAATTTGGACGGCGAGTTCGAAATCAGCTTGTGCCACCAAGGACAGTTGCTGAATTGACACATGCCCTTCAACATCACTGGCAGACCATCCCACAGCTATTCCTTAGACATTTGTGTCTTTCAATGTCCCGAAGACTGCGAGCATGTCTTGCAGCGCACGGTGGACACGCGATGTTGATTGCAAGTGACCCCTTCTTTGTTCGATGTCGTTGTTGCGTCACTGATGTTGTTGTTGATTGAATATTTTCAGATGAAATTATTCACAGATGTTCAATTAAAACATATGTGCCAGTTACATTTATATAATTTTATGTTGACATTTGTGCGAGTAAAGAAAGTATGAATGTCAAATACATTTTTAACGGTTTTCAGTATACCAGTCCCAGTATTTTAAGGCACTACCCCCAGCTCCCTATTGCATACATACAAGTACCCCTACATGAATATACCTCTCTGAATAAAGCCCACATTTACAACCCTCTACGTGTAGGTACCTTTACATCCAGGTGCCGATACAGGCAAGAGCCCTAACGTTAATGTTCCCTCCGCATGACTAACACGAGTCAAGAAGATGTTGTAAAGAAATACGTGTAATAAGGAGGAGGTGTTGAAGGAGAAAAATGCATGAAGTGTAACTTAAAGCCTGTCATAAGAGAAACATCACTATTGAGAATGGTTTTGTTATGCTTCAGATTTCAGCAGGTGCCTGCTCTGACTTGAGCTGTGAAAAAAACACTCGCTGTGTGGAGAGACGTCGTGGTGGCGTAGCCTGTCCTGAGGGTAAGATTTATTCATGACCAAGCTAACAAGGAGACAAAGTTATGTTATGTTTGCTATGTGAAGCGTTAGCTGTGTCACTTTTAAAATGGTGTAGATTTTTTTAAAGTGTGTAGGTGCGTGAGCGAGTGATCAAATGGTCAATACTCAAGTGACTGAGGGGACATTTAGAGTCATATCGGCAATATTTCAGCCATATCCTAACTAGAAATGTGGTGCATACATTATCAACACATGCTATTATAAAGCAGCCATCAAAGGAGTGGCGATTTTCAGCAAGTGTAGCCAAACTTGATATTTACGTGTGTGTGTATGTGTGTGTGTTTATTCATTCATTCGACCAAATTTAAAATGAACTAATTAATTACAGTACATAATCAAACTGTATCTATTATATAGATTTCTTTTTATAATTCGAGCATTAAATGAGAACTAATATCAATAAAAAGATCCTTCATAGATGATGATTTGAAATATTGATCCCTTGTGATAGAAAAATCAATACAGTGAAGCAACAGCTGTACAAATGATCATGCTGTGAAAATGAAGCTGTTATCCAGTAAACGAGAAGGTATTTTGTTTCTATTGACAGTGGCACCAGCAACTACGCCGCCATCCTATGATCCACTTGTATATAAGGATTTGTATGTATCATATATCTTTTATTATTATAATATGTTTTAAATTCTTGTTTGCACAATAATTCAGTTATTGTGGACAATGGTAGGTGTAGCTGGAGCTTCACCAAGTGCCAAGGAGGAGAAAGAAGATATATATAAGACGTTTTCGCAGAAATTATTAAGAACAACTTTTTTCCTAATACCGATAATATAATTGTAAAATTGGTGTTACATTATATAGCATGGTATATAGCTCAAGAATAAACTATCAGGAGTTATCTCTCCTGGTGTAGCAGACAGCAGAAGAGAAAAGAAAGCTGGTTCTTGATGATTTTGAAAGGGGCGTGACTGATGCAAAAGCGTTAGCTGGTAGACATGACATTCCTCCGTCTACAGTATACGGAACTTTGAAGAAATACAGTCAGGAGTTGGGACTGAGCACAAGACAGTCAGGGAGGCCAAGGAAGTTTAGTACTAAGGATCAGGTTGTGAGTAGGGGAAAATTGAAAAGCGTTGAGAAGACAATAAATGAGATGATTAATCGAAGAAGTCCTCAATGATGTAATGAACCCCTAAGACAAGAATTGCAATTAAAACGGGTAAAACAGCGAGCAATTCCCTCAACATTGATGCAAGATGTACAAACAGAAATACGTTTAAACTGTTGTAGGGCCCTCGAAAATCAAGATTGGGATAATGTTTTCTTTTCTGATGAAAGTTCTGTGGTGCTTTTCTCGACCTGTGTGAAAATTTGGACAAAAGATACCGTGAAACCTATCTACCAACGCCCAGAACATAGACTGAAATTTCACATATGGGTGGGATATCATCACGTGGAGTGACGCCGTTGTGTATTTCACTGAAAATTTGACGAAGGATTGCTATGTTAACATCTGAAATGATCACCTCCTTCCAACACAGCAGGCTGCACAAAACAGTGGTATTGGGACGAAAATGTTCAAATTTTAGACTGGACCAGCTACAGCCCAGATCTAAACCCTATTGAAACTGCGTGTGGAGTAATGAAGGACAGAATAAACCAAACGGAATTTAGAAATACTGAGGATATGAAGAAAGAAATGGTCGAATATAGGGATACGCTGTCACAAGATTTCCTACAAACTTTGATCGGTAGTGTAGCTAGGCGCATTCAGTCCCGGATTTCAGTACAAGAAGGTCTCACAAAGTACTGAAAGACACTTACACTGAACGAGAATCATACCCAAATATATTCATATCAGTAAAACTTCTGTAGTTTATATGAATGTATTAGATATTTGAAGAAACAACTTTCTCTATAATTTCTGGGAATACCGTATCTTATATTTTCATGTAAGCAGTAGAAATGAAATGTGATGCTTATTCCAAGGCAGAATGAGAGCAGATTGCATTATTATACATTATCCTCATAAAGAGGATTAAAACACAGTTCTAGCAGGGTTGAACTCATAAGAATATTGTCTTGTGACATATTGTAAGGACAACTTGATACGGCGCTATTTTAAAGATAGTTATGCCGCATATATTTTCTGTTAGGAGGTATACAATTAGTTTTTGATTTAGAAAATTTAAAGGCTTCATCAAAAGACCATTTTCACTTTTACTAAGACAGATTTGTAACTGTCTCTGTAATGCATGCATATTTTTTACCATGTCAAGAAACATTAAGAGCATCCACGAAACGGTAACGGTAAGACTATTTTACTCAACACCAAGTAATAGGACAGACATATTGCTGTCATGCGGAACACTCTGACATTGATTGTACTGACCAGTCAGTGTTGAACTCACCCTGACCTGAAACTGCCTGTCTGTTGAAAACTGTTATTAACTGAGGTAAACATCCTTTCAAACCATTATCATGTAAATCCTTTAAAGTGCCGTGTCTCCAGGTAGTATAGTAGGATTTCTCCAGATAAGAGAGAACCGATACCGCATATTGTTTAGTTACGTTAGCATTTTTAACAGAAGATTGCAATCGTGCTTCCAATCGTGTTTCTTGACTCGGGCACATAATCTGATAATAGAGAATGCCTAGATAGAGTTTACTATTTCCCGCCACGAAGCTTGAGCTCCGTCCAACGGTCCGTCCATCTGTTCGTCCGAGATGATGGCGAAAGATTTTCTCAGAAACCGTTTCTGGACTAAAAATACAGGAACCATGTGGCGGGTGTTATTGATGACCATGTCACCTTTTTCAGTTAATAAATCATGATCATCACCGTCCTTCAGGAGATTTTGAGCCTTTGCTTTTTGTCTTTTGTATCATATTCCGCACCTTTGACGTTGGCGTACGAGAATTATTAAGACTGGCGCTTATTAGGTTGAAATGCGCGTCGACCCTTGGCAATTGGAATTTTACTTTAAGTTATGGACTGCAGGATGTCGATAGAAGCGAGTTAGATACCCTCACTGACTGCCTTTCACGAAGAAATGTTACACAAAACATCCTTATCTGAAAAGAAGCATAATCATCTTAACAATACCTGATATCCAGTAAGGCTGAAGATGGTTATTAGGATGTTTCAAGAATCTCCTCTGAGCGCAATCTTGGAGTAACAGCCCTGAAACCTAAAGCAACTCTTCTTTAAACACTCCCGATTAAAAGAATACATGAAACTGTCAGAAGAAAAGTGTATCCAATCATGTTTGGCTGTCACGGAGCTAGAGAAGAAGATATCTTCAGTGGAAATACGACCCGCGCTTATGCTAGCACAACTAAGCAGCCGTGACCTGTGGAATATGCCGCTTGGCAAGAAACTGATCTGAGTATGCCACAGCCTAAAGTTAGCGCACATGAACATAACGAGGTCGGGGAGGAACCCACAAGTATATCTTCTCCAAGAGATACGTCATCAAGTATCGTCTCCACTAGAAGTATCCACCCTCAGAACCTCTCCTCCATGACGACAGTCTTCAAGGATACGTCTTCGCGACTACAGACATCCACAGTCTCAACGTTCAAACCCCATTCATCCAGTACAGCTGCGCGGTTAGGAAATCAAGATGTCGTCGTGGACTGACCATTCAAATCCATTTCGTGGTCTTGAGTCAATATATGATGTCGATAAACTTAAGGGCGTGGAAGAGGGCAGGGTTGATAATATATACACATTACTTAATGACCACATTGTGGGCCAGTTCGCTACGGTGATGTATGTATCTATGTTTCCCAGCACCTACAGTGTTACATTTAACATTACAGCAGATGAAAGAGCATTCAGCAGTTGCTATGGCACAGGCGCCGTTAATTCGAGATGTTCATCTGATTGTGATTGCCAAGCAGACAAAAAGTTCCAGTGCCTAGCCCAGACCTGCACGTGTGTGCTTGGATACAGCTTCAAACCTGCCAACAACCGCTGTGTCAGACGTAAGTTAGTTTTGTAGGATAAGGCTGTATCCAACCCTCTTGCCTGTTGTCCTTATTTATATACAGACAGGAGACCAGGATGATCGTGTCAGCAATAACCATGACAGGTTATCATATTTTGTCTCAGGTAACTTTGGAATTTGTTAGACAAATGTTATTTTTGCATTAGCTGTGTTTAACTCACTGATCTTGTAGACTCAACAAATTAGAAATTTGGTAACACTTGTTGAGGGGTATTTCATGCTAGCTACTTGTTGTAGAGACATGTTTGAACATGGTTTACGCAACCGGTCATAAAGACCACGAGAAGCGTGCATCAATTGACAGTCTGAGCGGCTTCATGCGCATTGAAATGTAAGCGCACAAGACTTTGCTAAACACGAAAATGTATAAAAATGCCAGTTTATTAAAAAAGCGGATAAACAAACCTGCAAGGTGAGCGTACCATATATTGGCTTAATCATGGACAATCCGTTGCGACAGATTCATGAGTTCTGGTCTGAAATCATCCGACCCCACACTATCAGAGTACGCATGTTCAACAGACAGGCGCCTGTGCAGAACGCCTAATGCCTGGTTGCCTTTTTTAACGCCACAATAACATGACGTACAAATGACGTTAGAACACCTCTGCAACAGATTTGTGACGGCAGCTTTCATCAGCCGACGAGTCTCCGAGGGTCCGCACAAACCACCAGGAACCAGGTTCCCACAGTAGTCTCCACACAGTAGCTATCATGAAACAATTTCAGCGGGCCCGCAGACACATGTCTCATTCAACCAGACGGGTCTTACGAGCCACCGTTCTTTGCTTTTGACAGGGTGCGGGTGTGGCGCAGGAGATGAGAACGTGGTTTATATGTCTAATGCTGTATTCGTGAGGTTTGCGATTTCGAAGGGGCAGAGTAATGGGTTGGGGGTTTATTGTGCCTACGTTCGATTTCAGTTGATTAATGTCGCATGTTATTGGGACCATGATTTCACTGTAGTCCTGGACTGCCATTTATGGACTGAGATTCCAGCACTACAACGCACTACACTGCAGTTCTGACGCACAGCGCCTCACGTCACGCAGGTGTTGATGTCATGGACTGGCCCAGACTTGAACTCGATCATATGTTGAATAAGTGACAGCAGATGACCCACCCCTGATTCTCCAGGAACCTGTGCAAGCTCTGATTGATTACTGGCGATGACATTCAGTAGGAATGTTTCGATAGGTTCACCTGTTCATGAGGAGATATCGTGTTGCTGTCATGGCTGCCCTTGGAGGACACACTCTGTTCCATCAGTGTGAAGTTAGCGTGGGGATATGAGACGTCCTACATTATTTATCCAATATAAGAAACACATGTTCAGATTTGCATAAAGAAATTACTTTTGTCCTCAGCACAAAAGTTCCTGAATCACGTTCTATATACATTGAGTACATCTATCTAAAACTATTCAATAATTTGTGCAATATTTTTGTCAGACAATTTATTTTTCCAGGCTGCAAAACGTATGGTATCGGATTCACGATATACCAAGGCCCGGGCTTGTATGAAAACAATGATAAAGTAGTAAATTTCGCAAGTGCAGCAAGATGTTTGGACCTGTGCGTGAAAGAGAAAACCTTTACCTGTATTTCCGCTGAGTACCAAGCTTTCCTCAGAATTTGCTACCTTTCGAAATCCGGGTTCCTAGATGTACCACCATCATACAGACAGGCGAATGTTCGCTTAATGACCTTTGCAATGCGGAACTGTGCATGAGAACATGGTCATGAAGGAGAACGCTCGCAACAATGAATAAAAAAGAAGAGTAAAAATGCTAAAGGACAGTTTGAAATGCACATTGGAGAGAAGACGTGCAAATATCTTACCTACTCGACCCTCGAACTTGGGATACTTTGACGTGCCATCACCACAAAGAACGAAGCGAAGTGGAGCTTTGTGTTAGAGTTTGCTTCAGTTCAATGGAGATGCTCCTACTTACCGTTTATGATATATGGATGTGATAAACACAATATAGGACATCTGGTTCAGCCAGCTGTTTACATACACTCTACTTCGAGATATAGTCTCTACATAGGATGAGATGAAGTGTGTCATCACTTCGTTTGTAACTGATGTTATTTTGACTGTGTTTATCTACGCATTGGTGTAATGTAATAGATTGAAGGTGTGTATCCTAAAGCCAATGAGACTAACTCAGACAACTGACTAAAACGGCTTTTGTTGTTGTTGTTGAAGATGCTCACACATAACGGATCATTTTAGCTTTAATTTTCTTTCCTGTGCTTATATATTCCTCTGCCCGTGTTATTTCTCGTGGTTAGATAAGGCGATATTTCTTAATACTGGATTGACTTGATTTTTTGTTTATAGCAAAAAATGTCATGTGTTGATCTTTTCAAAATATTTGATGCTATGGTAAAACTAATTTTTTGTTACAGTTAAGAAATTTAGAGTGTCAGGCATTGTAAAATCATTGAACAATTACAGATAAAAGCATGTAAGTATTTATTAAAAGTTGGCAAAATTGCTTGTAACAATGTGGTTTCTTAGTGAATGTGGCAGATTCCCTCTTCGACGTAAGGCAATGACAGTTAAGTACTAGTTTAGACTTTATCTCTTACAAGTTGTCGTGGATATATGGCTGGAATAATGCCGATGTGACGTAAAACTCAAGTCAACCCAAGTTGTAGATTACCTCATCAGGCTTCTTCAATGTTAAAGTCTTTGGATGAATCTGGACGCACGGCGTGGGCATCTCATATCAATGAAGAATATTTTATTTAGTTTTGGGTTTGGCTTTGTCTGGATTTCCCAGGATATTGGAGATATTGATGGTTTCATTTCTGTCCTAAGCAGAGACTGGTGTGCATCCCTGCATAATACAATTGCAACCATGTGTTCTAATTATATACTCATCAAGTCCCTCCTAAATGTTGAAACTTATCTCAGTTTAGATAATGCCCATATCAAAAAAGTGTTTGACAAAATTTAGTTGTGTTGATTTTTGACTTAGTTCTGGGGCTGGTAGATATTACAATGTCCCTTATGATTTAAGATTTTGTCTGTTTTGCTAAAAAAAACTAGTCTTCTCTCACAACACATTTGTAATTATAATGTTTTCAACAAATACAAAAGTTATTAACATTTTTTTACTATTTGTATATAATGTGAGGAAAATAAACAGTTCCGATGTGGGTTTTTTTCTGTAAAAATCAAGCAAACTCATGCAAACTATATATGAATGTATTTTGGGCCAGTGGTCTTTAACTGAATAAAGTCTGCCTGTCAGCAATACATTATGTACTGGTTTTACTGCATCTTGTGTGAACAATAATTATATATTTCAAATTTGTCGAGATTAGTAACCCGTGAAGATGCCGGTTAGAATTGATCTTCAGTAACCCTTGATTACAGGCGACTAACGGGATCGGAAGGTCAGGTTCGCTGACTTGGTTGAAACATGACATCGTGTCTCAAATGCGTAGATCGATGGTCGTGTGTTTTGATCGCCATATTGTCTGGTCCAGACCCGATTATTTACAGACAGCTGCCACATAGCTGGAATACTGCTGAGTGTGGTGTAAAACTAAACACACTAACTCACTCATTCACTCACTTACTCACGTGATAGAGTATGCTTAATGCCTCATACGGAAACTGTTCCTAATGATTTCACAACTACAGGTCCCACATCATTTTAAAAATTATCCAATTTACATCTGCATCAACGTGTAATTGCTTCTTCAAACACAAACACATAAAACGAAAAAAAAAGAAAAAAAGAAGGAAAAACAGAAGGCTATTACATAAAAAAATGTAGAGGCTAGTACAGAAAGGAGCTCCAACTCCAGTCCCACACATATTTCTACAAGCTTGAATATATATGTGGTCACATTCACCATGTAATATGTGCCAAAAAACCTCACTCATTGAGTGCAACCTTCATGGTGATTGCTCGGTATCGATAACAGCTCCTACCCCGTGTGGCCCAGGGTAGAATAGATCTACAGCACCCCATTGCTTGTAAGAGGCGACCAAATTGGGATGCGACCCCTGTAGGTGAAGGGCGGGAGTCTGGTGGTTGAGGGCACTGGTTCCAGGAATAGCGTTGTTTTGTGCAATACACCATGTCGACCCTTCCTTCATCTGGACGGGTTTGAGGAATGGGTCCGATTCTAGGGATCGGCTGGTCACGCCATTCCCTGTGCATGGAAAACAAAATATCTGTCTGTCAGAAAATCAAATGCGACTGAAACACAATCATGTTTAAACATCATGGCAGGAACATATGGCATCATCGAAATCGTGTCTTTTGACTATGAAACTCACATTTGCCCCCCAAAAAATTCATTTTTTTGAAGCAGAGAAAGTGGTCCAGTCAAACACCATTAATCTATTGCCTATTTTGTTGCAGGTTTCTCTGCTGCTATAGTTTCTGTTACCAAACTTGCAACAGTCGGAACATTTTGCCAAACAGACAAATTATTGGTAAATGAAACACAGTACATACTCGAAAATAAATGTTTAAGCAATTATGAACATTTTTTAAATTATTCGATCCCATGTAATTTGCCTTAGGTAAGGAAACAGGTGCAGGACTTACGACAGCAGTAATTGCAAGGACATGTAAGTTGCTCATGCACATGAAAATACTGCTTGTCGATTTTCAGGTGAGTTGGATGTGTATATCCCTAACATAACAAGTGCATTTTCTGGTTTTCTGATTGTCATCATTTGGCTCATAAAACTGCAGTTTGATGACAAGAGCTCTAAAATTTGTCATCATATAAAACAAAATGATTTCAGATATGGAGTCACCTCAAATTGTGTATGACAAGACAAAAAATCCATAATTTTAGAATAGCACAAAACATTTCCAAACAATGAACACTCCCTCTTTCTAAAATGGCGGCAAGCAGATAGCTTTTTGGACTATTGAACTCTTTGAGAATATATGTGTATGCTTTGGACTCATTGCGTTGTGTACAATGGACTGAAAATGAATATAATGAGTGGCAAAAGAAATTCAGTACAATAAAAATGTCTTGGATATGTTTAACAATCAAAATGTATGTGATTATTCCCCAACTTGATAGCTCAAGGGCAAGCAAGGGAGATACATCAGATCGTCTTTCGCAAAGGAGCAGTAAGTGCAAACATGCAAATTTAGTGCAAACATGCAAATTTGACCTATTCTGACTCATACTAATTGCTTATCACATTTCATTTCCGAATAGTAGTGGAAAATCAAGTGCTTGTGTTCCCCATAAATAGAAAAATAAACACATCTTAATCTCTCATATTGGTGCCAACAGCGTCAGCCTCACATCATGAAGGGCCAACATCAATGTACGCTGATAAAAAAAACGGATTGCATACGGGTTACCCATAGCTTCCCCATCGAAACCTCCTTCACCTTACCACCAACTGGAGTAACTCTGTGAGTCATCAAGAACCAAAGCTAACACAATGCAGGGTCTTCCCACACCTCATGCCAACACTAGGGCGTCCCTTTATATGGCATGTCACCATTCCTACGGGCAGGACGAAGACTACAACCTGCTGGCAGCCTCCAAAAGCAGATCTTGCAGAACAGAAGTCAAGAAACTTGCGAAGCTTGATACTTTTATCAGACAAGTCTTCCTGGGACTCACCATATCCAGATCGACCCACAAGGCGATGATATCACACTTCAAAGATCCACTGTCCGACAAAAACATATGGTCAACCAGAAGTCTATCTCCTACCGGATCAGCTCAGCATCGGCGGGACTCACCTTACTATGTATTGGCCAAACTGGGACCCATTCTTCACAAAGATATACCATACACGATGCCACCGCTCCACTCTTGGAAAGTGGTTATGTTCTACGAAACTTTCTTGAGGTGTTTGATTTCATCTTGTAGGTTAGTTCAGATGTTCTTGGCCCTTCTGGTTAGTGTGGAGATGATGCCGGTCTTAACTGTAGGTGGATGATTGGAGTTGTAGTGGATGTACGGATCCGTATGGGTAGGTTTTCTATATGCAGTGGCCTGGAGTTGGTTGCAGAAGGTGAGGGACACAAGGACGTGAAGGAAAGGTTGTTGCTGGCTCTGCTCGGTTTCCATGGTAAACTTGATGCGGGGATGTTGGTTGTTCAGATGGGTGGGAAGCTGAGTGGGATCTTGCTGAGGTTGGAGGATGACGAAGGTATCATCCACTTTGCGATACCAACATGTGGGTTTGAAGGGTGCAGTTTCTAGTGCTTTATCTTCCAGATCCGTCATGTAAATTACTTTCCATCCCAAATAGTCAACAGAACCATCGCTGCAACCCTGTCACCTCCTACCAAAAAGACCCAAACCAGATTCAGCCCCCATCAAGATATCCATCCCCTACATTGGCAAACCGTCACATCAAATCAGCCGTCTACTAAAACAACAATCTGGCATAGATACCACCTTCATCGCGTCCTCCAACCTTAACAACATTCTCCATGCCAATGGAAGAAAACCCACCACCGTAAAGAACAACAACCCACAATGTGTCATCTACAAAATAAACTGCGATTGTGGGTAGAGCTACATAGGCGAAACTTCCCGACCCATCAACACCCGAGTGAAAGAACATCAGACCTCTGTTACCAATTCCGACAGCAAATCAGCCATTTCCGACCACATCAAAGCAAGTCCCAATCATCAAATAGAGTGGACTGACATCCCCATTCTCTCTAACAAACAAACAGACTTCACTAAACGCAAGCTCACCGAAGCCATCCACATCAAACGCCAAAAGCCCACCATCAACCGAGACCAAGGATGCTTCATCCCATCCGCTTATGATGCACGCACCCACCAAGCCCAATCTACTGTATAAACTCTGCTGTATAAACATCTCATTATTATTTGTACATCATTGGCTTCAACGCCTTCCCTTTGTCTACTCTCTGGCTTCATCAGCTTTCTGCCTAGCCAATTATGTTAATTATGTTGTTTTCTTTGTAACATTGTTACATCCAGTATATATACACTTCCCCCTTCTTCATGTTCCAATATACTTGACAACGGTACAAGAATCTGTATCGAAACGTCGCACTCACGAAAAAAAAGAAGTTGTTATCCATAAAGTTTGTTCTATATTGTACTTCCCAACTTCTAAAATGCCACTCAAAGAAGAACTCGTAAGATAAAGTCACTTATATCCAAAGAAGCAATAATAGCTATACCTCATGAGGCACTCCACTCGGGTTCTGCTCCCCAGTTGTCTTGGTTCCTAAGAACAATTTTTCAGAAAAGTCCAGACTAATATAAAGAAGTTCAACAATGATTACTTATTGAAGCCAGAGAAGTTCAGAATTCTCGTCCCACTACAGCTGAAGCAGAAGATAAGACAGAACAACTCTCTGGCAAGCATAGATTTAAGGGATGCATATCTGTATATGCCAATCCACCCAGGGTCCAGGACGTATCTACGATTCCTGTTCAACCATCAAACATATCAGTGGAGGGTTGTACAGTTTGGCATTTTCATGGCCCGATGTTATTCACACGGATAACCAAACCCATCGTGTGCTTCCTGCACAACAGGATAATTAGAAGCACTTCAACAAGCCTTTATACTCAATCGTTAGTTGAATTTTACCCAACAATTGCTCTCCAACGTCAGCCCAATCACTCACAAAGAGGGGCAGACTGCAATTACGACCAATCCAGAGGTTTCTAACCCCACTCCTGGTCCAGCAGGACTTCATACCACATCACCTACTACAAATATCTCAAATGGTGGACGATAAAATCGAAGGTGTGCGATGGGACCTTCTGAGCGAGCCAAGCTTTAACCTGCATCTGTATGTAACCCCAGCTACTTCACATCAACCACCGAGGTTAGGCAGTTACCCGAGCCTCTAACCACTGGGCCCCTTGACTGTCCAATCAGTCATTGGTGACCAAGACAGCCAACCAATCAAGCTGGCAGGCAATCCAGATCTACCAGAAGCCTGTATGATAATAAGTGGAAGAGTCTTGACCAATCTGTCAGAAGCAAGGGGATTTCAGCAGATATAGAACCTCAGAACCTCAAAGAATCTCAAGACGGGGCTTAATCTTAGCACCCATTAGTTATGTCGTCATCATGGTGAAGGCTCCAAAACTGCCTCAAACTCCATGAACTGATCACATTATTGTGTTCTCACAGACTGGAAGATCAACAGAGGAAGTTTAAAGACCCAGCTTGGGCCCTGAATATAGTTCTTAAGCAACTGACCAGCAAAGCTTATGAACCTCTTGGAAAAAACGTATTTGAACATCTGACACAGCAGAAGCTGTTTCTATACTGGCCTTAGCTACGGTTTACAGAATGTCAGAGATCCATTCTCTAGACCTCAGCCTCACCAGATTTGACAAAGGTTCCAATGCATCAGTGCATCTTTGTCTCCGTTTGGATTTTATTGCCAAGCATCAGCCAGACCGACATTTTCACATCCCACCATTATCTTCAATACTTGGCAATGAAGATAAGGAAGAATTATCACTGTGTCTGGTCAGTCCGACGCACCTATCTACATAGAACGAGCACCAGACGTCAGAAGTTAAGACGACTCTTTATCCCGCTCATGATGTCACAGCAGAAGTATCCAAAACCTTCCGGATGAGATCGATGATACTTTAAGCATACAGAGATGTAGGCTTAGAACCTCCCTCGGCTTCCTACCCACACGAAGTAATAGCACTATATGACAATTGCTCCTTCCCCACCATCTTTTTATGTTCAGTCATTTCTATTTGAGGTTATTTGCGAAGAAAAATTCAATTCATGCCATCCCATCAACACATACAGCATGTCAAAAGGGCAGCTGATAAAAGGGGTCAGTCACTTCTTCCACAGCCTGAACACCCATCTGTAACTGAGTTTGGGTGGATACAGAAGGAAAGTGGACATTATGTCCCCTACTGAACGGCACTACACCAAGCATAACATTTTTGTCACAATTTGCAATCGTTCCTCACAACATGCACTGGTGCGACAACCAGTGTCCATAACATTGACTCAGCTATGTTTTCAAGATGTTAACCAGTATTTTGGGTCAGTATTTGTTTTGTAAAAAGGCGTTCCAGTTGCTTATTGATGACAGTCCCAACGCTAGAACAGTAGTCAGAAAAGGCAAAATATTATTTATCTACGCAAAATATGCGCAAAATGAAATTGTTTTGTGTGGCTACATATCCTAAAATGTTCACTATGTATCAGTCTATACATGTGCAAAGTTTCATGCTTTTATCATTACATGCACATTTTATCTGCTAAGCCGCTCCACTACAATACAATGTGCAATTTGAAACTCACTTTTTCCAAATGAGACAGTCTATTTGGTGATGCGGCTCTATACCATAATGCAGTGGTGTGCGCTTGTACCAGTAGGCAGCACTGATAAGCAAGTTGTACACCCTCCAACCAGTGCCACAAGAGCTTAAGATCTTACCAGCACCTGATACCTGCATCCACAACTTGCGAACTCAATCGATAACAACAGCAGATATGGACTTGAACGAAGAAGACCTATACTGTCTCTACAAAATTGTCACAAATAATGATACTAAATGTAAACAAAGAAATAAATCTCATATAGTATACAGATATCTTTTAAACGTTGACGTAAGGATTGTATAAATGTGTCTTTCTGACGTTGGCAATACAACCTTTCAAGCTATGTTTTTCGAGTCCTACTTTCGTATATAATCAATGTTCAATTATTCATGTACCAGGAATGAGTTACATGAATACTCCATCTTCTGGCTTGCCAATTGCGATAGTCTAACGAGGTGCCATTCGCTAGAGAATCAACTGTATTTGATAAACAAGTTACATTACGTTCTACGAAAGGTTACATGTACCAGTGGGCGTAAAAAATTCAGTGTTCCAGATATATATATGCGTGCTTAAAGGTCACATGCAACGTAAAACACAACTTTGCAGATTCTGATACCTTTCGGTATGGACTTACCGAAACAAAGCGTCAAAAATGCAAATTCAACTTATAAAGTTGAAAAATAACGCGATGAAAAAATACGCGCGAAATCGGAGTTCAAACGTTTCACCAATTTTCCCCAGACTTTTCGTGGGAATACGGGTTTCAACAGCTGGGCTGCGCTCATAGCACGTGCGCAGTGAAATAGGTTCGCGCAACTTGGAAGCGGGCTGTCTGGTGAATACTCGGTGAAGGCTTTGGTGTGAGCTATTTTCATAATGTTTTGTTGATATCTCACAGGCGCGAACTTTTATATGTCATGACAGTAAATAAACTGTTTATATAATTTCATTTGTCTATTTCACCACACGTTCTTCTTACCGAGTCACTTTCTCAGTTCGATACTTAAAAGCAATGTCATTATTTAGCGTTGACACAATTTCTAACTGTGATATAGATATGTCGTTGTCACAGACAAAACTCAATGTCTTGTTTTATTGACACCTGTGTGTCTGCCTGCCTGTCTGCTAATGACAATA
The DNA here is from genome assembly GCF_003918875.1 of Haliotis rubra. Lineage (NCBI taxonomy): Eukaryota > Metazoa > Mollusca > Gastropoda > Lepetellida > Haliotidae > Haliotis > Haliotis rubra. Next base: position 265,610 of record NW_025767737.1, read on the forward strand.
TTCAATACACAACTGCGATCACTGACCACATTCAATTTGAACTTAACACCAATCAGGCTATACACCATAAACAAAACGCATTGATTTATGGCCCGAGTTCGGTCTCTGTCACATTATGTAACTACACAGACAGGCAGATGTGATACTTGAACACATGACATGTTATGGTGTCTGTTGATTGCAAAATGTTATACACAAAAAAATGAGCATGTATTTACAAACCCAACATCTCTCTATATATACACAATGAGCCGTGAAGGCGGCATCTGCTAATGAACCAGCCGTTACACTTGAGTGCACACCCTCCCGCTCTGACTGGGTTCGGTATCCCGGCTGCTTCGTTTCGAGGGAGGTAAACCCAAGTACAAAATATTGCACTTTAGATTTGCGATTATACGCTTATAATTTTGTTTATATGTTTTTCATAATCAGCAATGCATATTATATGTCATGAAGAAGTGATAATTGTGTTTTAATTATGTTTGATTTTTGGTTGCATGTGACCTTTAAGAAACCAGGATGTCCAATCAATTTTCATAAATTTGATGCTAAAGTACTGTCGGAAATGCTAGAAAAATGCTTTTTAGCCTTAATATCTTTATAAAGGTGATAAATGTACTATGTTGTCAATATATCAACTCGCCTATTGTCTACCCTAAATTTTTATTTCAATCGATTTAGCATTCCTATGCATTTAAAGGGCAGTTTACAGGGAGAGAATTTGGTACCAAAACAGCAACTTAAGATTTTTTCAGAGTTCAACAACAGAAATCTGAAATAGTCTTTACATTTATGTTAATAATACAGGTGGTGTAAAAATATGAATTAACGTTTGTCCTAAACAAATAAATGTTGAATGTTTGTGTTACTTTACTAAAAAGTATCGTTTTCTTTATTGAAGAAATATTAATATAAATGTTAAGTCTTGATAAATAAGTTTCCGTCATGCATGCACATCTTTATCACAGCGTCCACTATGGCTGAAGATAAGGTTACTTGGCAAATTCTTTTATTCACTTCACATCTGACAAGCATGGGTTACTGACGAGAATGTTCTTATACATTCTCCCGGTACAGAGTAACGTAACGTTATCGGAGTGAGCATGGACAGGCAGGAAGTTTAGGTTACATGGAAAATTAGGAATCGAAGCATTTAAAATGGCAACTGACGAGTGGAAAATGATTCCAGTACAAGGAAACGAAATAGGAGTTAATGAAGGAATAATGTCATTCAGAACAGCCGCCCCAAATTAAAGGGACTTAATTTGAATCTGATGCACAAATGGCATTAGTCCGAAAGTTCGAACAATCGCACAAGGCGGACAACAGGTCTCTCTCGTAATGTTTGTCTCCCACACACACTCGAGCCGATCTAACTCGGACCATCACTGCTCGGAAATGTCTGTGGTACAATTTTCCCAACTGGCCACTGAGCTCTGCTGAGCTGCGGATCCACCACCAGTACAATGTCCCCACAGGTAAGTTCACCGGTCTCCTTCGTCCATTTTCGACGTAGTTGTAGGTCAAGGTAAGTAGTAATTTGATGAAGTGGACCCCAAAACTGGTCCGCTATCACTTGACTGTGACGCCAGCGCCGCCGCCCCATAAGTTCACTTCCACCACTGGATACACCACCTGCGGCAACGAAGGATCGCGTCTTCCCATAAGCAACACGGGTTTGGTGTGATTGGATCAATGTCTCTCACATCAGAAGAAGTATACCCTAAAGGTTTAGAGTTTAAAATACCTTCTATCTCAGCCAAAACAGTATGGAGTACCGCTTCGGTCACACACTGGTCTCTTGAGTATAACTCTCAGTAATGCAGACTTCAACGACTTGATCTCATCGTTCCCAAACTCCACCGAAGTGTGGAGAGTTTGGAAGGATTGTACTTCCAGCGAATTTTCTGTTCAGAAAGTCTGTCAATCAGAACTGGTTCCATCATAGAAAAGGCTCTTTGAAGTTCTGCATCAGCTCCCTTAAAGTTTGTACCTTGGTCTGACAGGACTTCAAACGAGTTTGCCTCGCCTTGAGATAAATCTCCAGGAGAAAGCCATAAGAAAAGCATCAGTACTGAGACTGTCCAACAACTCTGTAAATGAATAGCACGGGTGGTCATACATTTGAAAGAACTCCCCACCGCTTCTCAACACGTCTGCCAATCTTGATAGACATCGGTCCGAAACAGTCTATTCCGGTGGAATAAAACACAGGTTTGTAGAGTCGAAGCCGGGCATTAGGAAGGTCGTTCATTTTAGAACAACAGGTTTACCACGCCATCGTTGGCATTCTGTACAGTTATGTTGGTGCTTTTTTATTGCTTCTCTGCCTCGTAAAATCCAGAATGTCCGTCTCATCTCAGCCAACACTCTCTCTCTCTGGTCCAGGGTGCTTAAGATCCTCATCATACTTCCGGATGAGTAGCTTGGTGAGGTGGTGGTGTGGGTCTAAGATGATGGGATGTTTAACAGAATCTGAAAGACAATCCGCATTTGTTAACCGTCCACCTATTCGAATGAGACCACATTCACTGTCATACACAGGACTGAGGGGAGTAATCGGCTACTTGGCTGAATCTCCTTCCCACTGGCAAGGTTCGATATCTCCTCAGGGAAAGAATCCTCCTGAATTTGTCGGTAGACTTTATTCTCCACATTCTCAGTTTGATCCACAGTGTCGGAAATTGAGGTTTGAATCAGCCGCCCCATGTAGCTTGGCAATTGACGTGACGACCAGATCATTTCCAACTGTCATACTGTTTGTCGTCAAACAATGGCTTTGAGGCTTTGGTGAATATAGCTCCGCAGAAGGAGTTCCTAACTTCACTGTTGTCTGTCAACACAGGTTTGACTACTGGGCTGCGTCCATTCCTCAGGTGGCTCGTACAAGAAAGCAGGACCACAAGACCACTTTGAGTCTTGAATGAGTTCTCTTGTATTGTGAAGTCCTCGTGTAATGCAATCGGCAGGATTGTCCTTTGTGTCCACATACAGCCAATTCTCCACTTTAGTAAGAGTTTGAACTTCCACAGCGACTCTCGTACCCACAAATACTTTATATTGACATGCCCCAGAATGAATCCATGCCAGCACAGTTGTGGAATCACTCCACAACATTACTTTTCTCGACAGGTAGCGTCAACTCCCTCAATAGAACATCAGCTAGTTGTGCGCACCAGTCAGTGCTGCTGACAATTCTAAGCGTGGGATAGTTTGTTGTTTCTTTGGTGCAACGTGGGATCTAGCTGCAATAAAGGTGACGCTAACAGTCTGGTCTTTCATTGTTGTGCGGAGATAGGCCACAGCTCCGTAAATACGTTCTGATGCATCACAGAATACATGTATCTGTCTCGTTGCTATATATCCACACAGCTCAATGTCAGGAGTGTAGCATCGAGGAATTTTCACCAATTTAATGTCAACAAAGTTCACGTTCCCATGCATTCCATTTGTCATAAGATTCTCCTGTTTCAATAGTAGTGTCCCAATCCACTTTGCCTTTCCACAGATCTTGCACAATGATCTTTGCCCTGGCGAGGTATGGTGAAAGGTATCCAAAAGGGATCATATTGGCTAGCTAAGATCTTGTACATGACTCTCATGTTCAGCTGATGATATGTAATCTGGCGGAACTTGTAGCAGAGCATGTCATTCTTACTGCCACTGAAGACCAAGAGTTGCTTCTAGCGAGTCTTCCTTTCCAAAAGGATTCAGCCACAATTCACAAGCATCAGACTTAGCATCCGCGGGAAGATCTTCAACAACAGACGGCACATTGGAACACCACTGTCTTATGTTAAAACCACCAGTTGCAAGGACGTTTCTCAGTTCAGTTACCAGTGTTTTGGTTTCCAAAGGTGTAGGTGCACTGTGCAGACCAGTTATCAACATAGAACGATTGCAGGATTGCTTCTGAAAGTTCTCCATCGTTCTCAGTATGGTCAATAATTTGTCTCTGAAGGGCATAAGTAGCACAGCATGGACTGCAGGTAGTCCCAAAGGGAAGTACCTGCCCACTCGTATGTGTTTGGGTGCCACTGATGTCTCCATGTTGCGCCAGATAAAGCATAGTAGTGGTTTATCCCTGGGCAGGACACGCACCTGGTGAAACATGGCTTGTATATCTCCAGATACAGCGACCTGATGCTGTCGAAATCGCACAAGTACTCCGAGTAATGATGGACCCAACACAGGGCCAGGTAACAGGTAATTGTTCAACGATATACCAGCAGAGTTGTACGAACAGTTGGAACACTAGTCGATGCTCCCCATTGTGGTCAACAACATGATGAGGGAAATACCAAGACTCTGTGCCTTTGATTTCGTCTGGAGTAAGGATTCTGACATAACCAGGTGTCACTAACTTTTCTATCAGGGTGATTATGGATATCAGCTAGATCTGGGTTTCTCGCGAGTCTCTTCTCTGTACGCTTGAGAATTGGCATCACAGCTGCCTCAGTAGCTTCAAACTTTGGAGCATCCTTGGCACGCAATAATGGGGTGGCATAACGCTGAACACCATCCACCATAACAAGTTCAGTTTGAGCCTCAAGCATGTGTAGTGCTTCAATGTCCTGTTTGGATCTCACCACCTTTTTTCTCCGAGTAAGGTAGCACATCCAATTGCCACAATCTTTCAACATGATTCATAAGAAGTGTTGCTTCCTCTCTAAGGCAGTGAAGTAAGATTGAACAGCTTTCCGTGGTGATATTTCTTTAGTTGGACCTTGCAATGTCCATCCAAGAAGGGTGCATATGGCGACTGGGCTTCCATCTGCACCGAATACAACAGGTTTCTGGGGTAAGATGAGATCAGCATGATCCGACCCAATTAGGATCATAGGACAAGCCTGGGGAAATGGTTGGCAAAGGCAAGTCCTGCAGGTGAGGATATGTAGCTTGTAACTCTCTTACAGGGTAATTGTACTCGGACAGACATAGGTTGTCGGCACTAAATGCTCCGGTAATGTCATATCGAAGATCAGGGTGATCTGTGGTGGAAATCTGTGGAGTCAACATTAAATCCAGTACACCAGAAAGGATCCTGGCGAATAGTAGTTAGCAACACTTTATCAGGGGTACTAGGTAATCTCAGTTCATTAACAGCTGGCTGCAGAACCATAGTTCGCATCGAGACCATCATCAAAAGTAATGCGTAGGTTTCCATCTTTCTGCATCATTGGGGCCATGTAGAAGAACTTTCACAACTTTTAACAGTACGTTTTGGTGATTTTGATGGTTGGTCTGCATAAACGAATTCGAAATTGTCAGTTCTGAGGCTATATACCTTGTCCACTCCTGTCTGCCTGACCTCATGGAGTGCGGTCAGATGTAAAGTTGTTACACTCATGACAAGGCTTCTTCGGTGTACAGTTCTCAGGCTTCAGGAAACCTTGCACATTTGCTACATCGGAGACCCTCTCTGATCCAGTCTGCAATCTCCTGGGTGGTCATTTTGGAGAAGTGTGGACATCTGTGTAGAAGTGATCATTATTATTACGAAGTATGGACAATGCCTGATTTCTCAAACTTGGACGGTTTCGATTTTGGCGACAATTCAGAGGATTTCTGTACCATGTTTGTATTGAATACTGCCGTAGGTGACGACTTTGTATGAGTGGCTTTCTCTTGTCTTTGACGAGAGAGCATTGTTGGTCTGGTTACTCCTTTCCAGGTTTTTCATATTGAGGTGCGGATGCGGCAGCAATGCGCTTTGCTCTTGCTTTCACTTGTAGCCAATTAAAAAAGTCCACCAGCGTGTAACATCCACCATCTGCTGTAATGAGAATACCCTTGTTGAGACAATGTTCTATGAAGCTATCTCTGTGAGATAGAGACATCTTTGCTGAAGCAGGCGGTCAACATGAGACCACATCTGAGTTCATTACTGTTATCACCATCTACGAGACGTAGAATTCCTACAAGAGGAATGAACAGGCAGGGCAAAATTCTCAAATCCTTCACTGTCACCATATCTTACTTGTGGGAGATTCGCTGATATGTGAGAAGTTCGCTCTGTACCAACTGGCGTGACTGGCCATACCTTTCCTTCGAGGGGCACGGAACGCGCCATGGTGTAGGGGTTAACATGGCTCCGGTAAGCTTCGACCCAATCTCTTAACAGTTCCTCCAAGTTTCTCCACCAAGACTTGAAATTTGTATTGTTCTGTCAGAGTGAGGGTGAATGTCAATAAGATTTTTGAATGCCAGTTCCAAACGAGCAAAGTCACTTTCCTTACCGCTTGAAAACGACGGAAGATTGGGTTTAGGAATGCCATATGATGAGGAAAGGAGCAACTCGGTTAAATTCCCTGTGTGGATAGGGTGCTGCAGGCTGTGCAGGTGTTTGTTGATTGGTGTTGAGGTGGGCAGACAGAGCAGCAGGAGATTCCTTCATTTCATGTACATAGGTACTGTTGGCGATGAGGGAACTGATGGTGTAGTTTTGACAGGTTTACTTGCCCTCATTTCAGATGCATGTATGTCTGGAAAGATCAGAGTAGTAGGAGATGGCCCTAGAAGACACTGGGTTGAGAACAGTAATCTCTGGTTCAAGAGGAATGCTTGACACATGAGGGCTCATTAGTTTCATAATGACCATGATCAAAGATAAATGTAGGTGAAGGCTTTATCCTCTTAGGCACAGGTTCTGTTTTCACAGTGGGTGGATAGGACTTCAATGCCACTAGCACCTGTGTTCATCTGAATCATAGATGCCACTAGCCGCTTCCTTCATATGAAACTCAGCTTTTCTTAATTTCCTCTCTCCTAGATATTTTAGCATTTAAAAGTTCTCTCTGCTTTAAAGTTCTGCGACTTACTTCCCGTGCCTCTTTTGCTTTACTCTCAGCCTCCTGTTGTGCAACACAGGCTTCCTCATCAACCGCAGAAATTCCTCAGCTATTTTCTGCTCCTCTTCGGACTGCCGTTTCATCTCCATGTATTCCGCTTGTTTTTTATATTCCAGTTCTGCAGCCTGAGACTCGCTCAGCACTGGAGGCAAAATGACATTCTACTCCTTGCCGAATATCTGGATGATTTATTTGTTACAGAACATGCTGGTTGTTTATCACTATCCACAATGGTGTCACGCTTTAACCTGTATTCCTCTGCTGGCAAAGACTGACTGATATTTGTCTCTTCTATTTTGTCCACTGTTTGAATTGATCCATGTTTAATTGGTTCAGACATGGTACAAATACTTGGGTCGCTGTGCGTATTTGTGGAGTAAATTTGTTATATAGTCAATTAAATGTGTAGGAACACGTCGCACACGTCGTGAGCGGCGAACATGTCGAAGCTTTCCCTCAAAGTCCGGTTGAAGACCACGTGGGTCGTCTGTCACCTCAAGGTCACTTTCACCCAACCCTACACTGTCTACAACAATAAGAGGGTCCCCTTCATGGAGGCTCTCCATCATATCATCATTTGTGGTCATAGTTCATATACATACATTCAAATGCGGAGAGAAAAGTCACTTTGGTTTGGTCAAATCACTCACTGTAATTTCCAAGAATGCCGCTTTCATCACATGTTCTCATGCAGTCGCCATCCGGCTCGCGGGACCATGAAGATAAGGTTACTTGGCAAATTCTTTTATTCACTTCACATCTGACAAGCATGGGTTACTGACGAGAATGTTCTTATACATTCTCCGGTACGGAAATAACGTTATCGGAGTGAGCATGGACAGGCAGGAAGTTTAGGTTACATGGAAAATTAGGAATCGAAGCATTTAAAATGGCAACTGACGAGTGGAAAATGATTCAGTACAAAGGAAACGAAATAGGAGTTAATGGAAGGAATAATGTCATTCAGAACAATGGCCAACGATTTGCAGTCGAATGTTGCAAAGGTTTATAGTTTTTTCTGCTTAAAAGACAGAGGTAAAACCTTTCATTAGTTTAGAAAGGGTTAATTACAGAACGTGTAGACCTGTTGGCATGTCTTACCAACAAGTTTACGATATTGTAAACAAATCAGACAAGACAGGAACCGTCTCAAATGCAAAACCGGGACGTAAAACCATCCTTGACAACTTTGACAAGGGGTGCTTAGACGGGCGGTCTACAAACTTTATGAGAAGAAAACATATATATATTCTAAAGAAGCTACACCTTGACTTCGTTAAATCTTTGGCCAATGTTCACAACTAGATTAAACTGACCGAATTACATCCATATTTTTTCAATGAAATATACTGTTGACATGCAAAACATTTATTAAAACGTTGCACATTTCTACAACCAGTCGATAAGATAACACAAGCGATAGGATTCTTTCCAATGTACAGTAATTCGTATGTTTATTTCAAAACAACACACACATACACAAACGATCCCTTACATAACTGATACGTATACTATAAGCACACATATTCAACATTTTGCAGAAAACATCTATTGAGATGACCCCTCGCCCGAGCGTGTGCTCAGGTGTCAATTTCACCTGTCGATACCGTGCATGCTGATGACGTAACACAGGCAGTTAATGTTTGTTTCAAATAACGTCCAACTACCCCTTATTTTTCTAAGTTTTTGGTATTTTCATCAGTAAAACACATTTTAGAGCATGTCTCAAAATTTATTCCCTCGGTCTACATTAGGTAGATGTTTCTTGAAGTGATATTTGTTATTTAAGTAACTGTAATACCTCTGAATTTTACATATAAGTCAAAAAGCATTTTTCTAGCATTTCCGACAGTACTATAGTTCACAGTCACGTGTTCTTTGTTAACATGTAGCCACACATTTTAAACTAGCACTGGAAGCGTGGTTGCCTGTGCACAATACAATGCTGAACATTGTGTAAAATGAACCTATATTTGCATTTCATTATGCAAACAATAGGTAGGTTCAGTTATGTGTTATTTCATGGTTACTTCAACATTCAATTGCACTGGGTAACTGTCATAGTCTCCACTTCCCTGCGCTTACAACATAAGTCTTTCGTGCGTGTCCTTGAAAATAAGAATTCAGAGTTGATTCCATTTACAGTGTTAACGTAGTCGGCTAATTTGGATGACAAATAAATAACATAAATGCTACATCAAATTCGAACAGTTTATAGCAAGAATACTGCTGGAATTGTTTCCCAAAGCTACACACTAAGTTGGCTGCTTGATGATAGATTGTTTTTCGTCCTGAAAAAATGTAGATGGACTGGCCTCGAAGCAACCAAAGCCGGTCTCAAGAGGCAGCTGATGGGATCGCTAAATTGGTTCATGCATGCCATTGCATTGCTAACATGCAGACCAATGGTTATATTGTCAGGCATTATAGTGTCTGGCCCTCTCACGATTCACACGGACACCCAAAAATGGGCTTCACACATATTGTACCCATTTGGGGGATCGGACCCGGGTCTTTGGTGTGAGGAGAGAACGCTTTAAACACTAGGCTACACCAGCACTCAGGACGAAGACCAAGAGAACCATTGTACTTAGGCATCCAGGGCCTCTATTTACAAAGCACTAAGGTGATCGTAAGTCACTGAGGTAACCTTAGTCCAATGTTAAAGAATGGGAGTTAAGGTCAACCTTAGTAAAAGTTGCTTCGAGAAAGGAGCCCCAGGTCCATATTAAAGTTACAGAAATTACAGCAGCGTACACAAAACGATACCAATTAGGACTGTAACGAATGCACCATGCATAGCTCAAATAGATAACGACATAACAAGTAAAAGCACTTTCTTAAAATATTTTCAAATATTCGATTTAAGTGACCATGAATAATGGATTGCATTCGTGGAGGTTTGATTCACGGAATCAAACATTTTAACTATAGGTGACAAGATATATACAGATTACAGATTGCCAACAACTGAAGGTAAGTCACCATACTAGGGACCATGGGGACTTAGAGTATATTTGCTCCCTGCATGGACCCGGGCGGTGGGGTGAGCCAAGTGGTTAAAGCGTTAAAGACCCGGGTTCGATTCCCCACATGGGCACAAACTTCGCCGTGATATTGCTGGAATGTTGCTGAAAGCGGGTGTAAAACTAAACTCACTCACTCCTGCATGGACCCTAGCTGGATTTAAACCATTCCTTCAGCTATTAGCAATTTTCGATAATCTAGCCATAAATTAAAATAGCATCTACACTTCAATTAAAATAGTAGTAGGTTAAAATTAACTTTGAATGTTTTGGAACCAACATACCCACGCCTGTAAGGAACTGACGGTTATAACCAGTCTTGTCTTTGGTCCAGGTCCTTTGCTGTGTATACTTTAGTTGCAATGGGTATCGTGCACTTTGAATATTGCGAATCAATGCTACTGGTTCCGTTGCGTTTGTTACAACCGTAGTTTAATATATAATATATCCGCCTAAATATCATTCATTTTCATTGACCAATTGACGCAGACTTCTCCGCTTCTCAAGTCCGACAAACACACACATCATTTCAGTATGACACCTTGTATTTGGGAACAGGGTATTCGATACATCTGGTTGGGTGAGATAACTATTCTGATAATTGACCTTTTTCTCCTCAAACAGCCATTTTGGGTTCGGAACACATCGATTAATACCCCAAAACGCTTGACCTGTAAATTCGGGAATCTGTCAGTCCGGTTTCTCTAGGGATACACAGATGTCTGTTATGATTCTCCATTGTTTGAACGACAATTATAAATAACCCACAACATATCAAGTCACATGACTTTATATAACGTATAACTTGCACCACAGCCGGCACTTATCCGGAAGTAGGCGACAAGATCAGTTTTTTTAAAATAACAAACTAACAGATTAAGCTCAAATGCAGCAAAACAAGTTAAAATAAAATAAATCTTCATACTACCATGTTGTTGTTTCAATCGAAATAACACCAGCTCAAATAAAGCAAAGCCATGCGTAAACATAAAAATATGGAAAAGTGCACGATACTAGAAGTTTCACAATCGTACGCAGAAACCTCTGTATCTGTCTTGGACACGCGTCAAAGAACATATGTTGTTATTGCGGAAACCATGTCAGTAAGTTCCTTATTCAAACTGCCCTAACTGACCTTTGGGCCAGAGTGTGTACTTCCTCTACTTTCTAGACCTGACTGACATGTGGTCAGTTATTGAGAATGGCCCTGACAATGGTAAGAAACGGACGATTTATCCTGCTAGTCATGGCGTCAGTGAAGGCTAATCGCTCCACCGGTGACTATGTCTTCGATAAGGAATCCCCGTCCGACTTCAGGGATGTGAGTAAGTTAGAGGACGATTGGTGCGCATTCAGTCACGTGACTACCGTTATCGATTACAGTACACAAGGCTGTACTTGGGCATGTATACGTAGTAGGGACAAAGCACTTGAAAAACTCCTCTCTTCCGATCTCTGGTTCAGATGCTGTTTGATGTTGTCAGCTTTTGTCATATTTCACCTCTTACAAAACCAAATATCATGCCATTAAATGCTTCGCAAACCAAAATGTTCTACGAGCAAACTACTGTTTCCTGACTGGCTGATAACAGAATGGGTGTGATAACAGAATGGTGTGATAACAGAATGGGTGTGACTTGAGTTTACTTAATGCCCGCAACGGTGTCACTGATTTCGTAGTGTACACATTGTGTGAGTGAGTGAGTGAGTTTAGTTTTACGCCGCTTTTAGCAATATTCAGCTATATCAAGGCGGGGGACACCAGAAATGGGCTTCACATATTGTACCCATGTGGGGAATCGAACCCGGGTCTTCGGCGTGACGAACGAAAGCTTTAACCACTAGGCTACCCCACCGCCCCACACATTGTGTTAATAATTAGATCAGCATCCAAGTTATTAGTGGTATATGTTATAAGAGCTAACGTCTACATATGGGCATGGAGATGTAAACAGTTAAGACCAAGTCTGTTCTGTTTCGTGTGGCTCTATTCTACTATTTGGCAATAAGTGAACATTAAAAGAGACAACCCAGTGACTAAAATAAGAGAATTCTGGTCCTTCTTGTCAGTGGTCATTCAGTATTTGTATATCGTACAGTAATTGTATATCATCCAGTATTTATGTATTGTCCAATATTTGCATATTGTTTATCATTTGTATATCATCCAGTATTTGCATTTCGTCTAGTATTTGTTAATCGTTCGGTATTTGTATACTGCCCAGTATTTGTATATTGTTCAGTATTTGCATATCTTCAAGTATTTGCTTTTTATCATCCAGAACTTGTATATCGTCAGTCCAGTTTATCTTGTATGTGTATATTATCCAGTATTTGTATATCATCCAGTATTTGTATATCATTCAGTATTTGTATATCATCCAGTATTTGTATATCATCCAGTATTTGTATATCATCCAGTATTTGTATATCATGCAGTATTTGTATATCATTCAGTATTTGTTTGCATCATATTTGTATTTGTATCATCAGCAAAGTATTTGTATTCATCCAGTATTTGTATATCATTCAGTATTTGTATATCATTCAGTATTTGTATATCATTTTCCAGTATTTGTATATCATTCAGTATTTGTATATCATCAAGTATTTGTATATCATCGTCCAGTATTTGTATATCATTCAGTATTTGTCTATTGCCTCAGTATTTGTTTATATCTCTCAGTATTTGTGTATATCATTGTATCGTCCAGCATTATCATTCAGTATATCTCATCAGTATTTATATCATCCAGTATTGCTTTATCATGCAATTTTTGCATATTGTTTATCATTTGTATATCATCCAGTATTTGTATTTCGTCTAGTATTCGTTTATCTTCCAGTATTTGCATATTGATCAGAATTTGCATATCGTCCATTATTTATATATCATCCAGTATCTATATATAATTCAGTATCCGTATATCATTCAGAATGTGTATACCATCCAGTGTTGGCATATTGTTCTGTATTTGTTTATCTTCTGGTATTGCCCGCCTCCGTGGTGTAGTAAGTTTAGAGCGTCCGCCCTAAGAGCGGAAGTTTGCTGGTTCGATCCCCGACCGCGTCATACCAAAAGAGTTAAAATATGTTACTTGTTGGTCCCTGACTGGCGCTCGGCATTAATGGGTACAACAAGGACTGGTCTGCTTCGAGTCGGTGTAATGTGTCTGAGTTGGGTATTCTTGCTTCACTGCGGCATGGTATCTCATGGTGTGCTAGCACTATAAAACCAGTTTAAGTCTGGGCTAGTACAAGAAGCCGCACATACACACATACACGCATGCACGTCGTCATATGAGCGAAATATTATCAAGCATGACGTTAAACCCAATTTCACCTCCACATCACCTCTTCCAGTATTTGTATATTGTTCAGTATTTGTTTATCTTCCAGTATTTGTATATCATTCAGTATTTATATATCATCCAGTATCTGTATATCAGTCAGTTTGTGTATCATTCAGTATCTGTATATCATTCAGTATTTGTATACCATCCAGTGTTTGTATATCGCTCAGTACTTGTATATCATTCAGTAGTGATATATAGTCAAGTATGTGTGTATATAAGTCAGTATTTGTATATCATTCAGTATTTGTTTATCTTCCAGTATTTGTATATTGTTCAGTATTTGTATATCATTCAGTATTGATATATGGTCCAGTATTTGTTTACCTTCCAGTATCTGTATACCGATCAGCAGTTATATATCATTCAGTAATTGTAGCCAGCGGCTGAAGGGATGATATACATCCAGCTAGGGTCCATACAGGTAGCAAAGGTACTGGAAGTCCCCTGGTCCCCTAGAGTGGTGATCTACCTTCAGTTGTTGACGATCAGTAGCCCAGATTGTACAATGCATTGTCCAATAATGCTAATGCTAATTAATGCTATGCTAATAATGCTAATTCTTGCGCCTAGAATCCAACGTGATGCTGTTCTCTGACGTTAATAATAGTTTTCTACATTTAAAGATATATTGCTAGCTAGTTGTAACTCACTTTGTCATAACCTAGCAATTTTACTGTCCTTTGTTGACAGGGTTTTTATATGTTATATGTATGTATAATGAATTTAGAACTGGTTGTGGTCACGATGTGGCTGAACTATTGCCGATGTGTTTTTAAATCTAAACTCGTTCACTCAGTAATTGTATATCCTTCAGTGTTTGTATTTTGTTCAGTATTTGTATATCGTCCAGCGTTTGCATATCATTCATTATGTATATATCATCCAGTATTTGTATATCGTCCAGCATTCGTATATCGTCCAGCGTTTGTATATCATTCAGTATGAATATATCATCCAGTATTTGTATATCGTCCAGCATTTGTATATCGTCCAGCGTTTGTATATCATTCAGTATGAAGATATCATCCAGTATTTGTAAATCTTTCAGCTTTTGTATATCATAAAGTATTTGTATATCATCAAGTATTTGTATATCGTTCAGTATTTGTATATCATCCTGTATTTGTATATCGTTCAGTATTTGTATATCATCCTGTCTTTGTATATCGTTCAGTATTTGTATTTCATCCAGTATTTGTAAATCTTTCAGCTTTTGTATATTGCACAGTATCTGTATATCGTACATTATCTATATACCAAGTATTTGTGTATCGTCCAATATGTGCATATCGTTCAGTGTTTACACATCTTCCAATACTTGCATATCGTTATGTATTTGTATATCATCAAGTATTTATATAATTCAGCATTTGTATATCATCAAGTATTTATATCATCCAGTATTTGTATATCGTACGGTATTTGTAAATCGTTCAGTTTTGAATACTGCCCTGTATTTGTATATCGTTTGGTATTTGCATATCTTCAAGTATTTGTTTATCATTCAGAATTTGTATATCGTCCAGTACTTGTTTATTGGTCAGTGTTTCTTTACCTTCCAGTATTTGTATATTGTTCAGTATTTTATATTGTCCAGTATATGTATATTATTCATTCAGTATTTGTATATCGTCCAGTATTTGTTTATCGTTGATCACTTGTGTACTATTCAGTTTAATTTTGTTTATTGGCCAGTATTTTTCTATTGTCCAGCATTCCTGTATTGTCCAATATTTGTATGTCGTACAATATCGTCAGTATTTGTATTTCTGTCAGTTTTTAAAGCGGTTTAAAAGAACATATAGACCTGGAAAGAGCTGTCTTTAAACAGACTTGAAAATCAAAACTTAGATAATTGATGTGTTTGTACACAAGACGCGTTTTGGTGACTTCATGGATAACCCTATAAACTGTCCGTAAGTCCTTTTCAAAATAGACATTTAACAGCTTTGGCATCACCACCTTCATGGGTGAACGGGGGCGGTGGGATATCCCAGTGTTTGCTCGTCACGCCGAAGACCAAGGGTCGATTCCCAACATGGGTACAATATATGAAGCCCATTTGTGGTGTTGACCGCCATAATATTGCTAGATTATTGACAAAAGTAGCTTAATACTAAACTCACTCACTCCCTCATGGAGGAACGAATTTCCTCAGCTAAAACCAAATTGGATTTATTTTTTATCTTTGGTGGCCAATGATGTCAACTCACCATGACCAAGAGCCCTAAGTGAGCATAATGTGACACATAACTGCTGAGTCAGATACACCAGTGCTTAGAAACGCTGTTCACGAAAACATCCTGATTGGCACTTCCACACTCGCCTAAAACCATATTGGTGGCACGGGGATATATTTAAGTCTCAAAATGCTGTCAAAAGAACTGCAAAACAGACATTTGTTTTACAATATGTAGTGCCGAAACGTCTCACCAATAACTCAACGTACATTTAACTCTTTCCTCAGACTGTCAGGACCAAAATTGCCGTGGTACCAATTTGAACATGCGACTTGCTGAAGACACAGAAAATACGTTATGGGGTTTTGCATTCGGCTGATATGCTTGCACTGGTGCCCATTGATTTACTTAGTCATGTAGTTACTTATCCCTCGCAGAGGTCAAGTTGGCCATACTTCCAGCAAGAATTAGCACTAACATGTCGCTACAAACAATAGGCACCCATGAAGGGCCACCTCCTCGTGGTTTTGTGCTGGGTAACGCTAAGCGCCCTTCAACCCCCGTTGTGGAACCGGGGGATATTGGAATCCCGCAAAACGTTTGCCGTAGGTTTGCGCCCCTGTGTCGGTGGAGGACGGGAGGCTGGTGGTTGAGGGTACTGGGAGCCTGGAACCGTGTTCCTTTTGCCCAGAACCGTGAAGATCCGGGGTAGAATAGGTCTTCAGCAACCCATGTGCTTGCCGTAAAAAGGCGACTATCTTGTCGTAAGAGGCGACTAACGGGATCGGGTGGTCAGTTTTGCTGACTTGGTTGACATATGTCATCGGTTCCCAATTGCGCAGATCGATGCTCATGCTGTTGATCACTGGATTGTCTGGTCCAGACTCGATTATTTACAGACCGCCGCCATATAGCTGGAATATTGCTGAGTGCGGCGTAAAACTAAACTCACTCACTCCTTTTGCCCAACACACCACTTCGACCCTTACTTCACCTAGACGGGTGGTAGAACTGGCCCAGTTCTATCAATCGGCTGGTCACGCCATGCCCTGTGCATGGACTACATTCTTATGCACGTTTTGTACATCATTGTGCATTTTGTCATGGAATGTTTGAGTTTCAAATTCTATTCTATATTATATGTTTGCCTAGAGTCCTATGCCAGAAGGCGGTGGCTCATGGGCCAATCTGGTGTTATTGACCTCCGAAATCTGTAGGCTTCCGATTTTTGTTGTGGGCCGAACCAGCCTGACATTAAATTCGGTAAACTAATATAGCTTTTCGCGTCATACTCACTGGAGTATACCACCCTGTATCCTTAGTGTTTGCATCTTGGATGTCCGGCGCAATTTAACACTGTCCTCGTTGATGCTCGGTGGCGGGTGAGGAGCAGGGTTGGCGAATAAAGTACTTTTCACCATGTCACAACACACCTCTGGTTCCACTCGAAATGAAAAAAGAGACGTTTTGAACTTGATAGTTCCAACGAAAACATTTCACAAAGTGTAGACTCCTGGTCTCGATTCCTTGTGATCGAAGCATCTGATCATGAACCACTCAAATTAAACCCTTTTGCTGTATCAAAAGCTATTTCTGGAATTTGCGGCACTGTTAAGAATGTTTCTCGTCTTCGGTCTGGCTCACTCTTAGTAGAATGTGACAGAAAACAGCAATCTGTCAATCTTTTATCCGTCACTAGCTTTGCAAATGTTGAGGTGGTTGTGTCCCCTCATAGAACACTAAACTCATGTCGGGGCATTATTCGGGATAGAGCTCGTTGCCTGTCTGAAATGTCCGAACAGGAGATTACAGACGAACTAGAAGACCAAGGGGTAAAATCCGTGAAACGTTTCACTAAAAAGATTGACGGTACGATAAAAGAGCACAAACACGTATCTGGTGACATTTGCCAGTTCATCACTTCCAAGATCTATTAAGGCTGGATATTTCAATATCGGGTGGAGGTTTATATCCCAAATCCACTCCAATGCTACAACTATCAGAAATTTGGACACGGCTCTAAATCTTGTCGCAGTACTGCTGTGTGTCATCGATGTGGGTGACCACCATGTGGCTTTAGACTGTCAAAATGATATCAAATGTATCAACTGTGGCGGCGGTCATGTAGCTTCCTCAAAGTCTCTTGTCCTAAATTGGCACCAGGAATTTTGGAAATAGTTAAAGTTAAAATGCCAAAATAACATTTCATTTTTCAAAAGCAAAGCAACTGTATGCAAACCAGACAAACACTCACTCAGCAATAACTTATTCTGCTGCAGTCACTACGTCTGCCGCTACTGCATCTATCATGTGTCAAACTGAGTTAACTTGGATTAACTCAGATCAGCCTCTGAGAATCACCACTAATGTAAATCAAACTAAAATAACTTCAGAAACTCAGACGAGCCAGTCTGCAGATCAACCTAACCGAGGTGTCAAACAAGACGCTCCAAAGACAAGAAAAGAAAGAAAACAACACAACAAGCAATTAAAAGCTGGTAACTCCTCTTCTTCAGACCTAGCCATCCATAATACTTTTACTCCTCTGGATATGGAGGTGACTCCATCATCACAGAAGAGAGGAAGAAAGGGGTCTTACTCGCATACACGAACTAGGTCCCCGATTGAGCCACCATGACTCAATCTTTGAATTTAATCCAGTGGAATTGCAGAGGATTAAGGAAGAATTTTTATGAAGTGCAATTACTAATTCAAGATTTCAAACCATCAGCAATGTGTCCCCAAGAGACCTATCTTAAAAATACAGATATATTTGAATTGAGACAATATAATTGTCATCATTTCTTTTCCCCTCCGGGAGATAAAGCAACAGGAGGATCTACTATGTTAGTTAGACAGGACATAATTCATAGTCGTATACATCTGAATACCAATCTTCAAGCCGTTGCTATTCGTCTTACCTTTCATATAGCCATAACTTTGTGTTCTTTGTATATCCCACCTTCTTATGCCCTTCGTCAATCAGAACTTCAGAATCTCTATGACCAGCTACCTAAGCCTTGCATCATCATGGGCGATTTAAATGGGCATAACCCGCTATGGGGAAGCGCCAGCACAAACAATAAGGGGAAAATACTTGAAGATTTTATTTCTAATAATAATTTGTGTGTTTTTAATGATGATTCAAGCACATATCTACATCCAGCAACTGGGACTTATTCTGCCATTGATCTGTCTCTTGCAGACTCAAACCTTTACAATTAATTTGAATGGGAGGTCCATGGCGACCTATGTGGGAGTGATCACTTCCCCACCCTTCTTAAAAAATCAACCCTGGTGATGATCCACCTTTATCTAGAAGGAACTTCGCCAAGGCTGATTGGCCATTGTAT
Source organism: Haliotis rubra (assembly GCF_003918875.1). Taxonomy (NCBI): domain Eukaryota; kingdom Metazoa; phylum Mollusca; class Gastropoda; order Lepetellida; family Haliotidae; genus Haliotis; species Haliotis rubra. The sequence goes on from NW_025767737.1 coordinate 284,376, forward strand.
AAAACTCTATGTACTGAGCATATAAAACATGATGTTTTTACGAACAGCGAAGATCCTATACAGTTGTTTTCAGAAATACTCAATGACATTGCTGAACAAACTATACCCAAGTCCTCTGCTGTAATTCCACATATTCGTAAACCATGGTTTACTAATGACTGTAAACAGGCTAGAAAGAGTAGGAAGAAAGCAGAAAAGTATTTTCGCCGACACCCTACTGTCCATAATTTAGATAAAGTAAAAATTCTAAATGCCAAGGCTCGACGCACCTTTAAACATAATAAGCGTCAGTCTTGGAGAACCCTATGTTTCAAGATAAATTCACGCACACCGATTTCAAAGGTGTGGAATATGATACAAAGGATTAAAGGCAAAAGTTCTAAATCCCTCTGTTCACCATCTGAAGGATGGAGACACTTTATTGACGGATAAGGCTGATATTGCCAATAAGCTTGGTGAGACTCGCCAAACATTCTTCTTCGTCAAATTACGTCCCTGAATTTCAACAATATCAGACACAACAGGAGAAGAAGAGACTAAATTTTAACTCAGACAATGGCGAAGACTATAATGAATTATTTTCATTACATGAGCTCCACACTGCCCTTGAGCAAGCTCATAACACAGCAACAGGAGCTGATAATATACACTATCAGCTCTTGAAGCATTTACCGGAATCATATTTGGAAACTCTTCTAAATATTTTTGACACAATATGGACTTCAGGGAATTTCCCACCTTCGTGGCGTAATGCCATTGTAGTCCCTATACCAAAAGCCTGGCCGGGATCATACTGATCCGTCTAATTACAGACCAATCTCTTTAACGAGTTGCGTCTGTAAAACCATGGAACGAATAGTAAATAATCGATTAACATGGTATCTTGAAACCAATAATCTCATAACAAATATTCAATGTGGTTTCAGGAAAATCGTAGTACCATTGATCATTTGGTACGTTTAGAATCCTTTGTAAAAATGCAATAGTTAAGAAACAACATGCTGTATCAATTTTCTTTGATCTTGAGAAAGCATACGATACCACCTGGAAGCATGGCATTTTAAAGGATTTACATGATTTTGGTTTGAGGGTCGTTTCCCTCTTTTTTTATATCACAGTTTTAAAAGACAGGCAATTTCAAGTCCGAATGGGTTCAACCCTGTCTGACCATTATAATTAGGATCAGGGTGTCCCACAAGGCAGTATTTTGTCTGTAACATTGTTTAGCATCAAGATCAACAGTCTATCCAAGGTTTTAAATGATTCAATTGATGGATTTCTTTTTTGTGGATGATTTTAATATTTCTTGTCGCGGTAAGAATATGCATACCATTGAACGGCAACTACAGTTGTGTTTAAACAAAATAAATAAATGGTGTCTTGAAAACGGCTTTAAATTTTCTAAATCAAAAAACTAATTGCATACATTTCTGCCGTAAATATAAACCACATAAAGACCCAGAACTGTTTTTAAATGGCACTCCCATCAAGGTTGTAAAGGAGGCCAAGTTCTTGGGTTTAATATTTGATTCTCATTTAACGTTTCTTCCGCATATTAAATCCCTGAAGGAACTTGATTTATTGAAAGTCGTTTCAAATTCTAAGTGGGGAGGGATCAAGCCACTCTCCTACATCTATATCGATCATTGGTCCGCTCGAAACTTGATTATGGCTCCATCGTATATGGCGGAGCCTGCAAAAGCAGCCTTCAACTTTTAAATTCTGTCCACCACCAAGGCCTGAGACTTTGTCTTGGGTCCTTTCGAACTTCTCCTATTGACAGTCTCTATGTCGAGGCCGATGAGCCTTCTCTTCAACAACGGCGTATAAAATTATCCTTACAGTATTTAACAAAACTATATTCTAACGATTCTAATCCTACTTTTAACTGTGTTTTCAATTCTCTTTATGAGGATTTGTACAACAAAAGACCGCTCTTGTTCCGCCTCTTTGGCTAAGAATTAAACCATTCATTTCTGCTGCCGGCATTGATCTTAAAACTATATCTCCTTCCCGTCTTCTTTCTTTCTCCTCCCTTGGCAATTGGATTTAGGCCACAAGTTGATCTAACATTAACTACATTTAAAAAAATCAGAAACAAATGAATTACAGTATAAACAAGAATTTAGTCAATTAATAAATAAATATAATACATACAAATCCTTATTTACAGATGGGTCCAAGGATGGTGGCGCAGTGGCATGTGCCACTGTCATTGGATCCGGAACAATATCTTCTAGAATACTGGATACCAGCTCTATATTTACAGCAGAAGCAAACGCCATCTTAACAGCTCTTCAATATATTAATAAACACCGTAAATATAAACAATATATCATTTTTCAGATTCTCTTTCGTGTCTTCAGGCTATTAAAAATCTTTCGTGCAAACATCCACTTGTATTAGAAATTATTGAATTGTACAATGAACTTGCTACTGGCCAATGCGACATCGTCTTTTGTTGGTTACCCAGCCACGTTGGCATTTCTGGGAACACAATGGCTGTTATTACTGCTAAGGCAGCCCTCAACAAAATCTGTGACACCACTTCTTATCCCATACTCTGATTACAAAGCCAGCATTAGAACATACATCCGCGATCTAATGCAAAAGAAGTGGGACACCCAAGTAGGTATTAATAAATTACATGCAATAAAACCCTACATTGGTTACACCTACTTGGGTTGTCAGTCAGATTTGAGGAGGTCATTATGCGACGATGTCGCATTGGCCATACCAGATATACCCATGAATATTTATTGAAAGGCGAAGATCCTCCGTTTGTATCCCTTTGTGATGAAAGGATCACAGTCAAGCATGTCTTGCTTGACTGCATTGAATATTCCATCACAAGGGATATCTATTGCAAATCAAATTCTGAATGATCTTTTGAATAATGTCAGTTCCCATTTAATTATTGCATTTTAAAAAAAAAATAGATTTGTTGACTGATTTGTAAATAGTTAAATATTTTATTGTTGGTAGTTTAGATTAGCAAGCTGAGATTGTTAGTGGCTGTACCCTCAAAGGGGGTTGACGTAGCAATAAAATTATTGTCCTCCTGAGAGGGTACGTAAGTCCAAAACTTTCAAAATCAATTTAAAGTGTACCAAGTTTTTTTAATCGTAGAATATGTGTACTTATAATTTATGGCTAGATTTCTCTTCTGTCGCCAATGGCTGAAGTGATGGTGTAAATCAACTAGGGTCCATGCAGGTAGCAAAAGTAATGTAAGTCCCCATGGTTCCTAGTATGGTGATCTACCTTCAGTTGTTGGCGATCTATAGCCCATATTTACATTGTATTGTCTTCTTTAATTGTAATATTTTAGCTTTATTCGCTAGTTTTATATTGATATCTGTGATTATCTAGTATTTTACAGTCCTTCGTCGGCAGGTTTTATAATAACTATATATATATTCTATTACAATGTCAACTGTTCTCGTCACGATATGGCTGAAATATTGCCGATGTGACGTTAAATAATAACTCACTCACTCACTCCTCATCACGGGATCAGACCACGACGTCCTGCCATACGGCCTATCCTGACACAACGTCATCGACAAGCTCGCCGACTGTGGTGCAGGAATCATGTCAGCAGACCCTTGTTTTGGTGGAGAAATGTTGTTTTACAGATGAGTCCCATAGTGATGGACGTCAACGTGCCTATAGACGCGTGGGAGAGCGTTATGTGCAGGCCTGTTTCTTGGAGAGAAATCGCTTAGGTGGTGGTTCCGTGATGATTTGGGGTGGAATAACAGAGCTCCTTTGGTGATTGTTCAGGGCAACGTAACTGGGTGTGGGCTACAGGGATCAGATTCTTCGACCTGTGGCAATTCCTTTTCTGCAACGTCATGGCCCTGGGTTAACAGGACGTTGCCCGCCCTCATACGGCAAGGGTTGCTATGGATTTCTTGCAGCACCACAACGTTGACTTACTGCCTTGGCCTGCAAATTCACCGGATCTCTCCCCGATAAAGCATGTTTGGGACGAGATGGATCGACGTCTACGCCGTCTTTTTCATCCGCCAGATAACGTCCTTGACCTTGCAACCGAACTTGAGAGAATCTGGCGTGACATCCCACAAGCCTTCCTTGCACGTTTGATAGACTCTATGCGTCGTCGATGCACTGCTGTTCTCAATGCCGATGGTGGACATACCTGTTATTGAGCTTGTGACATGGTCGTTTGACCCCTGTCCCGCTTGTGGACTCGTGACGTCATTGTCTCCCTGACTTGATTGATGATTTTCAATTGAAATTCTCCCTTGACTTGTTATGGCTTCATGATCCCTCCTTTAAAGTTTATATGTACTAGTATATATTGATGTATGTGATTTCTGCAGGTGTATAAGCAATACAAAATATTAGTCACGATATTTCTTTTTGTCAAATCTCCTTTATATCTGCACAAGATCTTTTGCCGTTCAACGGCTCTTCAGGTGTACAATGAAAGCTAAGTTCCGCCTATATATATACACGAGAGCGAGAGAGAAAACATACTAAGAGCATAACATATATAGCAATAAATTGCACCTTTCTCCATCCATTTGTCTAAAATAGTTTACATATTTTTGCACATAAAATGGCTGTCAAAGTGCAAGATACAAATATATACGTGTTCAACTCTGGAGCACACTTCAGCACATCTCTGCAGTAAAACTTGTCAAACATAATTGTAGAGACGACATGGGATCGACGGTCCGCTTACTGCAACGTTTTCCAGAGTAGAAAAGTGTGTGTTGGGCTATGTGTGATAGGAGTCTTAATAACTTCAGTTTCAATAAAAATGTGATCCCCACTTTGTCCTCTCTTCACCATCCTCATCTTTATAACTAGTGACACCATTTCCAGCAACATCACATATAACAACAGTGCTTGTAGCCACATCACATACAGCATCGTCTGTATCAACGTGCATAGGGGAAAAGGTTACTTCTTGCAACATCAATTTTTCAGAAACAAGTCCGACAGAAACGCCGCCAACCAACACACCAGGATCAATATTTTCCACAACTTCTGGCGATGGGTTTTCATTTTCACTTATGAATTTGGAACTCATAAACAATAAAATATGAAATAAGAAACAGTGTAGGGATTCCTAAAACAGCAATAAGATAACAATGGAAGGGCACCTCGCCTTCATCTGCTACATTCAGTGCTACAACCCACGCAGCTTCTGCACTTCGAGTTCGGCATATACCCTGTCTATAACTTTCATAGAGCGGAGGATCGCGTGGAAGATATTTGGTGTCCATTGGTCAGTGGAGACAATGGAAGGGCTGTTCGTTTAGAATCCCTGATTGTTCCAATGCAGGCTGGTATTCGGTAATTCAACATGTAATGACTTCGATATCATTTTCTTGCCAGGTACACCAGGCACGTCAACTGCACCCACAACGATGCTCACGACAAAACCTGAAACGTCGACTATGGGTAACATTTAGATTTTAAGCTTTTTGTGTTAATGCGGTGTAACTGTGATGATGATGCTTCTCCTATATGTGCTTCTTCGATTATACTGTACGTATGAATACAGTTTGTGAAGTAATATATACAAGTTACAATGCAACTTCACCGGTAACTTTACAATCGCCAGCGGTCTACGTCGCTGCTTGTCGTCAGGAGTTGGTGTGTGTCAGAAGAAGGATGGACATTATGTCGTCATGAACACACAGAAGAAGAAGGACCATCATATTCACGCAGAGGAGAGAGAGAGAGAGAGAGAGAGAGAGAGAGAGAGAGAGAGAGCAGAGAGAGAGAGAGAGAGAGAGGAGGAGAGAGGAGAGAGAGAGAGAGAGAGAGAGAGAGGCATATATACCCCGGCACATATATCGATAGGATACCATATGTCTTAATGAACACACTCATGTATGTAAGGACGCACGAGACACACGCAGAGAGAGAGAGAGAGAGAGAGAGAGAGAGAGTTGAGAGAGAGAGAGAGAGAGAGAGAGAGAGAGAGAGAGAGAGAGAGAGAGAGAGAGAGAGAGAGAGAGAGAGAGAGAGAGAGAGAGAGAGAGAGAGAGTTGCTCGAGAGATTTGAGAGAGAGAGAGAGATCCTGCCTGCCCACCCCGGCATAGACACACATGTCGAGTAGACACCAATGTCTTAATGAGCGTCAGGGACTAAGGTGGTCATATCACCATGTAAATAAATCTACATAAAAACATGTTGAAACTGTTTCCATAGCAATTTCACGCGGTCTGAATGAAACCACTGTCAGGATATATATCTATTTGGAATGACAAATAACACGCCATAAACGTCTCCAGTATTGTCAGCACCGTGCTCCTGCGTTAAACCAACTTGGCATCATTGGGGTCTTTCCTCACTCACTTGTCCTTTTTGTATTTCCTGATACAATCGGTTTATCTCTTCCTTCGGGGTGTCAATTTTCATCCCTAAAACAAGATGATAAATTATAACACATGAAATACAAATTCTTGCTATCTTGGCTTTCAATCCAGAAATGTTCACCAACTCGTCGAGAGAGAGACGGAGCAAGAGGGAGAGAGAAAGAAAGAGAGAAAGAAAAAAGAGAGAAATAGAGAAAAGAAAGTGAGAAGGAGAGAAAGAGAGAGACAAAGAGAGAAAGAAAGAGAGGACGCGGACACACTCACACATACACACATATATCATCTTGATTTTCACTTGATTGTAATATTGTCTTCACATCTAGTAAGATAATAATACCTGTACATCACTATGAACATTCACAGCCAGTGAAAGGGACATGGCGACTGATCACCTGGCACCAGCCCCCGTCTACAGCAACGTGTGAGTGCATCTTATGTAAATGTAGAAAATAAATAGTACTCAGGGTTGAATGATGTCCAAGTGTGCTCGCAGGATATGGTGTAACTCAATAATAAAACACCTGACGATATTGCTTTATCATATAAGTTATCATGTGTGTTCAAATACATAATAGTAAGAGTTTTTCATTTTAACAATTTGCATATTTGGGATGTATGAAAGTGATAAGAAATATGTTCTTTCGTGTTCTTTCCAAAGTTGAAATGAATGGTAATCCACGTGACAATCCGTACATGAACTAGACGTAAAGCCCTGAAACAATAACACAGAAATGTGCTGTAATTAACATGTTTATTACGATATTTTTTACATTCACAGGTAATATGATACCGACCAGCATTATGTCACTTAATAAAGTGACGGCGGATAATTGAAGAATGATATTCCAGATCATTCTACTTTGTTCTCGCCACTGTAAGATGTGTATAAAATTGTTGAATGCTGTTGAGAGAACACCCTGAATACTACTGTTGAGAGAATACTCGTTGAGATAAAACTGTTGAATACTGTTGGGAGAATACTGTTGAGATAACACTGTTGCATACCGCTGATATAACGCTGATGGATACTGTTGAGAAAATACTGTTGAGATAACACTGTTGAGATAACACTGTTGAATACCGTTGGATATAACACTGATGAATACTGCGTTGAGATAACACTGTTAAGATAACACTGTTGAATACCGTTGATATAACACTGATGAATACTGTTGAGAGAATACTGTTGAGATAACACTGTTGAGATAACACTGTTGAATACCGTTGGTATAACACTGATGAATATTGTTGAGAGAATACTGTTGAGATAACACTGTTGAATACCTTTGGTATAACACTGATGAATACTGTGGAGAGAATTCTGTTGAGAGAATACTGTTGAGATAACACTGTTGAATACCGTTGGATATAACACTGATGAATAGTGTTGAGAGAATACTGTTGAGATAGCACTGTTGAATACCGTTGATATAACACTGATAAATACTGTTGAGAGAATACTGTTGAGATAACACTGTTGAATACCATTGATATAACACTGATGAATACTGAGAGAATACTGTTGAATAAGATTGAGATAACACTGTTAAGATAACACTGTTGAATATCTCTTTTAAGAGAAGTGTAATAATGACATTGAATACCGAACTGAGAGAATACTCGGTGTTGAAATAAGATTGAGATTATATAAACAGTTTACACTGTTAACATACTCGCGTTTGATAACATTATGAAAATAGAATACTTTTAAGCATCACCAGATATTCAGTGACAGCCCAGAGTGTAATCCATAACTCACTCAGTTTTGGAAGATGTATACATAACTAAGATAGGTTGCATGTATATTTCAGTTGAATTTGGGCGTTTCGGAGATACAAGGTATCAGAAATGAAACAGTACTTGGTGAGTTTGTAATTTAGCGGAGGATTATGTTTATTTTCTTTTAACAAAACCAGTGAAATAAAGATTATGTTTATTTTCTTTTACAAGTAAATAATAAAAACAAGCACCAGGAAGAACGAAACAAAATTCCTAACTTCACCTTGAATATTCCAGAGGAAAATGACTTATACGAGGGTTCGGTAGACATCACACCCAGTCGGCAACTTACGGAGATTGATCACGCCGTCACAGGTTCGTTATACTTGGTTATCTACGGGTTATTAAGTTTATGTAATAACAATAGTTACTGATGCAAATGAAGCACTAAGAGGCACTAATTGCACAGTGAAATGACAAGCTGAAGTAGGGACTTGCTTTACGAATATCCAGATTTCACACCGAGTCTTAGCGCTAGGGCTTTCAGCAACATATCCTGGTTCTTGAATTATTTCACGTGTAGCATCAGCATCGTTGACACTCCAAGGATACTACTCATGTAAGTTGAAAAACTACATGAAAAGTCAAGTTCCTCAAATATGATATATTTGTATTCGGTATGTGAGCTTTTTCATCAGTTCCAAATGTGTTAAAACATTGTAATATAAATGAAACATTGTTTGCATTGATGATCCAAAGCTCCTTGTGTGCGACACTGGAAAGCAGCACCAGTCTGTTGTCATAGTAACATCTTACATGTTCCAGATGTCTACGCTGAAGTTCGGAAACCAAAGAAAGCTACGACGGCCCAGGCAGATAAAGCTGAATATGTCAACATGAAAGAGCTGTAGGCAAAAGGCCGGCAGGCTAATATAGAAAACATGTCATTACCGACTGGTCAAAATACCCGTCATTGTTCTATGGATCCTGATGAGTACAGCTTGACGACATGGTTAACATTTTTGGATTGAAAGCCAAGATAGCAAGAATTTGTATTTCGCATCTCTCTCTCTCTCTCACTACATGAACAACACTTGGAATACCATCCACGCAGCTTCTGGGTTCCATTAAAGTCCTTTTCACAGTTCATTCTAAACTATCACATTTAGCTTTACCAAGCCGCATTAGCACTTTAAATAATTATACTCTACCAGTTGGGCCTCTTATTGCGTATCTGGTACAATCGTTTTACCCACGAAGATGTCCAATAGCATCACATGCCTCAGTAATGCTTTCAAACGTTTTATGCAAGATATATGTGGGACATTAACACAAAGACACCTCTGGGACCAAAGGGGACAATGTGGCTGATGTTGTTTCGTTGTCCTGTGTTTCTTCGTATTACTTTTGTTTGTATAACAGGATACAGTCACCGTTTCGTGTGATCATCTCTTCTTGACAAAGATTCCTACAAGGACATTTAAGATGCTTATATTCAAGTAGGCATATCTGACCCTCAGGCAGATACATGGCACCATGCATGTAAAACACTATTACTGAAGGACAAGGGTTTGTAGTGTGATACCACTGACCCGTATGATAGAGGACACTATGTGGACAACTGCAAAATGGTCATGCTTCATTATTCTGGTGAATGTGCCTCAGAAAGTTGATACTACCATTTCCACAATAATGATCTTAACACGATATGAGAATACGATGTATATCTGCGATACCAGACGTTCCGTTCTGTTGATACATCTTTATCCAGCTGCTCTAATTAAAACTTGTTGATCAAGGTGTTGTTTATTTCGCTGATGGCAGATACTTTTTACACTTTGTGTTATATACTACTTTGACAATTAAACCTGTTCGCAACAGGTGACGACACACGTTTTCGTGAAATTGCTATCAAAATCTTAATAAATGAATGGAGCGACGATGGTTCGATGGAACTTGGCAAGCTCAGGTTGGTTAGGTTCATTATCAGCTAAGGGGATCGTGCACTTTCTACATGCAGTCTATACGAATTGGACTGTTCCGAGGAAGGAATGCCTAGTCAAACCCTCCAAGATTATCCGGCCAGGGCCCATGAACCTTCTACATGGTATCCACACAACGTTTTTGGACAGGAATTGTTGAGGCTGCATATGAGTCTATTCAAATTAGTTTTCCATGACTCTATATGACATGTCCGGGGTCGACCTGGGGTCAAAGACACAGTCGTGAAGACAATGAGTTTGTCTTGAATTGGAGACATTCTGCAGCTTGTCCCTAGACATGCACTCCAAACAGACAATAACACCCTCGCGTTGTACCTTGGCGGATCCATCATTCAGTACCTTGCCACGTTTCATATGAATAGTGTTGCATATGGCGAGTCAGATGTCACCTCATACCATTAGAAACGGTCTCGACAAGGAGAATTTGTTCTTTCGATTTGACGTCTCCTTTGGCAAGGCGTTCGATGTCATCCATTTACAGGTGATGAGTAAGCGATGTTTCGGATCTGTGCTGTGGAGGTCCGGGATGGTAACCCTCTTCTTTATTTGGAAGTAAACTCGAATGAATTCTGACAAACAAACATGCGAATGACTAAATAGTCCCCATGAAATATTCCCCTTCTGATTGGAACAGATCCCGAGTACACATCAAGCTCCACCAGCAACACATTAAAAAATTGAGCAAATGCTCAGGCAGGTCAATACAATGGATAATCTTCCAAATCCATTCACGAGTGAAAGTCATGTTTATAGTGGTTTAGGTGGTATGTTTAAAATTATGCTTTGTACAAGAAATTGATTTGTGCATCCCCAACACCTCATGATTCAAACTTGTTGTAGGGCGGTTGGTTTTAATGTCAGTCATACCTCCTGTCTTAGGAAGGAGTGTCTGTGTGACCTCTGTGGAAGCATGTAGCAGCATCCCTGTATCCAGGAGTGAATTGAAACCATGAAGTAGTTTTGTTTTACTCAAGGGCACAGTTTTCAGTTAAACCATGATGCTGCGTTATTGTTATATCATTTCCCAGGAAGTCTGGTGTGATATAACACAACAACTGGACAGTTATTTAGCTACGAATTGTATGATCGTAATCAATGATCCACGGTTCCTATAGGTTACAGTCGCCGTATACATATCTTACCTCTTTCCTCAGAACTTTTCATCCGAATCCATTACTTTTCGTTATTTTGCAAGAATTGTTTCTGTTTGATAAGATCATTATTTGTTCCCAATGGTTTATGAAATTTTGACCTGAGGATTGTTCCATCTGGAGAAATATAATTTGGGTTCCTTGACTTGTATTTGAGATATATTTTTCTCCCACACTCTCCCCTGCATTCCTCAGACTGTATTCCATGCTTATCTTATTTTAATGTCAAGCTCAATCCAGGAAACGTATTTTCTTGCTTCAGTTAGTTTTACTTGACATGGGTTTTATTTGGTGTTTTGTTCTTATCTGTACATGCTATTTGTCTGGAAACTGTTAGATGTTCCTACAGGGTTCCACCGGCAGCAGGCACACAGCACTTAGTTTCATGCAATGACCAGTCAACGTATATTTTTTATTATCTTTGTCTTCAGATAATAGCCGTAGGCAGTTCAGAAAGCTTGTTCCCTGGTCCTTTCATTCCGTCATACTGTATACGTTTATACTTCTTGCTACCCAGGCCAAATGGCTAAAAGAAGACAGAGTCAGTATGAACTATTGTAGTAGTAATGTCTATGGACAGATTACTTCACGCGGACACGTCTTAAACACGATATAGAACATCATTTCATTTCATCACTGACAGTGGTCCGCATCTGTCCCGTTAATGAGCTGTGGGTGATAATGGCAGACGTGCAGTATCAGTACACAGACCATTTCATCTGTTATCACCTGAAACTGTATCCGGACTAGAAAAACAAATTGGTTTCTTTAAAGTCTGATAAAGTTGGCATATAAACTCTGCCATGTGTTATTCTATTATTGATGTTACAAGAAAATAAAAGTTTCGTAAAGTTTCTTTGCCGAAAATATATTTTGTATGTGGCAATTTGTACTCCTCTATATGTTTTTCATATTTCTTTTGCCCGAAAAATATTTGAAAATATTTATGTTATCCTCAGGAATAACCTGTGTTGCAAGTAATATATTTCCAAATGCCCATTTAATGATAATTGATTCTCTTTGCCTGTGCATTAGAATGTTGAACTCTTATTATTCTGTTTATTACTCTCTAATATAAATTGATAGACACTGCCTACTAACAGTGTTTTGACTTTCAACCAACATCTAATACCATTGAGACAGAGGTATAAGCATTGTGACGTCAAACTGTAAAACGTTATGACGTCATGCGTCTAGCGGTATTGCACAAGTGTATTATTGACGTATACATATTACACTGCAGTATCTTCCACGGGAGAGTAATACATATGTGTATATTGTTGGCGAGATAGCAGGTAGATTATTACGTGAACATATATGTTTTTGACAATCCCAATTCCTATCGCTAGCCTTAAAAAGAAGAGAAGGGTTTAATATGTGAATGTGTGTACTTTGTGTACTATTACATTCGGTGTATGCACACAAACGTCAAAATCCATCTTGAGAGACACAGTTTTATAACATACACAGTTATGGGTTGATTAGCATAAAAACATGTTAGCAGTTTATATTGCCTTATTACTATCTGTTTTCGTTCTTCTTCACAATGCTATTTAAAATGATAAGACCAATAAACAAAAAATAATCGCTTTTAATCTGGGAAGTTAGTGCTATGAGAATAAACTTAAGGATACATTGTTAAGCTGCTAACTTCTCGACATGTAAAAGCAAAGCTGACAACACAACACGCCATAATCGTATGTTTGTAATTAGTTTTGGCAATCGACCTCCTGCACATATAGTATCGAACAATTAATCATTTACTTTAACCTAAAATGTTCATCAAATTCGTAATGGGGACGTTTAAATTAACTTTGGCCATAATTAATCAATCATTGAACTATTGATATTGTAAATGTTCAAATAATTCCATTAACGTGTTATTCAGGTGTTAAGATGGTTCCTTAAGATTTTCCCTGTGTTTTTCCTCCTTGTTTCAGTTACAACACTGCAATAAAAGTGGGGAATATCACCAAAATATGTTTCCTAACATATATTTATATATGAATTGTATAAATACATAATTTAGGTATGATATGAATTGCTCCAATATGCGTTATGTGGCAGTAATTCGCTAAATTCGCCACAATTATAATAGAAATATTGACTCGTCTTTGTTGTGTATCTACGGGTTATCGTACCCATAACAATAAGGGTACCAATGTTCCAACAAGGTTTGTGATGTGTCGTTTGATTCTACAAGGTTTACTAACACAGCAGCTAAATGAAGGTTTTATTGTATTATAGCTTCTGTTATGTAGACACTGTTCGTCAGTATACAGTATAGCTGGCACCAGTCACGAGGAACTTCTGTTTTGGGATATTATATACGTATCATGATATGAAGTTTATATTTATTAATATTAGGCTTTTGAACAAACAGAGACGGGTTTTTACCATTCTACCTTTCTATTTTGTTCAAATATTCAAAATTAAGAACAGAATCACACATCCCTCCGCCACAATGAAATTTTAAATTCTAATGGCCTGAAAAAGCAACCGTGAATCTATCAGTTAAGTGTAGTCATCAACTTTCTTTTATCAAACATTTATGAGCCCCAAGAGGTCCAGCTGTTCATGTAGCAAAGTACATTTTTTAACCTGAACAGGGAAACTGAACAAGTCATTAGTGTCTGATAGCAGGCTTTCTTTACCGTGAATTTCAAACCTAAATTACTTCCATGACGATCGTATTCCAGTACTGCGCTTCTCGATGTCTTTAAAACAATACTTCTATTGCAACACATATGTTATTACGTATAATTGTGTATTCAAATAGACATAAAGACAACATATACACTCTAACTTACCACTACCCAAGATGACACACATTGGTTTCATACACGTTTACAATTAAAGGCCATTTTATTTACAAGTAACAACAACTTGTCGTCAACTGAGTTATGACAATATGTACCAATGATGATATCCTTCCAAAAATAGTGATTTTGACACAAACTAACATGTTTAATATAATAAAGATGGTAAGAGTACCATGAACACAGCCCTTCTGACACATGCCATCTCTATTATTTGTGAAAGTCTACTCCTTGCCATGTCCAGTTTCGATTCCCCACATGTACATACAATGTGTTAAGCCCACCCCAGGTGTCCCCTCGGTAATATTGCTGGAATATTGCTAAAATTGGCGCAAAACCATACTCACTCAGCCATCTTGCCCTGTCAAGAAAGGATATTTTCAGAACGGTCGTCTTTTAAATCAGTTCAGAAAATTGCAGTGTGCATACTGCGGTTATGAAACCTTCACCCTAATACTGGTCAGGCCTTCATAACACTTGAACACGCCACCAAGGTGAAATTGGATTTAATACTTAGGAATATTTCGAATAGGAATATGTTCATATGACGAAGTGCATATATGTGTATGTGTGGCTGCTTGTACTTGCCCAGACACTGGTTTTAATAGTGCTGGCTCACTGAGATACCATGCCGCAGTTAAGCATGAATGAGTGAGTGAGTTGAGTTTTACTCAGCAATATTCCAGCTATATGGCGGCGTTAACATGATACCCCATACTGACACATTATACTGACTCCGAGCCGACCAGTCCTTGTTGCACTCATAATACCGAGCGCCAGACAGGGACCAACAATTACCAACTTTTAACGTCTTTTAGGTATGACGCGGCCAGGGATCGAACTGTTGACCACTACACCGCGGAGGCGCCCACAAAGCTTTAACGATATTGTGTGTGTGAATCAAGTATTTTACATGTGCATTCTAGTATGCTAGTGTATGATCGCATGCTTGGACCAACAGTTAACAGAATTGCTTTTTTGGGAATACGTGTTACGTAATTAGCGTTCTTGTGTATATCATTGCACTTGATATCAAATTTCATTTTCAGTGCTGCGTTATCTGTGTCAGTAACAGGTATGCACCGAAATAATTTTACCTTTTCAAGAGTATATTCAGAAAAGGTTGACAATGTCTAAAAATCAAATTATTCTTTTACTGGTTCAAAACAAAATCGAAAATTAAAGCTGTAACATGCATTTATTCGCGATTTACGACATCTGAACCTTATATGTAAGTTTATTTGAAGCGAAGTTTTCACCCAAATGTTTTATTCAGTAACGCTAAAAGCACAGGTTTCCTGTGATGGTATCAATGTCGATATTTGAATTAATCTAACAGATTAAAGTGGCTTTTAGTTACCACTGTTGGAGATAAAACCAGACGTCATTATTCTGCTGATAGGCACTCTACTCACAGTATCTAGTATAATGTGAAAGTGTACAGCTTCTGTCATATCTGCTTGATATTTAGAAGTAAAAACACATCTTTTGGATCATGAACTGACCTGTGAGTGGGATCCGGGATAGAAGCACAAAACACTTGCCGCTGTCTGTGTTTCGCTGTTGCATTCAGAGTAATGACTGTGATTCCTGTCGCTGTAAATCTCTGCAACAAAGACGTTCGGTACCAATGCAAGAATAATATGCTTTCACGCTTTGATTGATGAGCATACAACTCCGGAATGGCGGTATGGACAACTTTTTTCCTATTGGGCACCATTGTCTGGAGCGTCACAGTCCATTCGTCTCTTGCCGAGGGTATTCGTGTACTCCACTATTACCAAATCGCCACGGGGATAGAAGATCCTGGAACACAAGAACTCTTTGAGAATATTCCTTCACCCATTGCTTGCGCAGTTCAGGCAGTGACCAATTCAAAGGAGGATATGCTTATTACCAGTATAAGAGACTCTGCCTCACGGCGACCTTTTCCTCTCCTGGACAGGATCTCGATAACAATCGTACAATCTATCGGTCCACCCAGTTAATTATTCCAATGCAAGTGGTAAGTGTTAATTCATTACACATGAATAACCTTCAAGATGTAGCAAGACTTGGAATGTGTCGGCCACTTTATGCATAACTGCAATGCACTAATTAAATTGGGGGATCATCACACTTAGTGCTGAACGTTGTGATGTTCAATGTAAACCAAACTCACTCACTCACTCTCACTCACTCATATAACTGCTATGCATGATCAGACGATACAACTTACAAAGATATCTATTCAAACAAACATTAATATCATATCTTTTGTCGACATGAAACATGAAGCTCTCCCCTTACTATGGCACTGACGCATAGTATGTGTGCATCGATTTATATATGGAACAATTGCGTGAGTCTGGTTTACTTGATTGCCAAACAACCCGTGCTTTCATTCGTCCAATCCGCGCAAATATTCCGATTCATATGCGTAAAGAAACATATACGCAAAGAGGGGAACAAAACGTGTGATGTCCACAGGGATGCTTACTTCTTCCGTTATTGTGAGAAGGAGAGTACAAATCCTTGACATGGAACTGTCAGCTTCTTTTCTTTTCGTACTACAATATGCTCTGGATTGGTATTACTAACGACCAACTTCACAGACTGCAGAAGCCGTGGAACACTGCCGCCATTATTATCACCCTCACAAAAACTAACAAGTCATAGCCAGCCTGCACCGAATTCCCTCCGGTGGTTGAGCATCAGAGAAAGTGTAGAGTTTGACTCTAACTTACCAGCAAGCACTAAATAGAACTGGTCAAGTCTATCTCCAACCCTTGTCTCACCCTACGTTCCATCTCAGATCTGCCGACCAATCACTTCTTGATGTGCCTCCATATAAAATCAGAACTTTCTGTCATAGATCCTTCAAATATTCAGCTGCTTTCCTGTGGAACGTAACCCTCTACCCACAGACATTAAATCTGCCAAAACTCTCTAGAGTTTTAAATCTCACCTAAAGACATTCATCTTTCTTCGCTACTGACTGTCGTGTGTTTGCGCTTAGACCATGGGCATGTGTTGCGGAGTCATGCGCATTATTTTTAATCGGTATTTCCAGGTATACATTGCTTGAAACATTGTTCACACGGGAAGAACGGGCAATTTTACTCAGACTTAACGTAATACACACTCTTCAAAAACTTCCATGGGCGTCTTTGCGATTTTATGCGAAACCAAACTTAGCACATACAAGCTTGGAAACGCTTGTTTTGATGTTGCCTTTGGTTGCTGAGGACGGGTAAAGACGAGATAGACACATTCTGAGAACTGTGTATGATCAAACTAGCATCGTAATGTTTGCAGACGTTACTAGTTCTATCCAGTTTTACAATTATTTTGTGGACGAGGCAGGACGTATGAAGCACTACCTCGGTGTGACTTAGGCGTTAGTAAAACGGTTATATTAAAAGTAGAGACGTAATGTGGTAGAAAAGGCCTTAACAATAGTATTTCAAGAACATTGTTTCTTTTAAGGAAGAATTAGGATTGACGTTACATAACACACACACACACACACACACATACACATGCATACATACATACATACATACATACATACATACATACATACATACATACATACATGCATACACGGGTAGATGATATTTTGGTTCTACTTTCTGAACCATAAGATTAAAAATAACAATCCCTATGGTCAGTTACTGACAGATGGCATCAATGTATTTAGTGCCTTGGAAAATATTACGTAATGTTGCAAAATATTACCATAACCGTTTCAACTGTCGAGTTACTCCAAGCAAGTAACCTTTTCATGATAAGATGCCCATCTTCTAGCAAATGTTTATTCATTAGAAAGATGCTGTTTAATATCATGTTAACATATCCTACCTAGAAGGCTGGACACAACACCATCCAGGGTCAGATGTCAATAGACCAAGTAACTATAGTCCACAGGAATGGGTCTTCAGATGGTAAAAAGTCATCTGAACATATTCGCGGAACTCATAATTCTGCCAAACGACCATCAAAGAGAAAAAAAATGGCATTTCGCCACCGTGGCTTGCACAGAAAGAATTTCTTCTTCAGAGGACAACCACGGTCATGTCGTCTGGAAGGTAAAACACTTCTTGTTTTGGTTTTGTGCTGCAAGAGTTGTGTAATCCCCAGGGAGTTGAGATTGATAATACGATGTGCCGTTGAGATTGACATCCAATGATCTATGGGGGAAAATGCCAACGGCTTGAGCATGTACTAGTTGCGTGGATATGTGCACTTCATAATATTATTTTATTTGTTATGGCCCAGAAAGAAGTTTATAGTGGATGGATTTAACCTTCATTTACTATCACCCTTTCGTGGCGAAGCTTAATCAGGAGAATTTCCAGCAACCTAAAACGACGTTTGTGAATGACATTCACATTACTGCATTTCCACTAACGATAAGTCCGTACCATGTTTTTGGCATCAGTTTACTCCAGCTACAAATGAATCGGTTTTCATTCATTTCCTCGATTATTCATTCTGAGATAAATATATACCAAAGTGAGAAGCACAACTTCGCATCCTTAAGGTGTATTCAAAGTTGCTTGGCGTGATGTAGATGAAATGTGAGACCTGTTTGTAGAACACACCATCATTAATTGCTGTTTGATATTGTCTGCAGGTCCTCAGGAATACCGTCCCACGATGGCGTCCAGCATACGGCGCAGTGATATAGTTCTTATAACCACTGGTGGACATATTTTCTATCTGAACATTAAAAACGAACAAGTATTGTATGAAACCAGAGTACACTGCAGAGGCATTATCGGTGTCAGCTACAAGCCCTTGGAGCATATGCTTTGGTTGAAAACTCGATCTCTTATAACACATGTATATATGATTACGAGGGTGGCACACAGCAAACTAATCACAATGAAATGTAAATATTCCCAATAGTTCACTTGTTTTGATGTGAATAAATCAGATAAAGCTTCTTTTCTTTTTAAATTGAAACTTCCAAACATCATTTACAATTCATGATATAAAAAGTAGAAAATATCTGTGTCGTTATGAAAAAGCATTAGGTTATCGTCATTATATACTTGAACTTCCCATGCTTGTATGGCATGATGAAACCATGAAAAACGTGATACACTACATAGGTGTGTAATGGCACACTTGACCTCTAAGTTCCAGATGTACTTAAGACAATAGAGGATCCTGTGAACCATATGAAGTTTACACTTCGCCGCTCATCCATTGTGTTACAACGTACTAACAAAAGGTTTGGAAGACAACCGCCAACATCCATACCGGTGACAAATCCACTAGATGTTATTATTGACTCTCAAAGACGGTAAACACTTTCATTTGATTGATCATGATCATGTTATCTTTTCAATTTTCCTTTGAGACACACATTATTTAATATATCACTTTGAAATATATTTTGCTAACAAGTCAATTGCAATGAGATGGAATGAGATTAATAACACTGGCATTGTGATCAAGCATGGAGGTGGGGTGAGGTGAAATTGGGTTTAACGTCGTGCTTGAGAATATTTCGCTCATATGACGACTTGCATGCGTGTGTAGGTGTATGTGCGGCTGCTTGTACTAGGCCAGACTGAAGCTAGTTTTATAGTGCTAGCCCACTGAGATACCATGCCGCAGTGAAGATCAAGCATGGAAGTATGTATTAACCCATATATGCATAGGGTCTAAGATTTTCATCAAATTTTATGAGCTTGTTTCTTTTGGTAAGCAATGAAAGGAATGGGGTGTTATTTTACCAGTAACTATTTTTTTCCGTACCTTCTTTACACCGCAAAAGAGCGTCATGTACACAGATGAGTACAGGGTTATCTCCCATTCCTGGGTATAGGTACATTTACATGCGCGATGAAAGTGCAACACCAGTGTATCTTTCGTGGAGAAAAGTGAAGGGCCTTCATTAAGAATTTCTTGGTATGTCATAGTATGTATTATATAGCGAAAATATCATGACGCATTTAGTTTTTTACTGAAAGTACATCACAAACGGTTTTAGAAGTTGTGAACAAGATGTTGTTTTAGATGTTTTCTGAATTTCAAGGACATAATTAGACGAAGATAATGCTTGGCGAGAGTGTCACCAAGTTTGTTGGCGATGTCAGCTCTATCACTTAATAAATTATCACCGTCCTTCAAATGGTGAACGGTTGATTTTGATCCTTCGCCCTTTATTCTTTGTACCATGTTCCACACCTTTGAAATTTGTACGTAAATTAATTTAGGAAGCACAATTTCTCCAAAACTAACGCTTATTCTGTTTAAATGCACGTCGAGCCTTGGCATTTAAGATTTTAACTGTATTCAAATCATGCACGGTAGGATGTCGTCGAAACTACTTTTTGGCTTTCTTCCTACACTTTCTGGCTTGTTTGCATTCATTATTGAACCATGGTTTACGAATATGTGGAGTTGCAGAGGACTGTGGAATTATTTTGTCAGCAATGTTGTTAAGTATATCCGAAAACGGCTATATAGGATCCTCGTTGTTGATGAAAAGGTAACGTTTCAAGTGTTCCATACATATAGTCTTACATAATGCCCAAACAGCCCTGGTGAAGTTCCTTCTTGATAAAGGATTATCATCACCAGGGTTGAGAGTTTTAAGAATGGTGGGGAAGTGATCACTCCCACAAAGGTCATCATCATGGCCCAGCCATTCTAATTCATTATACAGAGTTGAATCGGTGAGTGCCAGATCGAGGGCAGAATATGTTCCAGTAGCTGGATGTAGATAAGTGTGTGATTCATTGTTAACTTTTCAGAGGTTATTCTCTTAGATATATTCCTTAAGGATTTTACCTTTATTGTTAGTATGGACACTTCCCCAAAGCGGATTGTGTCCGGTCAGATCGCCCATGATGATACGTGGTTTTACAATTTGATCGTAAAGATCCTAACCAATTACCTAATATAAGTACACTAATCTGCACATTGTCCCATTTTTGGAAAGGTATTTTGGCGGAATATTGAGTATGGAAAAAATGCAAACCATTTTCATATTATTTTTCTACTTGAATACCCTTGAAATTGGGACCAATGAAAAAATGATCTAACCTCACACTTCTCCGAATTGGGAGCTGCCTTGCCACTGGAGATTGCCATGCTTAAATGGATGTCACTTTACAAGTAATATGAATGGTCCAACAATTTACTGAGTTTCATTCACTTCTATACTGCAAGTGTCTATCTTGAACAATAAGAGGGAAGTACCCGTACCAAAAAGGGACAATATGCATAAATGAACAACAGAGAAAGAGGGAAAAATGATTGTCTTTTCAGATTGTTCCTGCTGAGTCATGTGAAAGACGGCACAATCACAGTCATCCTGTCGCCTTACTCTGGTAGCAGAAGGCGTGAATTACAAACAAATATGACGACATTAAACAGTTTTCAAATAGAAGGGAAATGTAAGTACATTTAATGTGCAGGTTTCGTACCGGGACAAAGCATTTCTCAACAGTATTCTTTAGGGTCATTTGGGATGAATATAACATTATGAAATATCAAGTGCGCCTGTCAGTGTTGACAGTGTTGTTAGGCTGAACGCATAAGATCAAGGCTACCCCACCGCTCTATGAATTGCTAAGCAGGTATGGAGGACGGTAAAGGTACCAGTTAGATCCTATCTCTAGCTATACCTAGGATTGTAGAGCTCTTTGGCCAATTCATGATACAAAAAATAACTTTGCTGTTTTGTCTGTTGTGTGACATGGTACTGAATTCCGTAGTCACGTTAAGATCCGTGCAAACCTTGACGTTTGTTAGATTAGCTTACCTTTCATACAAGGTCACAAGAAGGATGACTTTGATCACAGACAATGCTCGTGTCAGTGGGCAAGTTAGGCTGGGTGTAACGGAAAGTTTCCGATGGTATTGACTACCTTGATTGCCTAGACTACCTTGACTACCTTGACTGCCTTGACTGCCTTGACAATCTTGACTGCCTTGACTGCCTTGACTACCTTGACTGCCTTGACTGCCTTGATTGCCTTGACTACCTTGACTGCCTTGACTGCCTTGACTGCCTTGACTACCTTGACTGCCTTGACTGCCTTGACTGCCTTGACTACCTTGACTTCCTTGACTGCCTTGACTGCCTTGACTGCCTTGACTGCCTTGACTGACCTTGACTGCCTTGACTGCCTTGACTGCCTTGACTGCCTTGACTGCCTTGACTGCCTTGACTGCCTTGACTGCCTTGACTGCCTTGACTGCCTTGACTACCTTGACTGCCTTGACTGCCTTGACTGCCTTGACTGCCTGACCTTGACTACCTTGACTGCCTTGACTGCCTTGACTACCTTGACTGCCTTGACTGCCTTGACTACCTTGACTACCTTGACTGCCTTGACTGCCTTGAGTACCTTGACTGCCTTGACTGCCTTGACTACCTTGACTGCCTTGACTGCCTTGACTATCTTGACTGCCTTGACTACCTTGAATGCCTTGACTGCCTTGACTACACTGACTACACTGACTGCCTTGACTACTTGACTACACTGACTGCCTTGACTGCCTTGACTGCCTTGACTACCTTGACTGCCTTGACTGCCTTGACTGCCTGACCAGTTGACCAGACACAGAAAACAAATCCATGATTTTTGACTTCCAGTGCTTATATAGGATATATATATATATATACCAAAACAGCGATATGTTAGTGAACATGAAAGAATACAAACGGCTTTGGGTTGTCAGGTCAAACATTTTGTTCACGTCTGTGTGTGTGAGATATGTATAAACTACTCTCTAAATAGTTTATACGTAAAAACTACACTCTAAAATACATCTAGTTAAATACATCTGAACTGCATGACAAGTTAAAGAGTTACAAAACATTAATCAAATTACCCAATGAGTAAAAAGACATACTGTGGGAAGCTTTTAGGGGATATTATAATAAGTTCATTTATAGCAAACACATTTTGAATCGTCATTAAGGCATTATATACCAGGTTGGTTATATCCAAGCTGATAAGACGTGCTGACTCGTTTGCACAATCACAGATCTGCATAACGAATACGTAGGAATGCAGATATCAATATATATATTTTTTTCTTACCTCACACATAAATGTCGTTTTCTGATCGGCTGAGCCAATCAATGTACAACGCTTACAAGCGAGTACCATTTTCTATGTTAACCGCTGGAAATGCCGAACTGTAGGCATTCGCTTGGTATTTGATGCTAGTAGTGTTTGGGCTGTTGTCTAACTCAGGTACTCAATATTATGATCCACTACCCGTGCTTGAAACAGTTACAAATTAACATTGAGATGTTCGTAAGATAAATACGTTATTCGCTGGTCCCTCGGCTCCCATTGTTCATCACTTGTTCATCATTGGTGAACTTGTTCATCACATAAACAAATATAGGGTACATCAACCCATGCCCCCTCGTGACCAGTGTCGTTTTCTGATTGGCTGAGCCAATCAATGTATCCCGCTTACAAGCGAGTACCATTGTTTTATGTTACCCGCTGGAAATGCCGAACAGGTACATGGTATAAGTATTGTTTTGTCTGTTGTCGGTATCGCCAAATTGCCTAACTCTGGTACTCCTCATTTTGATCCGATGCTCGTTGCTCAAACATTTCAAAATTAACATTGAGTTGATCGGTAAGATAAATACATTGTTCACTGTTCCCTTGGGGAACATAAACAAACATAGAGGGTGCATCATGCATCATCGTGCGTAGGCTTGTGACATAAATAATAAGTAAAACAATCAGCGTTTGTACTGTCTCTCCATCCCATGAACCCTCTATTTTTTAATGTACCATCTATTTTTGCTTACGTTCATAAACATAAACATAGAGGGTGCATCAACCCATGCCCCCCTCGTGACCAGTGAACAACTTATGATATTTGTGGTGGTGTGTGGTCCTGTGCGTAGAGTCAGGTCGCGAATCAGTTGAAGTTAAGCATCGTCGAGCTTGGGTGACCGTGTTTGGCAGCTTGACTCCTCAGAATTTCTAGGACTTCAGTCCTGCCCCACAATGAAGCACATGTGATACATGTGGCCTCACCTTTGGCAAGTGAATGTGTTCAAAATTGCCCCTGTTCACCCAGTAGATAAGTCATGTGACTGTTATCCTTCTAGCGCCTCATAGGCTGCTTGGGTTATTCGGGGTAATAATGATCAGATTCTGACTACGGCGTCCAGTGAGAAACTAGTCAGATAGATACTAGGCGCCGTGTAACTGGATTATTATTAGGAATTATTATTATCTACACTGTATAAACATTTGAGTCTGCCACAATATTGTCAACCTTCCCTCTTCGTTACGTGTCATGTTGTACAGGTATCGTTATCATTATGTGTTGCAGCCGGAAAGATATTACTGTGCAATTCAGATGGATTATTCGAAGAACCGTTTCCTATAAAGGAAAGTGGCAGCTGTCCATGTACAAGGCTGATTGGAGGAGCATGTTTGTCAATAAAGGATTGGAAGAACATATTGTTTGCCCTGATATACATCAAGGAACTAAAACAAACGTAAGTCCAGGATTACAGAATCGTGTGCCTTAAAGTACAGGTGCATACGTGGCTACTATTTGAACCGTTTAAGGAACAATCGGGAAAAGTAGCCACTATTATTTCCAGTTTGCAAGATACTGTGTGCTCATTTTTATTGGTATTATTCGTTTCTTGTTGTAGGTCTTAGGAAACTATAAGAAATGTGAATAAAGTAAAAACAAAAACACTGTAATAAACTACATGTCATCAATGTGTTTCAGCGCGGTGTATTTGTTGAGTAATGGCAAGATGAAACGGAGCCTTGTACCGCTAAACCGATTACCAGACGATGCCGGCAAATGGGAGATACAGGTAGAAATTGAGTTGTATGAAACAAACTAGATAATCTCCTTTGTAATGTACAATATCAACATCAGTGTATGATATTTGTTTCTGTAATAATATTTAGAACTTAATAGTTTCTAAAACACCAGTTACAATAGTTCCCACATGACCATCAAGAGTATGAGTAAAAAAATAAAGTCTGAGAAATGTATCCAAGCTCTTTGAGATTCGAAATGGAAAGTGACAATCCGACGTTAATTATAGTTTCAGGATATGAAAAAAACACATTAAAGGTTTCTAGTTAAATTTCTATTTAGACCCTCCCAAATGAATTTGAATCAAGGCTTGCCTCGTAGTTACTGGCATTCTTTGCGTACTCAGGAAAACATGATGGTAAATATGAACCATCAGTAGCCCGATGTGTAGAAAACATCCATTATTTTTATTAAATTGTTGTGTTTTGGTAAAATATTCAAAGCACCAATCACCCATGATGTCTAGACAGTAATTCACCAATAATTTGACAAATCTATTGATGGTGTATCGTGGCAAGCGAAGAAATATGTTCTTCTCATAGGTACATAATCTTTGTTAAAAATGTACTACGTTTATATGTACATACTCACACATACATGTATTCCTAAACTGACCTCATATTATGGTGGGTGCCAGCAAAAGCCATCGCCAATGTCCATTGTCTGGTCACTGTCTTCACTGAAGAGTTTTACACCATCAAATGTATATAAATATCCACTCAAGAAAAATCTGATGTTGATTTTTGTGTTTTTTTATTCACGGTTTTGACGTAAACATTATCTAAACATGCATACTCACTTGTCATGCTCAGGATCGTAAACCAATGTTTTCGTGATGAGTCATGGTAATGGAATGGACTTCAATGTCACTTCAAGGGATCTTTCTCTGCCATCGAATTCGTTTTAAACCGCGAATATTTATAGTTATGGTCAAAATAATATCTTTGAGTGACAATTTGAAGTGATGCCCAATACAGGTAAACATTTATGAATGTCAGTTTCTGTAATGAGGACACGGCGTTTCTGAAAAACTTCTTACTCCTCCATCAGATGAAATGAAGGATGGGAAGCAGACAGCTATATAAGTACCTGTGAATCAACAGCACTGGGAAAATACCAATGTGGCCAGTAGTTCATTGGGTGTTTAGTGTTTTCACGCATGATGGTTTGATCTTGGTTCTTGCTGATGTGTTTGGAAAAGAAGGGAATTCTGGTGGAAGTTGCTGCCATCTGTGTTGGGTTCCTCTAATTACAGAGGTTGTCATCAATACACTTTTATCTTGTGATGTTGGAAATGTTTAACCCTCGGGAAGTGTATGGCATTCGATCCGTCAGTCCGGCTCTTCTGTCCTTTTCACAATTGCAACACAAATCTCACTGTCGTGTATTAAATATGCAATAGTTATCATGTAAACTTTCACAAAAAGTGTCACTTATACCTTTCAAACAATGTTTACATTTTCAGCCGCTGATGGCTGATGAAGTACGACGTTCAAAAGATTGGAGAGGGTAGTCTCCAAAATCTCTTGAGTGGCTCTGTTTCTTGCCTTGTTTAAGTGATTCCTAAAGATTCGTTTGACAATGAATTCATTGTAGATGTTTTGTTGTGCGTGAGTGGTGTTAAATGTATGCATTATAAGGTAGATAGGGAAAATTTTGTTAATAAATTAATTAAAAGCCATGTATTTGAGTTGCTTATGATCAGGACATATCCTTATAAATTATCAGATTGGAGGTGTCCATCCTAAATGTAGGTGTGTATGTAGATGTGATCTTGGCAATATGAATCCATGCTTCATGTCCAGTTTAGTTCACTGATAATTTCAACGTTCTTTTCATTTTAACATCGCATCATTAACGTTAACAGTTTGGCAAGAGGGGAGGTAATGGGGTACCATGAGGTACCATGCTGATGCTGTACATGGAGTTGGTGTAATACTGAAATAAGGCCAGGAACAACCTCCTTATATCTGGGTACCACCAATGTACAGTATTGCGTTTCCTCGTTACGACATGTTTCACCCTTGTTCAACATACTGTACTGTGAAATTATTGTCCTCCGTAGAGGGTACGTAACTCCCAAAATTGTCAAAGTCAATTCAAACTTACCAGGATTTTTAAACGTAATATTCTTGTTATTTTAATTTTGGTTAAAATGTCGTACAGACGCCTGCAGCTGAAGGGACGGTGTAAATCCAACTAGGGTACATGCATGTAGCAAAGGTACTGTAAGTCCCCATGGTCCCTAGTATAGAGATCTACATTCTGTTGTTGGCGATCTATAGCCTGTTTTCATATTGTATTGTCATCTATAGTTACCCTGTTTTAGATTTAGATTTAGACTATCCATCTCATGGTGATCTTGGAAGTAGCACTGCTGTTTCTTACTTACGACATGTTTCATCTTTGCTCAAAATACTTTCGTAATAGGAGTTGGGAAACTTTGAGAAATATCAGTGCTTACATCGCCATCACGAACAAATATGACTGTCCATCTTGTGACCATCTCGTGGGACTGCTGTTGTATATTTGTTTTCTATAAACCAGAGCATATGGCGAATTTAAACAATAATACAACTCTCTGAATTTTTGTTCTATTGGTATCGAATGTTGCGTCTCCATAACTCGCGGATATGACAATATGAATCATAGTTCGTTTTTATCCGATATTTTCAATCCTGTACTCTGTCACATTTTACAGACTGACAAAACTTGTGATAACACTGAAGGAAGTAGTTAATGTTTATTAAAGTGAGTGAGTTATGATTTAACGTCACATATGTGATGCCCAGGTGGTCTGATAATGGGTCGGTTGGGTAGCCAAATGGTTAAACCGTCCGCTCGTCAGGCCGGAGACCCGGGCTCGATTCTCCACATGAATAAAATGTGTGAAGGCCATTTCTGGTGTCCCCCCTCCGTGATATTGCTGGAATATTGCTAAAAGCGGCGTTTTAACATACTCACTCACTCACTCACTAAAATATAAAAGTATAAAGCCCAGCCCCTCCACGCATGCTCAGTCTAGAGTTCATGAAATCAAATATATCTTTTTGAAAAAATCTTAACCTGTTGAAGAAGCGTTTCTTCTTTTGTGCCATTTATAACGCATGTTTAATTTGTATTATGTAATGTGATATATTACAGACTACCTGCGTTGTAATTCCGAGATAATTTAGGGTTCTGCATTTCTGATTTAGGTGTGAAGTAAGCATCTATGTGTTTGGAAAGTGGCTCTGATGCACAGATTAATATTGTAACTGTACATTATGTGTTGACTGGAATAAATTTTGAAGACATACATGTATATGACTGGTGTTTTTAATACTTATTTGCTACACATTGGTCACATGTTTGTTACCGTAGTCTAAGCTGTGACCCTTTTTGAAGAGTAAATATAATATATACATTTGTTATTTGGGACGTTATTGTAAGAGCGAGTGATCATTCAACGTCACCACAGAAAGCTGATCCGCCTTGTTTCTGAATCTCTTGTTTTCATATTTTTCTGCGTCATTTGTGCAGTCTAACTTTACAAGGGGTATGGCGATCTGTAACAAAACGCAACTCCTGGTTCAATATGTTCTATAAAGCGAGGAGATGCTTTCATCAACACGCTATGGCGGAAACCGGATATGTTAGTCAATTTCTAATGAAAAACCGAGGATCTCGAAACATGTTCATTTACATCCAACGATGACACGAACAAGGAACTCGAAACGCGTATTGAATCATAAAGAAAAGTCAGTATCTAGTACTACACACAGACACTGGGTGAGTGTCGCCACACAAACCAACAGCCGTCAGCTGTGTGCCGTTGTCAACCAATAGTGCATCGATGTTTGGTATCCTGTTGTCATGTCTTGTCTTTCGAGTGGACGCATCGGAGCTAGGTAAGCAAATAATAAGGAGAACATTTATAACGCGCCTTTTCCAGACTATATATCCTGCTCAAAGCGCACAGTCTGATCGTTATTACCCCGGATAACCCAAGCTGCCTGTTAGGCGCTACAAGGTTAATAGTCTCACGATTTAGTTCACGGGTACCCATTTTCTGCTGGGTGAACAGAGGCAATTTTGAACAAACTCACTTGCCTAAGGTGAGACCACATGTATCAGACTACAAACTCTCAGGGCCTAGATTTTTCGAAGCTCTCTTAGCGCTAAGATAGTCGTAAGTTAATGTTAATGAATGGCACTTACGACTATCTTAGTGCTAAGAGAGGTTCCAAAATCTAGGCCCAGGAGTCAAGCTGTTACACACTGTCACCCATCCAAGGACTCTCCGCGCACAACGTTGCTTAGCTTCAACTGATTGTGACCTGAGCTCAGTGCACAGGACCACGCAACACCCACACATGTTTATGTACTATCTGTAAACGAGTGTCACCAATAATATGAACTATAAAATAACGTGACATTTGTCTGGAAACAAACAGGATTTCCATGTAAATTCCGTTCAGCAAATAAGTTATCATCCAAACGAACACTTGAATTAGTATGAAAAGAGTGCCATTCATTTGGGATTATATTATATGCCAGTCATGTTCCCCATAAAGGATCTGTGGGGTAGCATAATGGTTAAGCGTCCGCTCGTCACGCTAAAGACCCGGGCTCGATTCCCCACATGGGTACAATGTGTGAAGCCCATTTCTGATGTTCCCCGCCATGATATTGCTGGAATATTGCTAAAAGCGGCGTTAAACTATACTCACTCACTCCATAGGAAAGGGAGTTATCTGACTATAAACAGCCACGTTTTGACCCTTGCCGAAGACGGCAGGAATTTCATCGCTTGAGCATAGCACCACCAATATCCAACCTCTATTTGACCAGTCACTTTCTAACTGTAGATTATCCTCAATTTGTCTTTAAAAAGTGGTGGTGCCTGACTAAGACGATCTGATAAATAATCTGGACCTACAAAATGGAAAAAAATATAACTGATGTTTCCTCTCAAAGTGATCAAATTACTTGGGTATCCCGCGGATTACCAACATGAATAGAAAGGCAGGTGTCCAAGCCCAGCTGACAGTATACGAGTTGTAAAACCTGCAATGGACTAAAATATCGATATGGAATTTGTCATTGATTTGTAGGACTGGCTATCGAGATAATAGAGATCGAGACTGGTGAACTAAATATCGATCGGTTATCCGTAAATATCGGAGACGTAATTTTGAGCGAAAAATACCAAAAATGTCTGAAGGAAATGAATATTTTCACATCACTTGTGAGTTGTGACATGTTTTGCATGATTCATTAACAAAACAGCGTTCTGAACATAATTAAAATGCAGACCAGGAATAAAGTCCTAAATCTGTATACTGTGTGAGAATACAGAAACTTATCTCTATTAAGTTAAGGTACGATGTTATCGATGACACAATTTTCATATCGATAATCATTAATACTTTTTCCTATCAACGATATTTCTTAGTATCGATCATTTTATCAAGCCCTAGCGATTTGGAAACGTCGCGCTCTGGATTGCAAAAGTGAATTTGAGTTTTATAGGCTGTTAACTTCCTTGCCTCGGGTAAATGTGCACAGTTACATATTTATTTTTATACCTTATAGGGCTAACCAGTTTCCCTGCAATAGCATCAGATGGAGAAATCGTCACAATGACTTGTAGTCAAAATAAAAGTTACACCAGCATTGACTGGCTTATCAATCGGAAAAGAACTTCCAAACACAGATCGCGCAAAGCGGCTGTGAAATATCCATTTTCAAGGCTGACATGTACGACTTATCAAGCCGAATGGAAGTAAACTGTGATACAAGTCAACATTCCGTGAATCTGAGGATCAACGCCAGCGTCGACAGAAACTTAGAATCGATCTGCTCCAATATGGACGCCAATGACATTAGTAACAGCATAACGATAGGTAATTTCGTGTACTTAATACGATACATGTTTCATTATTATTCTATCGTGGTAGTTTTTGGTTTCCTTTATGGGTGTCAGTTTCCTCATGGGTAAAATAAGTAAAACCCAGTTCTCGTATCCCTTATATTGTCATATAAATAGATTATTACATGAGCAAGGGTGTCGTACGACTTCTACGAAACGAGTGTGAAATTTTGTATCACAAAAATTTTAACGAGTTTCGTATCCGTTGTATGACACACTTGCTCGAGTGTAATAATTTCTTTTTTATCCATTTTATTCATGTACCTTTGTGCAGTAAAACACGGTAAGCAAGTGTGAGGGTCCTGTTCACTGACTGGACGTCAATTGTTTAATGACGTCACAGACGACGAAATACAGAAACAATGGTTGCTAGGCAAAAGTGGTATGTACACATGTGCATATATTATGCATTTGACACTGGTTATGTCTCACCATATGGGTAATACACATCAGCCTATGCATGACGAGACTTAGTTGGTTATGTTTTATGCAGAACCGGGTTATATGCCGATGGGGGATGCGAGAATTGCGTTTTACTTATTTTAGCTATGGTGGGGAACGACACCCAAATAAGCTTGACACCGGCTTGACAATCAAACAAACGTTTTAAAACGACACACTACGACTCTAGAATGATAGTGAAACATGTATCATATTAAATTTCATAAATATTTCCCGTATATACAAATAGATTCCTACCGTATATATAACAGTAATATTTAATGTGGACTGTGCTTTCTTTAGTATTGCATCATTTACCATATAATAGCTGAGAAAAATCGTAATATTTGAGCGGTACCTACGCGATATTGTAATATTGTAATGTTATAATCACCTTATTATATTATTGTATTTGTAAAGCCATCAAGAGAAACTGAAGTTATTTCAATTTGATAACAGTATATATCGTAAGAGAACCGCTTCACCGAAAACAGAGAGTACCACGATGGTACTTGTCGTCTCTTATGGTGACCTTGTTGGCATGTTAATTGTGATATGATTGATCTCAACAACTCTAATCATGATATAACCTGATATATTAACAAAGGAATATGTATCTTTATCAATTGTCGCTGACATGTTAAAGCATTCCAACTATCAAACTATTTGTAGAGCTGCATGGAGGGTTCGGTACCGTCGCAACCACATCAGCTGCCGTGCCAAGTTACTCATCAGAAAGTAATCGCATAGGTAATATATTTATTGATTGATTGATTTTATCAACAGCATCAGTTTGTATAAAACGTAGCTTGTTTCAGTTCATGTGAAATCTAGCAATATTCTGTAAGTTTCATTTGTTGTAAGCTGTAAGCACTTGTAACCGGATCTGCGAACTGAGCCCGAAAACATCGGTTCCTTATATGCCAAAGGTACGTAACTCTGGCATTAGTCCGCTGACTGAACATGCAACTATAATGCTTCGACCATGTGCACTCATTAAATTTGGAAACATAAACCCATTTATTGTTCTTTTCGGAAATATTCCGAGCTACACTTGATATCTCTGTGTGTTGTATTTGACAGGCACTGCAGATACTACCAGCATCAATACATCAGGTAGTACAAAAACAGTAACCTGCTTAAATTCTCGTTTGTCTGTTGTCCTTTTCGGTATAGGTTGTTGATTATACATCATTGGTACTGACAATGATGGTATACCATAGAATGCTTAGACTCGGCAAAGAAACAACTTCATTTCTTGTACTTAAGAGCTTGGAGCACAACTCCAGTAATGTAGGGTTAACATCAATTATCACGGACGCAAAGAATTCCTAATTAAGTTCGTTTTTCCCGTAGTTCCTTACACGTATTTCGACAAACATATGCACATTGTTTCCAGGAACAAAAGTCAGTTTATTATAAGAGGGTTCGTTATAAGCGTACCTATATCTATCCCAGTGGATGCATGAAGGGTGTCACCCTGTCGAGAGATTTGAGTTCTCGGCTACCCTAGGTTTCAGTGAGTCATGACTAAGGCATGGGATTGTTGAAGCTGAACATCGTTTATAGTTAAAAACACTTCCGTAAGCCACATCCTATTGAGATAATAAACCGTGTATCAAATGTATGCTATTTACGGAAATATATAGTTAAATCAAAATAAATTGCTGTTTGTGAAAGTTTCCGCATTATGGTATCGTCCTTGTTTTGAGGTTCGATCACCGCGTTGAAGACCCGAGGCTGATTCGCAGGATTAGATTAATGCAATACACTGGATATCAATTCAATGTTCATACACAAAGACGTAAAAAGAGAACTAGCATCAAGGTATATGTATGTATTGTGACCAACGGGGTTTTCACAGTATATGAAAGGATGGTCCGTTTGCACAGTGCTGAGATCCCAGCAGAGTATGTATATCAGAGAATATATATATAAAATATGAGTCCAGATATTTCTTCTTGTCAAATCTCCTTTATATCTGCACAAGATCTTTCGCCGTTCAACGGTTCTTCAGGTGTACAATTAAAACTGCTGTGCAGATATAAAGGATATTTGACAAGAAAAAATATCTGGACTCATATTTTATATATTTATTGCTTATATATATTTTCGTTGATGCCAGTTTTTCGGTGTGTTATAACACTGTGTGTTGATGTTGATCATTAATAAGTGAATGACCACGTCAGATATTTCCTGGATTAAGTGCATGCAAACTGAAACCAACAAGGAAACTATTGGCGTAGGATTTGACAACACTTCATTTATATAAATTTGTTGTATGTGAATTAAGTAAGGTTTTAGCTACGCTTACTTTCATTACAGACAGGGCAAGTGGACAGTTTCTCAACACGTGTCTGGCTGTCATGCTGTACTTGGTGTTAAGTGGCGGCATGATTTAGTAAGTGTTCATATGTTTGCCCTCTATGTGCAGTCTGTCCATTAGAAACCGAATTCAAGCCCAGTTGGTGACATATTTTGGTGAGTGAGTTAACTCACTTAGAGCACTTAGTTCACGGCGTCTAGGAAGAAAGCGCAAAGACAGGTGTTCGACACATTGGTGTAACTTGGTCAAACCCAACCTCCTCAGGACGAACCTGGGCTTGGGACTAGGGTTCATTGGTGTGTGGCACTAGAACAATTGCATCTCCCAGAACTCCGCAGAGATCTAGTAGAGGAATGGAATGCGGATGCAGTTTTCTATAGCCGAAAACGAATCGGGCACTCCGCTCTCTGTAAGTTATGTATTTCCTGCCTACAGTAAATGTTTACGCTATAAGTGGTTAATGTTATAAGTTTGCAGTAATGTTAGTGAAACAGCTCGAGTTGTATCAGAAATCATATGTATGTAAAGACAAGGTCATATGACTGTAAGTCAAAAGATCGATCACAGAGAGTGGTTTTTAACTCAATATTTAACTGACACGAGGCTTGTTAAGCTGGCTGTGAAATAGTATCAGTCACTGCCTTCATCTTTCATAAATACAATAAGTATTTTGTTGAAAAGGAACAGATGTTCATTAGACTTTTGAAACCTAAGCTTATTTCAAAAGTATTATTTTCAAAACTTCCCTTAGTAGTTTATATTCCCAATGTATTTATGGGCGGAAACCATAATGTATTTATGTTTGCCGCTATATGACGAGGACACCAATACTGTGGTAGTCCGTCGCCTATCACTATTGTAAAGAAAATGAGCATTGTACTCGTGTACCCTGACGAACCAGGTTAGAATTCAGCAGCCCATTCTTGTCGTTACATCCAAGAAGTCGCTACTCGGCTTGTCCCGGTATAACACGAGTTGGACTCAAATGGGTTGATGCATGTTATCGTGGACGTGGATCGTAGATTAACACATATATAGATGGTATGTTTATACATATTTATATATGTTGCAGGTTGCCGCTGCACAGCTTGATTGTTTTCCTGTACAGCGTTAGAGAACTGAGTTAAGCGAAGTCTGCACCGTGACACTAACTTCCTTTCACATGCATATTTGTATGCTGCATGGTGGTGGCTGAACGGGAAGACGGAGGAAGTTCTGAACCTGATGTTAATAAAATGCTTACAAATAGCAAGGTTGTGTTCACCTTACTCTCCACGATTAAAAATTCATCTGCTGAAAGTAGTTTTCTATAATGTATTAAATTATACAATCTTTATTCTGTTCCTATCGATCCTCAATATGCTCAGTTTAGAAGCATTTTCTCGTCACGCCGAATTTAATACATTCAGATTCAATGATCCTTGAGCATTACTTAACACGATATTCAATCCTGGTGTTATTTTGATGAGTTAAAATGCATCAAATGAATTAATCCTCTCAATGCTACTGTCGAACCCATTCGACAGGAGAGCAGCAGAATGACATCCCCAAATAAAACTTGCAATAATTATTCAACAAGTCGGATTTACGTGTCATTTGAATTATGTATGGAATGAATCAATTCTCAGCTGTCTGAACATATAATCTTCCATTAGTTTATGTACCTTTAAACGAAACGCCCGCGAACTAAAAAATGTTTCGCCAAAATTCTCGGCACACAAGCGCAAATAACGGCCATTTTTTTACTTCAGGCACATCACGTCGAGTAGTACCCTGTCTCATGTTTTCTTCATAATGAAACATTTTTTTTATAGTTTGATCAATAATTTTGTTCTTTGGTGAAGAGAAAACGCTGAAATTTCCCATTTCCTAAATATTTGTAACTTTCGGTTTAATTAATTATAAACAAAAACAATCTCAATGTTACATCACCGATTGAACGAATAGGAACGATCATGGCAACGGCGGTAAACAAACACTTCCACATGCATCGTGATACCGAAAAAAATGTGCCATCCTTTTGATAGATCCAACTATTTTCGCTGGAATTAATTACATGGTCTGATTAGGTAAAAGGTATTGTCTTTGTAACAAAATGATCATATTTATCGAGTTTATAAAGATTTTGTTGGATAAACCTTCCCACACTGACATTGTTGACAGCCGTGGGTGACGCGTAAGGGCGTTTCCAAACTCGCAGTTTTTTTAGGTGACAAGACACGAAGGATGTTTGAAAATACGCGTTCATAAGCAGAATCTGCACTTAAAAACATTCAAAGAAAACGACTCAATACCTAAATAATGCAGATCATGAAACATTATCACAATATTTGTAAGTGTACCCACCCGTGATGAAACCGGAAGCACGTACGGCATGGCACTCATGGAGGTAAAAAAGGCACGAGCTGGAAAACGACCATTGATACATTTCTAAATTGATTCAAATTCCGGTAAAATCCAAAATATATAATAGAATTAAGTTTTTAATCACCTTCAGTTCGTTACTGTTGGCTGTTTTCAACAGTAGTTGGCATTTTTTGCTTGCGTTGTACATTTTGTCCCCTCAATATTGGCGCCAGTGCGTAGATCTTTATTTTTACAAATTCGAAGTCGTAATGGTTCTCGCGGGCGATGAGTTGACATTCGAATAATGTTCTAACATAAAATGTCATAACAATAACATAATATTGTTATGTGTCTATCGTCACAAGGACAATTTTGGTGTCAATTATGAATTCTTTTTTCCTTTCACAGAAACGGATGAAACCAGATCTAGTGTAAGAATGTAATGTAAATGGATTTCTTAAAAATTGGAATGACGGGATACAAAAATATAGTCTGTGTGAATGCATTTCACCCAAAGCCGGTATTCATTTTAGACATTAAACAGCTAAACATCACATCTTTTGTTCACTAAGTAGGAGCAAAATTGAAAGAATTCTGTTGCCTCAAAAAGCAGAGCTTTCAAAGTGTTAATTCTACCTACTAAGTTTTCACTTTGTTTGACGTGTGTCTATTTTTATCCAAAACACATTACAGGTCAAGTGACCCAGTGCATGGCTTGATTTAGCATCTAGAATTCTCACTGGTTCAAGCTAAAACTGCAAAATGTAACCTCGTATTTACACCTACTTGCACACTGTGCATGTTGATATTTTGCTGTAAATAACTTCATCTGGGAAACAGACTGATGACCCAAACTGGTTCGGAGCAACGATTACACTGACAGCGACTGAAGGAATGACCCTTTTTTTCATGTCGTGAAATTTTATGATGTAATATAAAATTATCATACCAGACCTAGATTTATTTGTTGAAACGATGCTGTGAATCAGCAATATCAAAACCACAAGAGAAAATAGATAATTACGTATTGAGCAGGAGGCGCAACCTGTGTTTTGTCTGAGGCATCAAGGTAATCATGTAAGGTGGCACCAGGGGCATATAGGTTTCCTTTCCCAAAATCGAGCCCTGCAATAAATGATTTTTGTTGTCCGGTTTGTAGCTAAATCATTGAGATTTTAATTTGGATTTTTTATTGCCATATTATGTGGCAACGACAGTATCACATACATACAGACCCTAAATAAAAGAGTGCTCAGGTTTTGGCACTATTTGAAATCAAAGAAGACTGTTCTTGACATTTTTTGTTTTATGATGGCAGAGACAATTTTACATACTGTAGTAATTGGAGCATATCATTATCAGACACTTCAGCACACAGCAACAATCCTTGAAAGTTCAGTAGAATAATTTCATATTATGTCATTGCTCCAAAACCCAGGAAAAGATACTAAGGTAAGATAATTTCTATTTAACATAATATGAGGCCTGATGAGTTTCATCAGAGGCCATATATTTTATTGCATGTATATGGTCTGTTTTCATCAAATGATAACATTTTCTGATAAATATACTGTTATCCCAACATCATAAATGACACTAGATATTTGTGATTGAAAGTAATTCACAAAACAAGGAGTTACTGTAGAAAACAAAAATAATTCATCACCCATCTGTATTTGTGGTATATTTTAGCAAGATATTGTATAGAAACAGAACACACAAAATAATATGAAACATCTATCCATATATTTTATGGTATAGTTGTATTAAATAATTATGTAAAATTTTTAGTTTTCACATCGCTGAAAGACTGTAATTGAAACTTGGTTATTTACACTTTGCTAATGCATTGATATATCCTTAGTGTCTCTACCCATGATATTTGGGAGAGAAAAATACCAATTATATTATTCATAATAATTAACATATGAAAATATATGAAAATGTTTAAAGTTGTAACCAGCTGTGAAACATTAAGCATAACATCAGTATTCACCAAGGATTTTAATTTATTGCATAAATTTAGATATGTAATTCAAATTGTTCTGAAGTGAGGCTATAAATCTCTCATACACGTAATTTATTAAATCATCCCTTATTTCACATGAAACTACAATTGATACTATATTTTAATATATGATATAATACATATGCGTCATGCATCAATTTTTTGTCACAATAAGAAAAGCATGAATGTTATTTTGAAACCCAAATTTCGTCGCACCTGTTGTTGATACCGATGTTTGTAAACGATGTTGCGTCGGGCAAAGTAAAAAAAAACTAACAAACTAGCATCAACATGCCTGACAATTATATGTTATCTGCATAAACAATGTAGAATAAAGTGGTGGTCCTAATATCAACAAATGTTCAAATCAAAGATACTGAGAAACTTGCATGTGGATCAGGCCTCAGACCACAATTATTTTCCTTCTTTGCTATCTACAGTGACATGCCAGTGCACCATAATTAATATCGGTCGTAGGCTGTTCTCCTGTTGCATGCTGACCAACCTGCCACTTGTCACTTAATCGGCAAAATATGAGCCTGGATCGACCATGTCAATTTTGCTGTATCCACTGTAAACAATGGTCACCGGAAGTTACGAGCCGAAACACACTAGACAGCCTTGAACTTGGGGTCAAATCAAGGAAGGCCGGTGTCAATACCATGAGTAGATTGTGGACCAAAAGAATTTTGCAATAAAGTACAATGTCTTACCTTTCATTTAAGCTATCACAAGTCACCCTGAAAAAATTAGCACAAGCAGAACAGCCTATTTAAACAAGGCACTATATTCTCATATTTTACTTCCGGGTCATGGTAAAAGTTAAGGGGGGTAACTGTGGTCTGAGGCCTATCAGGACACCAAAAGTCTGCAAATTAAATAAAACTTCATCAATACTAAGCCCAGACACTATGTAAGGCTCACAGAAAGCCCTAACTCATACACAACTTGACTTATACTCCTTTTACTCCATGCTGTATCTCTGGCATTTGAGTGTTAATTTTGGGCATGAATTAATTTCAAACACAATTCTAATTTGTCTATAACTCCATAACCAGGTGGAAATTGACAAAAAACATCAAGTGTTCCTCTTTTGTTATTGCATGTGCTATCAAAGGACACTGGTTTCAGTCCATTAAAGCATTTTTTTCATTTTTTTCTCTATTTTTATATACATACATGCATTTTATACTAAAATAATTCCATTAAAGTTCATATTTTTCAACAAAAATGAAAATTGAAACTGTTAAATTTTTATTCATTAGAAAGCCCTATCTTTCCTCGTTAAATTGATTGGCTGGTCAAGTAGCTGTGTACAGCCAATCAAGTGCAGCGAGTCACCAAGCGTGTCCACTCTCACCTGACACCTGGCCAATACACGACAAAGTGTCAGTAGGTGTGTATGGCTCAACTGCGATTTACACCAGTGGCACAAGACATGTGTATGTCTTGAGTTTCCAATACATTTTCTAATACATATACCTGCTTGTCAGTGCCAGTGACAACACACAGAGATGGGATATATAAGTACATGCTGTGCTCAGAGCTCATTAGTTCTATTCGACACAATCACGATGAAAGGCGACCGCAAGAGAATCAAGTCACAGTTCAGCAAAGGCCATACTCCCTGGAACAAAGGTCTCACCCTTGAATCGGAAGAGTCGGAAAGTGCCTCTCCACCCCAGATACCCAGGACAGTCACTAGGTTGAGTGCAGAAGACTTCTCCCTGGTCACCAAGTCAAGGCTGGATGGCACTGGGCTGTCAACACCTGACTGCGATGGCATCTCTACTTCAGTGAGGCTGCTGCGTCCCACTTCAACCAGCAAGCATGACCTGAAACAAGAGTCAAGCAAAGATGACTTGGAGGGTATGCGACTAGTCGACAATGAAAAGGTGGCCGAAGCATGGAACACAGCTCTGCGACTGCATCGGTCAACATCCAGTGACTGTGACGACCCTCAGCTGCAGATAGCCAAGGAGAGAAAATGGGGAGCATGCTGGAAAATAACACTGAAATGTGTCACATGTGACTTTGTAGCACCTGAAATGAAGTTATACAAAGAAATCGAGACGGGTAAACCTGGGCCAAACCCAGCAGCACCCAACGTCGGACTTGCCTTGGGTCTACAGGACACACCTATAGGAAATACGAGAGCGAGGTTACTGATGGCCAACATGGACATTCCACCCCCATGCAGGAGCAGTATGCAGAGGACCTCTAACAAGGTGGCTAAGGCTGTAACTGAACTTAACACTAAGGATATGGCAGAAAAGGTGGAGTTAGTGAAGGAAGTTAATCGAAAGAGGGGTACTGAGCCATGTGAGATGAACATTGCTATGGATGGCCGATACAACTCGACAACAATAGCAAGCAGGAAGAAGCCAGGGCAGAATGCATCACAAGCAATCGGCATCGCCTGCGAAACTGTTACTGACAAGAAGTTCATCATCGGTGCGTCATTCCAGAATAAGCTCTGCTGGACTGGTGCCTGGCTGAAAGGAAAAGGCATGGATGTGAAAAAGTCCAGGGGGCACCCAGACTGTACTGCGAACATGTCGGCCTTCACTCCATTCTCTGAGTTCAATATGGGAGAGGACATTGGTAATCAGCTCGCACTACAGGGTGTACTCATAAAGTATGCCACAACCGATGGGGATTCGAAGTCTGCAGATGGAGTA
Organism: Haliotis rubra; assembly: GCF_003918875.1. Lineage (NCBI taxonomy): Eukaryota > Metazoa > Mollusca > Gastropoda > Lepetellida > Haliotidae > Haliotis > Haliotis rubra. The sequence continues at coordinate 324,977 of NW_025767737.1, forward strand.
GACAAAGCTCTGAAAGTGTTGGACCCAATGTGGAAGGTGCAAAGGCTAGCTGACCCCACCCACTTGGCTCAAGGACAGTTCCGACAATGTTACAGAGCTGATTTTAACCCAGATATGTTCCCCGGCACTACTCGTACACATAAAATGGAAGCAAAGAAGGTGCTGAGCCAGGATGTCAAAGCACGGTGCAGCCTGATACTAAAAGAACTCATGAAAGATCATGCAGGTGACATGAAAACACTTCGTAGTATCTTACCAAGAGTGCTCGAAGCAACCCTCAAGTGCTACAGCGGCGACTGCTCCAGGTGTGCCCGGTACTCAGTTGTGTGTCGAGGAGGTGTAACAAACAGCTGGTGGCAGCGATCCATGTTCCTCGGCTGCAACAGTATCACTCATTTCAATATGGATGACAATGATAAACACTTGCTTAATGAAATTCTCAAAATGAAGTTAAGTGTAGAAGTGGTGGAACAAATGAAACTGTACACAGACACACAGAAATGTGAAGCTGCCAATCGATCACTGAGTATATCTTTGCCAAAGAATGTAAACTTTTCAAGGAACATGATTGGGAGGGCTTCTTCCACAATTCACAGGCTCAACAATGGCCCTGGGACATCAGCAATCGACAAGTGCGACCATTCTGGGGTGAAACTTTCAAGCCGAGCTGTGCGGTCACTTGCACAAATGGACAAGGAGGCTACCTATCGCAAAGACTATCAGAAAAGCCCCAGTGTTGTGAAAAGGAAACTTACACAGCATGGAAGCAAGATCTGTGAACATTTGAAGTCTAAACAGACTGACAAGCAGAGTGGGGACTACAGAAAGGGTCAGTTAGACCCTGTACCCTGTTTCAGCAAAACCATGAACATTCTTATTCAAAATATTGAAAATGTGCAGTGATGCTGCAGAACTGTATGTGCTAATTACTTGCTAAAGACAGATACTGTGTAACTTTAAGTTTAAATACATCATAATGTCTCTAAAGCTATGTGTTGTGAATAAGTGCTATGTCACAACCAACTGTGACTGTGGTGAAAATCAGGAAATATGAATAAAATTTTACTATATTATATGATATAGTATTTTTCATATACTTTGCCTTTGTTTTTCTGTTCTCCTATAACTTCAATGCCAAAAGGCAATCTGGGAAAGGTGCATGGCCTTTACACACACCCCTGTTTACACAGGCCACTCTGTCTGCATTTATGCTGTGTGGCTCAGCAGACAGGTGTTCGACATAGGTGCATTTACTGTTGTGGCACAAATGGCTGATGTCGTAATCACCTATGTCGAAGTTTTCCGTGTGTACTATGAAACTCAGCCTGTGAGCATGAGTAGTACGCCACTGGTAGGCTATGGGGCAAAAGTACCTCAATACCCCATACCCACTGTGCTTGCATGCTCCAGTCCACATATGACATATGCCATTTTCCTCACTGAGGACTGAATTCTTCACAAACTTGGCTCTATATCTTTTGAAAAAGGCTTGAATATTAGCCATTTTAGGTACCACATGCATCTAAAAGGCACGTGCGGCGTAGTGATACATACATTCACCATAATGGAACCAATCTGACTAAATATGATGCGTCCGCTCACTCACTAAAACAATATGCAATCAGAAAATTGAAATAAATTCATAAAAAAATGTAAAAAAAATATTTTCAGTTGAAAACACATGTATACAGATTTCAAATGTTCCTGTCAGTAAATATGCAAAGTTTCAAGTGAATATTTTGAAAAATAACAGACATATAGCAAATTAAACACTTGCACTACCTTCGCCATATCAGGCCTCAGACCACAATTATTTTCCTTCTTTGCTATCTACAGTGACATGCCAGTGCACCATAATTAATATCGGTCGTAGGCTGTTCTCCTGTTGCATGCTGACCAACCTGCCACTTGTCACTTAATCGGCAAAATATGAGCCTGGATCGACCATGTCAATTTTGCTGTATCCACTGTAAACAATGGTCACCGGAAGTTACGAGCCGAAACACACTAGACAGCCTTGAACTTGGGGTCAAATCAAGGAAGGCCGGTGTCAATACCATGAGTAGATTGTGGACCAAAAGAATTTTGCAATAAAGTACAATGTCTTACAAGCAGAACAGCCTATTTAAACAAGGCACTATATTCTCATATTTTACTTCCGGGTCAAAAGTTAAGGGGGGTAACTGTGGTCTGAGGCCCAGTGTTGATCGACTACTGTTTCCGGGTCACGGGAGCATACAAGGTCAAACTGGTTCCGTGATATGCCAATAATATAGTCAAAAACACAATGTTTTGTTCCTGTGAGCTATGATTAATCATTCTAAATAGTGCTTTGTGGTAAATTTGGGCTTGCCAGACGAAATATCCCCAAATTTACTGTTAGTATTCAATATTCAGTATTTCAAGATTTTTACCAGACAACCCCTGTCTGTGACATCACATCCGGTGACCTTTGCACTTACCAGAAAACAAGTTAGATTTCACGATCTTAATTTATGTTTCTCTTTTGTCATGTTAAGCTGAAAATTATAAATGAAGCACTTGTAGAATGAGAAATTCTTCAACTTTCGCCAGGGCTTATACATGTTAGTCCTGTAAACTTTTTTCTTATCAAAATAGCAATATTTTATGTTGGGGTTGGACGAAGCACGCCATGTTTGCTTATCGTACGTGTAACACGATGCAACAGTGGTTTTCTGCCGGCTTGTGTCGAAAATAACGAACCATAACACTTGAAATGAGGACTCGTGAATATTCATAAATCATATATTTTTGTTGCAATTTTCATGACATGACACGTTAGAATAAACGTAATAGTGCCATTTGAATAAAATATGTGATGACATCGAAAATACGATTTGTTTACGACGAACGTTTTCGATTAATATTTTTCAGAAATGTTTTTGTAGTCGCGCTGATAATTTCCGATACAAATATACGAATTTAAAGTCACTGCAGATAATTATGAGATTTCGAAAATAAGAATATTGAAGTCGGTTTGCGCTAATTTAACGATTTATTCAGGTTCCTTATATGAAACGCACTCCACTGTCAATCAAGTAATTCAGTTAAATTCAGGAAAATTTACATTATATAGTTTGCCTTGTCATTAACCTCTGTATGTTTGAAATTATCAGGATATTTTTAGATAATAATGTTCGTTTTTCTATCTAGCATTAATGTGCCAAACATGTTTTCAGTTGTCCCTTAATTAATGACACACCGACTGTTTGAAATCACCCACCCGCTTTACAACGTCTTATGTTGAAATTAATTCAGCAGGCTAAAGGTTAAATTACCATCGAGGTTACAAGGGCAGATTCACAAGTCGCAGTATTGAGTGTTGTATTGTCTGTACCTCTGTATCGATACATATGACACTGTTGGAATAAAAAGAAATATTAAGCAGGTTCATTTGGTCAGATTGTCTTAGTGTGCTATTCAAGCGTAACATGCGTGTGGTCCTGTGCATAGAGCCCAGATAAAGGTGAAGATAAGCAGCGTTGGTCACGGGTAGTTCTTGGTGACCGTGTTTGCCAGCTTGACTCCTGGGAGTTTATTTGACTAATGCCCTGCCCCACAACGAAGCACATGTGATACATGCAGTTTCATGTGAGTTTGTTCAAAATTGGCTGTGTTCACCCAGCAGAAAATAGGTACCCGGTGGAACAAGTCATATGACTATTAACTTTCCAGCGCCTAAGGTTGCCAGGTTATCTTGGTTAATATTATCTTGCCTCACACATAAATGTCGGTTTCTGATTGGCTGAGCGCTCTTCTATTATTTTCAATGTATCCCCCTTTACAAGCGAGTAACATTTTCTATGTAGCCCGCTGGGAATGCCGATCTCATTTGGTACTTCGTAGTAGTAATTCTTTATCTCGAATAACATTGAATCACGTATGATGTACGGAAATTACCGATGTTTTGCTAATGGAAATCGATGGAAGGAAAATAACTCTAACTTTGTCTTGTCGTCTTGTCGTATGGTACTCCATACTATGATCCGATACCCGTGTTTCAAACAGTTCAAAATTACCAGTGAGGTGTTCGGTAAGATAAATACGTTGTTTACTAGTCCATCGGGCCCATTGGTTGATGTACCCTCTGTCACTTTCAATAGTCACCAACATCCGATTCTGCCAGATTCTTACACACTGCTTTATTCCGTGATAGTGTTGCGTAGTACAATTAAAAAAATATATCACTTGAAGCAGGTTCAAGCTGAAACCATACATCTTAAAATAAACAAACATCGAAGGTACATCAGCCCATGTCCCCTTCGAGACCAGTGTACAACTTCTAATTTCCACCATATATGTCCCTGCGTCGTGGTGTTCAGCGCTATATAAGTTGCCTTATTATAGCGTAGTGTATTCAAGTATTCTCGAGTGTAGCCATGCCACTTTTGGACGGGCTACTGCTCGGCGTCGCATGACATCATAATGTTACCGGTGGATTAGGTTGTCATCCTACATAAAGGACAGACAACAAATAAGACGTTACAGTTGGACCACACGTAGCAGTTCAGCGTCCAAAATATTTGCCGTACAACATAAGTCATGGATATATAAGTGTATGTGCAGGGGGCATGATGCAGGGGACCTCAAACAGGTCAGGAAAACCTTAAAATGGTGCAGGGGAACACAGAGAGGTGAGAGAAACCTCAACATGGTGCAGGGGGAACACACTGAGGTCAGAATACCTCAACATGGTGCAGGGGAACACACACAGGTCAGAATACCTCATCATGGTGCAGGAGACCTCGCAGAGGTCCTCGCAGAGGGAATACCTCAACATGGTGCAGGAGACCTCGCAGCGAGGTCAGAATACCTCAACATGGTGCAGGAGACACTTGCAGAGGTCAGAATACCCTCAACATGGTTCAGGGGAACACACAAACGTCAGAATACCTCAACATGGTGCAGGGGAACACGCAGAGGTCAGAATACCTCAACATGGTGCAGGGGAACACACAGAGGTCAGAATACCTCAACATGGTGCAGGGGAACACACAGAGGTCAGAATACCTCAACATGGTGCAGGGGAACACACAGAGGTCAACAGAATACATAGTGAAGGTCAGAATACCTCATCATGGTGGAAGGAGACCTCGCAGAGGTCAGAATACCTCAACATGGTGCAGGGGAACACACAAAGGTCAGAATACCTCAACATGGTGCAGGGGAACACACAGAGGTCAGAATACCTCAACATGGTGCAGGGACCCCTCACACAGAGGTCAGAATACCTCAACATGGTGCAGGGGAACACACAGAGGTCAGAATACCTCAACATGGTGCAGGGGAACACACAGAGGTCACTAAAAGTAACGCCATTGTTCACTTTCCAAATCAACAAGGTTTCTGATTATTATAGTTTTACATATGAAGCTTATAGATTAACTTTACCATGCTCGTAGTTATTACACTAAAACAAATACTGCAAACATCGGGCCTGTTTCACAATAGATATTAAACAAGAGTTAGTGAGTGAGTGAGTTGAATTTAACGCCGCACCCAGCAATATTCCAGCTATATGGCGGCCTGTAAATAATCGAGTCTGGACCAGACAATCCAGTGACCAACAACAACATGAGCATCGATCTGAGCAATTAGGATGCGTAGACAATAGATGACATAAGAATTATGTAAATATATTTCTTTTGTGACAAACAATCATAAATTAGCTCTGTATTTTTACACAAAAATAATAATTATTTATAAAATTGTCAACCTTGCATGACCTTTGCTTGATTTTTAGAGTTCAGTTAAAACACTAATATATAGTAATCATATGTGGGAAGCAACGCCTTATTGACTGAGGTGTGTGGACATGTTGTAGTGCGGAGACCGAACATACAGAAAGCCACATGGACGACATTTTGGGTAAGTGTTAGTTTTGTGTCTTCACTTGAAATACTGTTGATATCAATGTTTTATTGTTGCACTGCTATTCTATCGACACAATTTGTAACATAAATATGTACAGCTTATGAATCTAATAGGAGAACAAGAATGATCAGCATTCTCTTTTTATATGAGTCGCTGTTTACAAGACCTGTTGTTTTTTAATACGAGTAGGTGCCCCGTATACACTTGAACGGATTTACAGTCAACTCCGCTTAACCAGGGAGAGAGCTGTGTAAGGAAACTGTGCGTAGAATAACAGAATTGCACTACCCACATTAGAGACCTATGTGTGGAGTCGAACCTGGGTCTCCTTGTGACATTTACATGCATTAACAACTTGGCTACCCCGCAGATCCCATTTATCAAAGTATTTAGTTCAAAGTCGATCGTCATGTAAATTAGTTTCTGTCATTGATGTAACCAGCTGGATGTCTTAAATATGGCGACATGTTTGAGTGATGGTGGACAATGTCTGTTACGTCGGGTTTCTGGAAAAGGAAGAAGAAGATCTTGGACAAGTACAAGGTGAGTTATTCTATAGTGGATGCTGTTCCAGTTATATGACGGTAGCCTGTAAGTTATCGAGATTGGACCCAGAGATATACGCCATGACATTAAATTAGTGCTAAGATCATCTTAACTCCCATGTTTTAGCATTGAGCACCATGACCACTTAAATAGATGGGGCAAAGGGTTTTGATGGCAGAATTTTGGAGGTTCCTGCAGATTAACAACAGCTCCTATCGGGTTCTACCAGTTTAAGTGACGAATCTGCCCAGTCCATTTCCTGTACAACACAAAGTCTTTAATATGTCCGGGCGTCTTCAGGAATGGGACACTTAACATGGACATAACGTATATGGACTAAACATGCACAGAATGCCTAGTTACACTTCTTCATTTGTATCTGAGATACTGTGAGCCTGTCGGACGAGTTACTACCAGGAAATATGGATTTCCATCGTGATGATTATATACGAGAAAACACAAAGTAGGGCGTAATGCGGTCTGATGGAAAGCGAAACAGGTGTTCCCTGAGGAACTGTCATAAAACATGTCGCGACACAATCAGTTCAGGTTTCAGTATTTGAAAAGCAGGATACCGCTCCTTGGTGTAATGCCTGGAGCGTCCGCCCGGAGAACAGACGTTCGCGCGTTTTCGATCTCCGGTTGCGTCATGCCAAAATACTTTAAAATATGGTAATTTGTTGGTCCCAGCCTGGCGCTCGGCATTTATGGGCTGGTCGCCTCCGGAGTCAGTATAATGTGTCTGAGTGGGGTATTCATGCTTAACTGCGGCATGGTGTCTCAGTGGGCTAGTACTAAAAAAACATCTTAAGTCTGGGCTAGTACAAGCAGCTACATATACACACGCATGCACGTCGTTATGTGAGCGAAATAATCTTAAAAAAGCGACGTAAAACCCCATTCACCTCACCCCACTGTACACACACACACAAATACCAATGCATGGAATGTATGTACCTGATTGCAATAGAATGTACATTGCATTGTACATGTTACTTCCTTGTACTGTGTGTTCAACTGGTGTTGATAACGGAATTTACAACGCACATATCTTATTATATGTAAGTTAATTTGATATATATCCTGACATATTGTAACTTGTAGGAACATCCGAGCTTTGGGGCAAGCCTTCAGATTCAGCCGGTCAGAAAAAAATAGACGTGAGTGTTGGATGAACATGTGATGCATAGAATCTGATATATCAGTGGGTCTCCATGTTAAAACTATTATATACTAATATATATTATTTATCATCTAATAGAGGGTGTTATCGGTGCAAAAAAGCAATCTGATAAATTTGGTATCCAGATCTGATAACTATGCAAATTACGTCAATCCGCGAACTACTTTCACAAAACTCCATACACGCCATGCGAATCCTAAAACGTTTTAACATTTTATTGATGACGTCGTCGCGAGTTTACATTGTCTGTAACAAACATGGCTGCCCCCCATTCTCAAAATTGGTAATTCTGTAAGAATTGACGACAGATGTTCTGGAGTCGTTACTGCAGTAATTGACTTCGGAAATCGTGAAACGGAGTACTTCGTTCAAATTGAAGGTACGGATTATGAGGCACGACTGACAGGCAATCGTCTAAGAAAAGGTACCAACCAAGGATCATGATCCATCGATCACAATACAGACGACGAATCGATTCCGGCAGGTATCAGAAACTAATATTGGTGGGAGGTGGTTAACTGCAATGAAAATAGAAACACTCCCAAGAAAACCTTGCCCGATTTTGTTGTTCTTTTACACGGAAAGATCGTATTTTAAGCATGAGTTATGTTTGCACTGTATTAGGGACTATTCACAACCATTTGCCACCGTCATTAACGACCTTCACCTTGGTGTACCGCTAAATATTCTTACGTGAATGCTCGATTCTCTTCATATAAATTCACATACGATTTGCTTCTTTTGTAAGAGTATTTTTAAGAATGATATTATATGATAAAAAGATCTCTGTATACAACACTATAATACGAAGCACGAAGATTGTCAGTATCTTGTTTATTTGAACCAAACTAAGCCATACGAGATCCGAAACAACACCGTTATGCATGATAGACATGTCTTGTTTATGAAGGCAGAAACTATCCATGGATAAGATACTAGCAACATTGGTGTACATTTCAGCGAGAATGAAGATAACGCAAACAGTGAGAATGACAAGATTGGTTAGGTGTTCTCTTCTTTCCTTTTAATTCCTTAAAACATTTTGTGAAATAGATTTGGCTGTAGATATAATGTGATGCGTGTAGAGAAATACAAAAGTCAAAAGAAAAAACCCAACACATTTTAAAATAACTTTATGTACATTGATTGCAATGTGACAGGATGCAAAACAGAAAACAATACTTGATATTGTTTGTTTCTGATTGAATTTCCTCAATATTTTCTCGGGGACACTGCAAAAATCGTTCTTCCTGATACGATCAGCCCATGCTGGGTTTGGTCTGATTGTGTAACAAGGAAGCGAACTGTCTCTTCCAATATGTGTGTCGTCTTCCCATCGAATACACCTTACTCCTTGCCCTTAGTACGACTGGCCTATTCTCTATGACGTTTTACAATGTGAATGTGCGACGTTATGGTTTTATCATCAGTGCTACAATAATTCATTTTCCCTTTCTTATAACCTTGAATATACGCATTCCTCAGACATCCAATGACTGGCATTCTGGAGGGACATGACTTGCAGCTGAAAGGTCGTTCATTGTTTGAAAGAGTGTGCTGTAATGTGAATATTAAAACGACAGGTGTCATAAGGAAGAAAACAACACACACTGTTGTTTCTGTTACACGTTTGTTTACTTATTGCATTTTTAAAAGAATTAGATTTGTTAAATGATTTGTAAATAGATAAATATTTTATTATTGGTAATTTAGATTAGTAACTGAGATTGTTAGTGGCTTTACCCTCAAAGAGGTTGAAGTATTGTAAAAGTATTGTCCCCTGAGAGGGTACGTAAGTCCCAAAACATTCGAAGAACCTTTTAATCGTAGAATATGTGTGTTTTAATGTATGGCTAGATGTGTCTAAACTGATGAAGGGATGGTGTAAAATCCAGCTAGGGTCCATGCAGGAAGCAAATGTAGTGTAAGTCCCCATGGCCCCAAGTATGGTGATCTACCTTCAGTTGTTGGCAATCTACATCCTGTTTTACATTGTCTTGTCATTTCTAGCTAACATGGTTTAGATTTCATCACTAGTTTTAACTGGAGTTCTGTGATATACTAGTAGTTTTACTGTTCTTCGTCAATACGTTTTAATTTCTAATTTTAGTAATATATGATATAATCATTAATTGTTCTCGTCACGATATGGCTGAAATATTGCCGATGTGACGATAAATATTACCTCACTCACTCACTCTGTTACACGTTTGTTTACTTTACTCACCAAATCTTTCAAAACTTCTTCACAGACTGCATACGCCTTTCAATAGTCGTTCTTTCATCCAACCTAATGCTGATTCACTCGGCGTTACATATACACAATGGTTTACATTTTAGTGATGGTAGACAATATTAGAATATTAAATGTTGTGAAGAATTATCCACAAAGACGGTAAATATTTACAATTCGATTCTTTCGCATCACACATTTACCGTAAAGTTGAAGTGAACCGTTAAAAGCAGTCGAAGTAGGACTTAAAAAACAATAACAGGAACTGTAATGAATGTTTGGGTATCGGAAATACGGCCATACGTCTAATATATCGAGAATCGAACGACAGATGTGCTGTCCAGCAAAACTGATAATGAGCAGGACATGCCTTTTTAATATTTCACCCAAGTGGTATGACCTTAACATCTGAAACACTCACTGATAATGAAGGTGAAATAATAATACCAAAATAATACTTCATGGCGAGTTGATTTGAAGTCGTGGATACAGTGTGTGTTGGCTGTTAGAACTGGTTATAACTGTGAATACACAGTTGCCTTTACCCCTGTAGGGCAGTGTGTTGATATGTATTCTGTCACCTTTTGATTTAGCATGTGCCATTTATTAAATGACATAATTTGTTGTCGTACATATATCCTTTTTATTGAAAGAAATATAGGACGGCTGTCTGATAACTGTTGGTTTAGTGGCAATAATATGCTTTAAAATAGACTATTCTTGATACAAATCACTGAACAGTTTTGAAAAGGTACACACATGTATGCTTGCAGATCACAGACTACCAGCGCAACATAGGCCCTGACACAATCACCATGACTGTACAGGTGTGTGTTTGTATAAAACGAATCAAATTTAATCCAATGAAGGAAATCAAGCTCAGCATCAATGCCCGCCAAGTCTCCTCAATATGTATAAAATGTCCACATATCGTTGAGATGCTGAAACAATAAAACGAAACTACTAATTGTGAGAAGTTGTTGTGGTGTTTCCATGTACAGTCTTGGATCACGCAAAGTGATACATTAACAGACGCAGCCTCCATCAGCATTTGACTCGCCGGAAACCTTTCATCGTGGGATCGAATCCCGAATCCGAAATCCCCATGTTGCCCCTCGTTTATGTTTCAGCGTCTGGCGGCACAATGCCGCTGCTTGTAGGTTTCACCAACAGATAAACATCTTAGACCTACCTTCACATCTACCTGAAAGGCCGGCATTTAACTGGATACTGCGCAAAAAGGCGTTAATCCAAACTCACTCGTTCAGTCAAAGTGATACAGTATACCCTGGTTATAATGCCACCGTCTGTCCTGGAGAAAGTATGGCATTACAGCCAGGCTGGCATTATAAACAGGTAGGACAGTTAGAGGCCCTGTGCAATAAACAAGGTGATGTCTCCTATAATGAACCTTGACTGACTCGATAATCTCAGCGTCTAGGGGCTGCAGGTGACTTCTTGGTGTAGGTGGCAGGAAGTGTATTGTCACATGTTATCCCATCTGGGATTACAAGACTACTTAAAACATCAATAGGTTTGGTGAATTAATCTGGGTCATGGCAATTCACCAATTAAGGTATGTATACTACATGCAGCCAGTGTAATTGACATCTAGGGGAAAATGACTTTTGTTACCAAAACCATTGGAAAATGGCATTATATCACGTTTGGCATTCTAAACAGGTACTACATAGGCAGGAAATCCGTTCTGGCAAAAACATGGCGTTATATCCAGGGTGGCATTTGTATCAGGGTGCACTGTACATGTGTGGCCACGAGTAAGAGTAACCAACAGATATCTGGAAAGAATATCAATATACTAATGAACGCTTACCACATACACATCCATGTATAACTTACTTCACATAGTAAATGAAAAAGATAGAAGTACTTCATTTATCCTACAATTTGACATTTCACGTTGACAACGCCACACACACACACATTAAACACACTCACACGCACTTGTGTGCGTGCGTGCGTACGTGTGTGTGTGTGTGTGTGTGTATTCATCGCCTTGTCGTAGTGCATGCCTTAAAATTGTTGGATGCTTTGCAAGAATTCTTGCCCAAACCATTCGTTGGCAATAGTAAAACCATAGGCGCCCGACTCTGATATATGTACATGTATGATCTATATATATATAAGATATAAAAAGGTGTGTCAGTAAATCGAGACAAAATGGCGGCCCGGCTTGGCTCGGCTGGGTTTCGGTCTGACAAACGCTTCCATCGCTTTGACCGTTGAATAAACTGCACACGTTTGTCAGACCGAAACCCAGCCGAGCCGAGCCGGGCCGCCATTTTGTTTCGATTTACTGACACTCCTTTTTTATATCTTATATATATATAGATCATACATGTACATATATCAGAGTCGGGCGCCTATGTAGTAAACCTCAGCAAATTGCGGTCAATGTTCCGTCCCTATATGCGTGAAGTATGCGTCACAACAGGAAGTATGCGTCACAACAGGATTTCCAGCAATGGTTTCTAATCATCTTTACATCGGATGCCAGTGAGCTGTATCACTTCCTCCATCTGGGACTAGTTATTTCACACACACAGAGGCCACACCAACAATGGAGTTGTTTAATGTGTCCTGCGCGATTATCCACGCTGTGAATACATGGATGAACAACAGTAAGTTTAACTTCATACATTACTTAGCATTACTTTCATATAAACACCACAAATTGAGTGTAATTCCCTACATTCATATTTTCTAAGTGATAATTTCACATGTGTGTGAGGGGTACACGCCGTCAAATAGCTGGAATATAGATTATTGCGGCGTTAAACAACAAACCAACCAACCCGAATGTCAGTAGACTAAACTTCTAATGCATTTGTGTTAGACGACCACTGGTGTACCTGCAAGAGTTGAAGTAATTGCAGTGAAACATGTTCCAATTACTGTGCACAAACGTCATATATGATGAACGCTCTCTATGTTGTCGTTAAGCACGTCGATTCAAGTATCACTAAAACTGTTATCCAGGTTTCACCAGCCTGTCAGTTACAGAAGAAGACGGAGCAAACCTCAGTCTAACATGTCGAGCCCGCAACTGTTATAATTGACTGGTACAGAAATGGAGAAGTTCTCTTCCAGACAAGTGTTTTCAATAATGATTGTAAAATTACTCCCAAGAGCAATGAATACTATGACTTCTCACGCAAAACCAGCCTGAGTTGTGACGGTACAGTGTATAACGTTACTCTGAGGTTCAGCAACGGAGCGACTACAAGAACAGATTGGCAGTGCGGTCTGGAGACCAGTAGAAGCAACATCATTACCATTGGTAAAAAGAGTCCACCATTTACGTGTAGCCAATGTAGTGTGCGAGAACGAAAGTAATTCAACAATAAGTCTAATGATCTTTAGAGCCTTCACTGTGGTAGTCCCTATAGAAACAGTTAAGGGAAGGCTGGTTAACACATTTGCAATGCAATTTTACATCAAAACGTTTTAACTGTTATTCATAATGTTCAGAAGATATTATCATAATTATATTCTAATGAACATTCATTTGCAGCATGCTTGTTACATGTCGACGTTGAGATGACATCAGTCTTGACATGCACGCGTTATCTTACCAGAGCGATATATGTGGCTCTACTCAGGTCTATAAAACTAGAAACAAGGCAGGGTAGGGTCTGGGTTACTCATAATATTTGGCAGTGTACATGGGCGGAAGAGCTGAACAATTTTTTCATCGGCAGTTGTATCTTTTAGGACTAACTTTATAAGGAGTGAGTATGGTGAGCATGTTTTTAGGCTGTTAGCAATATGTCAGCAAAATCACGGCGGGGACACCAGAGGAATGTCTTCAGCTTGACGAGCGGACGCTATTACCACTAGGCCACCCACACCCCACACACCCCTCACGATTAGGAGATATTGCAAAGGTGATGGAGTTGCTTATATATACCCTAAGTCAACATGTTTTGCTTACAGGGGATCTGCCAGAAAGCCGCACTGGTATTACTCTCATCATAGCTGGGTCTGCAGCAGGGCCTGTGTGTATCTGCATCGTTGTTGTGGTGTGGACTTTGACAAGGAGACGTTCTAGCTGGGTCGGTAAGTAGTAGCCGAATGGCGCGGTGACTGCAGTTTCTGCTAGACAGTTCTTTGTAATTCCCGACATGGCTGCGGTACACATCCATGACGTCAACAACAACCAGGGGTTAGGAGGTGTGCCCGTGGGCAAGTCAACTATGTACCTGATCTCTATGTCAAAGTAATCGGTTGTCGCCACTGGAAGTGCTATTTCTGCTGTAGATGGATACCTCCTGTCTAGTGGCGGTTCACGTCAGTATTTCTTTGTTTGAAAATAAGCTACCATGGGTTTCTTTAAAAGTTTGAAAGAGCTTGCATCACGTCATTTCCTAAACACACATAACTTGTGTTCCGAATGTTCTAGTTCTTCTTTACTTTGCAGGTTCGCGGAAACTGATGGGCAAGTAAGCAACATATCACATAACCTCCTATCTATATAAACGGGTCAGGTCCTGTTGACGAAACGTCATTTTAAAATCAAAATTTATAAACATCATATATACAATTGCATTTATCATCCAAAACTGTGTGCCACGGGAGATATCGCTTGTGTGAGATCATATGCTATCTCCTAGGAGATACCGTTTTGACAGTAGATTGACAATGTCCTAACAATGCTATGACATCATCATCATCACAATGCTATGACATCTCTGCACTGCAGATCTAATGGTAGTCCAGTCTTAAGAGATGTACATTTTTCATTGAAAACTACAGAAGAATGGTTTTTATGAAAAATAGAATCTCACCCTCGTGTTGACTGATATCAATAATTGATAGACAGACAACTTCTTACACAAAGAAACTGCACGACATACGTTTGTTCATATTAGTGCATGTTCTTTCATATTTCAGTATATGCAACGCTGCTACACCAGAGAATGACAGCGAAGAGATTGGTGGGTGTTGTTTCCTACTTAATCTCACTCAGACACAAGTTGTAAATAACTGAAACAGCAAACACGGATTGCTGAGCATGTGCCTCCAGTACTAAGTCAATAGTGGTGCTTTCATTCTGGGCACATTAATCTGCACTTTTCTGAAACAATGTAAATGTGCTTGCAATTTCTCATTTCAGAGCTTTTGTCAGAATCCAGTATTTCCGACTGTTGTTGCACTAAAGAAAGAAATATGTCCTGTACTTCCTTGTTTGACTTGTTCACCCCATCTGTTTCCTGCACCCTGTCGTCGTTCGTGGTTGGTTGCACATTTACCACACATTAACCACACACAAACAACATGTCTGTGAAACTGATGGAGCGCTTTGTACCATGTAACAGTGTTGAAGGTCTGATGTGGTCTGTGATGGTGGTGATATGCCCTGTACAGTGTATGTGTTGATGGTGTGATGTGGTCTGTGATGATGATGTTATATCCTGTAAAGTGTGAGAGTGTTGATTGTGTGATGTGGTCTGTGATGGTGATGTTATGCCCTGTACAGTGTATGCGTTGATGGTGTGATGTGGTCTGTGATGATGATGTTATATCCTGTAAAGAGAGAGAGAGTGTTGATTGTGTGATGGTGGTGTTATGCCCTGTACAGTGTAAGTGTTGATTGTCTTATGTGGTCTGTGATGGTGGTGTTATGCCCTGTACAGTGTATGTGTTGATTGTCTGATGTGGTCTGTGGTGGTGATGATGTTATATCCTGTAAAGTGTGAGAGTGTTGATGGTGTGATGTGGTCTGTGATGGTGGTGTTATGCCTGTACAGTGTAAGTGTTGATTGTCTGATGTGGTCTGTGATGATGATGTTATATCCTGTAAAGTGTGAGAGTGTTGATGGTGTGATGTGGTCTGTGATGGTGGTGTTATGCCCTGTAAGTGTAAGTGTTTGATTGTCTGATGTGGTCTGTGATGATGATGTTATATCCTGTAAAGTGTAGAGAGTGTTGATTGTGTGATGTGGTCTGTGATGGTGGTGTTATGCCCTCTACAGTGTATGTGTTGATTGTCTGATGTGGTCTGTGATGATGATGTTATATCCTGTAAAGTGTGAGAGTGTTGATGGTGTGATGTGGTCTGTGATGGTGGTGTTATGCCCCTGTACAGTGTATGTGTTGACTGTCTGATGTGGTCTGTGATGATGAGGTTATATCCTGTAAAGTGTGAGAGTGTTGATGGTGTGATGTGGTCTGTGATGGTGGTGTTATGCCCCTGTACAGTGTATGTGTTGATTGTCTGATGTGGTCTGGAATGATGATGTTATATCCTGTAAAGTGTGAGAGTGTTGATTGTGTGATGTGGTCTGTGATGGTGGTGTTATGCCCTGTACAGTGTAAGTGTTGATTGTCTGATGTGGTCTGGATGATGATGATGTTATATCCTGTAAAGTGTGAGAGTGTTGAGTGTGTGATGTGGTCTGTGATGGTGGTGTTATTGCCCTGTACAGTGTATGTGTTGATGGTGTGATGTGGTCTGTGATGATGATGTTATATCCTGTAAAGTGTGAGAATGTTGATGGTGTGATGTGGTCTGTGATGGTGGTGTTATATGCCTGTACAGTGTATGTGTAGATGGTGTGAAGTGGTCTGTGATGATGATGTTACATCCTGTTCAGTGTAAGAGTATTGACGGTGTGATGTGGTCTGTGATGATGATGTTATGTCCCTGTACAGTGTGAGAGAGTTGATGATGTGATGTGGTCTGTGATGGTGGTGTTATGCCCCGTAAGGTGTAGAGAGTGTTGATGGTGTGATGTGGTATGTGATGGCGATTTTAAATCCGTAAAAAGTGTGAGAGTGTTGATAGTCTGATGTGGTCTGTGATGGCGATTTTATATCCTGTAAAGTGTGAAGTGTTGATAGCCTGATGTGGTCTGTGATGATGATGTTATATCCTGTAAAGTGTGAGAATGTTGATGGTGTGATGTGGTCTGTGATGGTGGTGTTATATCCTGTACAGTGTATGTGTAGATGGTGTGAAGTGGTCTGTGATGATGATGTTACATCCTGTTCAGTGTAAGAGTATTGACGGTGTGATGTGGTCTGTGATGATGATGTTATGTCCTGTACAGTGTGAGAGAGTTGATGATGTGATGTGGTCTGTGATGGTGGTGTTATGCCCTGTAAGGTGTGAGAGTGTTGATGGTGTGATGTGGTCTGTGATGGCGATTTTAAATCCCGTAAAGTGTGAGAGTGTTGATAGTCTGATGTGGTCTGTGATGGCGATTTTATATCCTGTAAAGTGTGAGAGTGTTGATAGCCTGATGTGGTCTGTGATGGTTGTGTTATATCCTGTAAAGTGTGAGAGTGTTGATGGTCTGATGTGGTCTGTGATGGTGGTGTTATGTCCTGTAAAGTGTGAGAGTGTTGATGGTGTGATGTGATCTGTGATGTGGTCTGTGATGATGATGTTATATCCTGTAAAGTGTGAGAGTGTTGATTGTGTGATGTGGTCTGTGATGGTGGTGTTATGCCCTGTACAGTGTATTTGTTGATGGTCGGATGTGGTCTGTGATGGAGGTGTTATGTCCTGTAAAGTGTTACATCGTTGATGGTCTGATGTGGTCTCTGATGATGATGCTATTGTCTGTACAATGAAAGAGTGTTGAAGATCTGATGTGGTCTGGAATGATGATGTTATGTCCTGTACATTGCGAGAGTGTTATGTGTTTTCTTTCTTTCTGTATGTCAGTT
The DNA here is from genome assembly GCF_003918875.1 of Haliotis rubra. Classification (NCBI taxonomy): domain Eukaryota; kingdom Metazoa; phylum Mollusca; class Gastropoda; order Lepetellida; family Haliotidae; genus Haliotis; species Haliotis rubra. The sequence goes on from NW_025767737.1 coordinate 342,529, forward strand.
ATGCATGCGGTGTAGCTGTGGTTCATGAATTAACGTTTCCTCAAGTTTACTTCTTTGTACATGCTGTCATTTGTAGAGATGGTGGATAACCTATGCTATGCTGGTGTGGCAAGGAACGATCCAGAACAGACGAAAAGCGAGACATCACTGACGATTCCTTAGTGTGCATTAGGACTTCTGTCAATTTTATCTGAAGTAGTCTGAAGTAAACAATATCAAGTAATATGTGAGTGACCGGTCAGGCCACAAACTAACTTATTGGGAGGAAAGACGAAGCCAAAGTACGTACACGCTTACGGATTTGAAGGAAGCCATGATCTCATGAAGGAGGCTGCTGAGAAACCGCAAAATCAAATTAGCCCTGAAATGTCTTATGTTATCTGTGCAAATAGCGCCTGGCTAGCCATGACCTTTGAAGAGCTCATATAATATTATCAACTCTCTAGATTGTCCAGTGCAGCATTTCCTAAGTTTGTTATGAATGTCCGGGACCTGTACAAATAGAAGAATGAGCTTCTGTAACATATTGTGCTTTCTGGTTGTACATTGTTGTCAAAATGCATTCAATGGATTGAATTGATGTGAAAATGAAAGGATCGCTAGCTGGCATATTGTGGGTGAGAAACCTGGTAGATCGTGTTTCCATGGGGTGGTGATGACACGGATGTCATCACATGAACAGAATGGTGCCACAAGGGGAGACAACCGGTAGATCGTGTTTCCATGGGGTGGTGATGACACGGATGTCATCACATGAACAGAATGGTGCCACAAGGGGAGACAACCGGTAAATCGTGTTTCCATTGGGTGGTGATGACACGGATGTCATTACATGAACAGAATGGTGCCACAAGGGGAGGCAACCGGTAGATTGTGTTTCCATTGGGTGGTGATGACACGGATGTCATCACATGAACAGAATGGTGCCACAAAGGGAGGCAACCGGTAGATTCCATTATGTGTTGAGTTCAGAATCGTTAACGATAAAGTGTCATCTAGATAAATAGTCTTATTGTCCACACTGTTGAGTAAGTGAGTGAATTTACGCCGCTGTTGGTAACATTTTTAGCCAATATCACGGCAAGGGGCACAGGGATAGGCTTTACGAGACTGTAGCAGTTATCCCATCCTGATACAGTACAGAAGTCGTTATGTGTATATTGATGTGTGTATACATTATGGCTATAACGCGATTGCAAAGCCTGGTATAAAGTACGAAGTACATTCCCAATTTTTTTTATTGAAAATACAGTTCAGTTAAATGTTGCACATTCGCTAGACTAGGACACTTATAACTGGGCCAATCCCTCTAACACTGTAGACTTAGTTTGTATCACACGGCAGCTTGTTTGGAAATGATGTCATTGATTGTATCATCCCAAAGTTAATGTCGTCTATAGCATTATCCCACTCGCGTTTAGCCATGGCAGTTTGAAACAGAATGACTTTAAATTGAAAATCCAGCGCAGATTTTGAAATTTGAATGCAGGACTGACTGACTGAATTTGGTTTTACGCCGCTTTTTAGCAATATTCCTGCAACGACACGGGGGACACCAGAAATGGGCTTCACAAATTGTACCCATGTGGCGATTCGAACACGTGTCTTTGGCGTGACGAGCCAACGCTTTAACCACTGGGCTACCCCACCGCCCCTATATCGCAGGATGTGGGCATTGTACAAAAGCAGTTACTCTATATAATCACTCGAGCTTGGTCCAGTTACACCACGCCCTGGTCGCTGGTGATTGGTCGATGAATTGTCCAGTTACATCACGGCCTGGTCGCTGGTGATTGGTCGATGAATTGTCTAGTTACACCACGGCCTGGTCGCTGGTGATTGGTCGATGGGTTGTCCAGTTACACCACGCCCTGGTCGCTGGTGATTGGTCGATGAGTTGTCTAGTTCTAGTTACACCACGTCCTGGTCGCTGGTGATAGGTCGATGGGTTGTCCAGTTACACCACGCCCTGGTCGCTGGTGATTGGTCGATGAGTTGTCTAGTTACACCACGTCCTGGTCGCTGGTGATAGGTCGATGGGTTGTTCAGTTACACCACGCCCTGGTCGCTGGTGATTGGTCGATGAGTTGTCCAGTAAAACCACGTCCTGGTCGCTGGTGATAGGTCGATGGGTTGTCCAGTTACACCACGCCCTGGTCGCTGGTGATTGGTCGATGAATTGTCTAGCTACACCACGCCCTGGTCGCTGGTGATTGGTCGATGAGTTGTCTAGTTACACCACGGCCTGGTCGCTGGTGATTGGTTGATGGGTTGTCTAGTTACATCACGGCCCGGTCGCTGGTGATTGGTCGATGAGTTGTCGAGTTACACCACGCCCTGGTCGCTGGTGATTGGTCGATGAGTTGTTCAGTTACACCACGCCCTGGTCGCTGGTGATTGGTCGATGAATTGTTCTAGTTACACCACGCCCTGGTCGCTGGTGATTGGTCGATCAATTGTCGAGTTGCACCACGGCCTGGTCGCTGGTCATTGGTCGATGAGTTGCCTAGTTACACCACGCCCTGGTCGCTGGTGATTGGTCGATGAGTTGTCGAGTTGGTAGCAGGCCGTGGAGATTCTGTACCAAGCTCACGTATTAGAATAAAGTAACCACTACATAGGGCGGATTCCGATTCTTCAAATGTCATGTCGGTGTAAGACAGGGTTGCATTATGAGCCCTTTGATATTTTCTTTATACATAAATGAGTCAGCAACTTGTATTGAATGGTGAGGTTGTTGTGGGCTACAGCTTATGCCTGATCTTGTACATATATACTAGTATATAATTCTTTTTGCTCACGACATAGTGTTGATTTCTAATGCGGGTGAGGACCTCCAAAACATTCTTTCTTCTTTTCGATCGAATTTGGATTGATAGGGCAAATATGGCAAAAATCAAATAAAATGGTATTCAGAAAGGGAGGGGTGCTAAGTACAATTGAGAAATGGGGATTTGATGGACAAGTGTTAATAGTTGTGAAAAGGTATAAATACCTTGGTATATATTTCTCCTCAACTACCATGGACATATACTATACTGAACAGCAAAAGAGACGCAAGTTTCGAAAAAAATGAAATTTCATAAAGGTAAGCGTTCATTTTATGGAACGTTCATGGTAAAGTGACGTAATGATCCCAGATGAGATGATGTCATGCAATTTGACGTCCATACGAACCATTCGCACAAACACACCAACAGTGCAGCAAAATCATAAGTTTAGCACGTACATCGACGGTTCTGGATGGAAAGCATGCATTTCACTCTGAGGTATTCTGTAAAAGGTTTGTGTCGAAAAAAAAAGTTGACACGCCACACAAACGATGCCTAGACTAACAACTGAGCAGAGGGAGTGGACATTGAAAGTTGCACGGAGGTAGCTCTGCAACCGCTGCAGCTAGGCAATTGGGCTTTCATCTTACCACATTACACGACTTGCTCAACGTCATCAGCAAACCGGGGTTGTCTACCTGCCCCAATCCAGTGTTCTACTAACATTGAATATGATCCCACTAGAAATAGCAACAGGTAGGACAGACTGTGTAAATTATGTAAACCTGGAGATACAGATGAAGAATGCCATTTTCTGTTGGGTTATTGATCACTTTCACACATTAGAAAAACGATATGTCAATTTCACAACAACTATAGATCAATATATGTTGTGTTTTGGGATGGTTAATATCCTTGGCGAGCTAAATTCATAGTGTGCACATAAATCTACACTTTAATGTTTGCGTGACATGTTCTGCTCGCTGACGCTGTAACTAGTGACAGTCGGTGGGGAGCTGGCGTTGGTATCATCGTAAGCCCTCGTAACCCACTCATCTATCACTAGCAGACATGAATTTCCTTCTATCAAAGCACTGATGGTACCGTAACCACGGCCGTCAGTCCGGACACGATCGCCTATAGCCATGTTTGTTTATACTGTGAAAGTAGTCCCTAGAATTACCACATGACCTCTCTAATTTGCATCGATATACGCATATGAACCCAACGCATACCGTAAATATCCGTTAACTTTATCCTGCCGAGAACGCTATCCATTGTATGATTATTTTATTTATCTATTGCCTAAAAATGAAAGCACTGTTAGAAATGTTTCAATATGTTTACATCATGCCATGAATTACAGAACTTCTGTATTATTACCACTCACAGTGTATGAATACATTACCACACATATGAATATGCATATCTACGCATGTGCACTATGCTATTATATCGTCTTTGTATTCTATGTTGTAATAGGCCGTTGGTCTAAATATCAACTGAAATAAAGAAATTGAATTGCCTTGATGAAATATTTGAGAGACGTTTTAAACACTGTTGTCGGCAACAGTCGTCACAACTGCCTGGTGTGGTCCGACTCAGTGACTTGTGACTGTCTGTGTTAATTAATGACTGTTTGTTGTGGTCCCGAACCGATTCCTTGTAGAAGACTATTCCTGATTGTGACCTCAAACAATATCCACTCATGATGACTAATTCTTTCAGGATAACACAATGTGCTTGTTTATGGATTTCACTTGGTCCTCTGTGTGTAGAGCGTAATCTTCTTAATGAATGTAAAACGTATAGCCTCATATGTGTACTCACGTGTGCTTTTGAATAGCTTCCTCGTTGAACCACAAAGACATATGCTATGACTATCTCTGCTTTTAAATGACAATGTTATCAATATATGTCTTTAAAATAAAACTCATTCAGTATGTACTTACAATGTTTACTAATGCAAACTTGTTCTCGTCACTATATGGCAGGAATAATGCCGATGTAGAGGAAATCCCGACTCAACTCAACTCAACTCACAAAGACATATCTCGGTTTCCCGACACCACAGTTACACGGATGTACAGTGTTTGTGCCTACAATGAACTTTATAAACGATCGTAAACGCAACGTCGTGTGTCATACAGAAAGTTTCCAGTGTTTATACTGTTGTGATGAGAATTCGCCTTGACGATGTTCATTGCTCAGTATCCCAGTCATGTATTGGTTTGTTTATGAGCCGGTAATGACCCAAGTGTTTTGACCGTTATTATCTCAAAGGAATAACAAGGGTTTCACGCCTACTGAACAGTGTGTTTGTCAATGAACACTACACCAGTTTAAGCCCAGGGAAAGTTCATTGTAGCAAAAGTCATACGCGCTAAATCCACAAGGTGTGTGTGTGTGTGTGTGTGTGTGTGTGTTGGTGTTTGGTGGTGGTGTGTGTGTGTGTGGTGTGGTACACCTTCTACCCCACACCCGTATCTGTCTCTCTAACACAAATACACCAACACACACTCTCTCGCTCTGTCGCTCTTTCTTTCCTTTTCCACACCCAAACCCGCACCCCCACCACCCCCACACACATGCACATACATTAACCACTAGTTTGCGTTACCCCGACACAATTACTTGCAGAGATAGTAAACTGTTTCATCGACAGATACATGACGTCACTCACTGGCAATAACATACCTGAAGCACTGACGTTCGAGTGTTGCCAGATCACATCAACATTAGTAACACTTACATACCACTTGGTTCAGTTAGCAACCAAGGTATTTCCCATAGTAACGGGATGCGTTCCGGGGTTCACGGCATCAGTTGCTGTAATAGAGACCAGGGGTCATGACCTTGTCGGGGCAGATAAATACATTACCATTGCTCATCACATTGTCCTGTGTAGTGTGGCTGACTTCTCCGATACTGTCACCATAGTGACAACATTAACGTTTAAAGGATACGTACCCATTTACCGTGGTCATATATACTGCTCATCACAGATTGGCGGTTATAGTCCCCTGTTCGTGAAATATTGTATATGATGACATCTTGGTTTAATCCTTTTCTGCTCTTCTCAAAATTTCCAAACTGATGCTATTTTTATTTAATACTCTTATTAGCCAAGTTTCACATCTACAGGTGCAACATGCAAAACTACATAAAACATTTCCAAAACGAGGTTAAATACTACTACCCGATAGATAAAAACCTAGACACTTTAACAAATCCAAACATGCTGAATTTTATTGGAAATGGGCTTCTTATGAAAACCTTTGGTAATACTTACTGACTGAGTTTAGTTTTACGCCGCTTTTAGCAATATTCCAGCAATATCACGGCGGGGACACCAGAAATGGGCGTAACATTGTGCCCATGTGGGGAATCGAACCCGGGCCTTCGGCGTGACGAGCCAGCACGCTTTAACCACTAGGCTACCCACCGCCCCCTTTGGTAATATGCTACACTATATGCATGTACGTATATATTATTTTATTATTTATTTCTTATTTTTCTTTTTCTTTTTTTAGCAAATGTAATTGTCAGGATACATTTTAAAATCCATAAAAAAATCTTCTTCAAGAAGAAGTTGATGAAAAACACTTCAACATTGGTGTAAACTTTTGGAAAACAGTGTTGGTTGTTGTTCAGTTATTAA